>NW_010972664.1:19243721-19350811 GCF_000737465.1 Haliaeetus leucocephalus
GCAGAGAGGATGGGGGATGATACGGCCAATATCCACAAGAGAAAATAGGGGGCGGGGGGGGGAGCAAAGAAGCTGTTTCCACTTTTGGCCACAACTTGCCATTGGGGCCTGAAGCCCCCAGCTAACCGCTTTACAGAGCGGCATTCTTGGCCGCTGCCTCCGCAGCCTCAAACCTTGCTTTCTCCCCCCCCCCCCCTTTCCTCTCCCCAGATAAACACTTGTCCATCCCTCCCTCCGCCTCCTTCCCACCTCTCCCCCCTCCTTTCCCAGCCGTTGAGGGATGGACGGCGGACAATGGTGGTATTGAGCTGCCCGCAGTGAATACTGGGCCTGTCCTCCCCCAGTGCCAGCGCCCGCAGCTGAGCCCCGAGCCCGGCAGCACCCGCTGCCCACCCGGGCACGCTCCCCCATCCCAGCACGGGAGAAGGGAGATTAAATTAACGGAGAGGAATCAGCCGTACGTTTTACTGCCGAGGCCGGCCTGCCGTTCTCCCAGCTCTGCTCTCCTCTGCCTGCGGGAGGGATGGGGGAAAGCTGCTCTTAGGGATGGAGGGGGAAGCAAAGAGCTTGGTTGGGGTGGCAGAGAAGCGGGTGTGAAAGATAAAGCTGAGGGAAGCTCTGCTGCGAGTTGCTGTCCTGCGTGGTCACAGCCCTGCTGCCCGAGTGTGCAGGATGGGAGAAAACGGGTCTTGGATGCTGCCTGCTTCGCCTAGAGCCTTACGGGGATACCCAGACTGGAGAGATGTACCAAATGGTTCCATGTCATACAAGTGGCCGCACGGGCTGGGATCAAAGGTCCCTCTAACCCTGGGTCCTGTCTCTGAGCACAGCCCCAAGCCAATGCCTAGGGAATTGCACAAGCACAAGGCAAGCGTGCAGCGGTACTGCCCTAGGGCACTTCTCTCATTTCCAGTGATTTGTGGCTAAGGCATGTCCCCAGCCAGTGGCAGTGTCTTTGTAGTTAATGGCCCTCGATTGATTTTCTTCTTCCAGGAATGTATGGAAAGGCCGTGCTGTCTATGAGTACTTAAACAATCCCTGCATGTGTTAAAGGCCCACAAATTAAGGGCTAAGGTCACGACACTACTGCTCCAGTGCCAGGCATGCAGCGGCAAAAGAGACGACTGCTTTGTATTCAAGCCAAGGAGTGAGCCCATTCAGACGTTTCCCCTGCAGGAGACTTGGGGAGGATGGCACCAGAGAGGGGGAGCAACGAGAAGGAGCTAAGGGGTTAATCCGCACACTGGATGTTCCCAAGCTGCTGCAGAGAGAGATTTCACCTGACAAGGGTATCGCTCTGAAGACGACCATGCTGCTGATGGACTAGTAGCCACTGCTCTAGGGCTGTGGAGAGCACAGGGGACAGAGAGATGCCCTCAGACTGCTGGCATGCCAGACGATGGGCATCACCAAGAGGAAACCTCTGCACTCTTGTGACAGAGTTCGAGTACAGCGAAAAGACCCGGTCCCATACGAAGTTACCGATGATAGAAACGCACCCCTCTCGCGAGTCAGAGTGTTGCATGGATCCTTTTTACAAGGGTCTCCCACATATGTTTCATCTACATTTAATAAGAGCTATTGTATGTTAATTAAATGCCAGTGGAGTAAGGAAAACATATTTGTCGAAGATTAACTATTATGCAATGCAAGAAGCATCTGCCACCCAACTGCTAGAGCTCACTAAATATTTCCTTATCTCAGAGTATTTACTTAGGAGGCAATAACTATCCAGTTAAATCTAAATTTAATGCTTAGTTAAATATAGTTCATGGAAAGTGGCACCAATATGTTTTACACAGAGAACGACAGAGGGGGGGTTCAGGGAGGGAGAAAGAAGGAATCCTGTCCCCAGACTCCGGTAACACCCCGACTCGAGGTGGGACCGCATGTGGCCGTGCCTCCCTACAAAGTGGGGCACATCACAGCGGACTTGGAGGCACCTCTCTGCTGAGATGGAAGCACAGGGGAAGCCTTCATCTTCTTCAGCATTTATACAACCCTCATTAGAACCACCATAGCATAGCTATTTAATAATAATAATCATAATAAACAGAGAGGCGAGGACAAAATTCCCTCGAGGGTCTTGTAAACCTGGGGAAAAAACAAAACAAAACCAAAACCTAAAGCTGATAGGTCTTATTTGCTTTTAGAAGCGTAGAGAAACAAAAGGAAGGGGTTGCCTGGGTATAAAAGGCCAAACAAGCAGGAATCACACAAATCCTAGGAGAGAACCTCCTGAGTAAAATAAATAATGTTATTTTTGTACGTGTTCCCAGAAGAAATAACTCTCTGGACCCATCTCCCCCTGCTGGAAGCAGATAACAAAACAGCAGGTCTGCTTTCTAACTTTCCTACCTTCTGAAAACTTAAGAATTCAGGTAAACAATCAGAGCACAGACACCACAAATCCATACTGCCATCTTTTAATGCCATTTACCAATACTCCTGGTAGGTGCAGGACTGGCAGGGCCAGCCTGACTGAGCAAATTTTGTCACTACGCGGTTCGGGAATGGATGGGGCAGCATGAGCCCAGCCCTACAGGTACCACATCACCCTCCTGCAATGCAAACCCCTTACACCCTGTTCAAAGGGAACGTGGCCTAGAGCAGCACCCTTTGATGAGCGCGGGCTGTACGGCACCACTAAAGACACGACAGAAACCCTTGGATGACAGGTTTAGGAAGGTGTCTGCGTTTCCACGCTATGGGTGTGGGATGGCTCTGCATGGAAGCTGGAGGGAAAACAGCAGCACAAGCGGACACAGCCTGGCTTAGCCTTACTCTCCCTGGCTTTGAGGGAAACGTGCTGGAGACATCACAGTCTGGGCATCTAAGCCAGCCGAAGGAGAAACCCTCCATGCTGGCCCTGGATAGGCAGCTTCTGCTGAGATATGCAGTGCCGAGATGCTCTGGGACTGGTACTCGGGTCACCTCTGCCTACACGTGTGGCAGCTCGGTTTTACAGATACTCAGGGACTGATGCTGTGAAAGCCTGAAGTGCCATCTGCTTTTCACGGAGAGCCAACAGACACTGAAAGCATGGACTCTGGCCACCAATAGGGATGGGGTTTTTTTTGCATTTGAGGTGGCTAAAAGCAAAGAGCAATCCATGGAAACTTCACGAAATGCCAACTGCAGCAGCCATCTGTATGATGTGGATGGCTGCCCTCTAGGAGCTAAAATGAGGCTCATCAGCTCACGCCACAAACAGCCACAAAATGGCAACTGTTGTCACTTGACTTTCATTCACTACCAACCATACCAGAACTGGTGACTTGTTCCCAAATATTGCTGGATTTGGGGAAAAGACATTTCTGAAAAAATACAAAAAGAGAACCGCTCACACAAGTCTCCAGACCCTTTCACGACCAACACGATTGTTTTAAGGGGAGTGCATAACTGCTCTGCCAGCAGAGTCCAAGCATCTAGGGACTTTATTTAGGGTATCTGCAATGATGAGTGAAAACGTATGATGTTTTGTGAGCTATAACGTGTTTAGTCAAGATACACTGCTGTCCTCAGCAGCAGAACCTGCTCAAAGCTTCTCAGCCATGCAAGGAAAATGCAATTTTGTTGCATTGGCAGAGGAGTTATGGAGAGGAACAGGGAAGAGCCAAAGGGGTTTCAGCACATGGGGAGGAAGATTAAGAGACCGTGGCAGGGAGTGATCTCACCTTCCTCTCTTCCTTCCTATACCTGCAGCTCCTACATGCACACATTTCTAGCCTGCTGTGTAAGGGCAGCATCCTGCTCCAATTTATTAAGCAGCTACGTTTCACTGTCCTTTGGTTCCTCAGATATAGGGAGCCACAGGAGTAGAAGAGGAGGAGGAAAGGCAGGGCGAGGAGAGAGGTGGAAAATCCTTTGAATGCAGCAGGTGCCTCTAGAGGCAGACTGAGGAGGAGGAGGCGGCCTTTCACTGGTAAATGCCCTTCTCCTCAGACTCCAAGAGAGTTCCCGTAGGTCACACTCTGCCCGCTCCTTCAGCTACACCTGCTGGATAAAGGGGCCTCCATCCATACCAGGCCAGAGTCTGCTGGAAAGGGCGGAGAAATAATTT
Source organism: Haliaeetus leucocephalus (assembly GCF_000737465.1). Classification (NCBI taxonomy): domain Eukaryota; kingdom Metazoa; phylum Chordata; class Aves; order Accipitriformes; family Accipitridae; genus Haliaeetus; species Haliaeetus leucocephalus. Next base: position 19,247,785 of record NW_010972664.1, read on the forward strand.
CCATGAGTCGACTGAAAAGAAGAAAGTCTGCTAAGGACAGGATGCTGCCTACCAAACTTGATCCTGTGCCGACTGGAACATCAATGCCTCTTACTCATATCCCCAAGGCACTTACGGAAGACACGTTCTAAGGAAAAATTCTGCAGTTTGAGAAAGATGTATGTGTATGATGGCCCTAATACTAGAAGTAACCGTTCCAGCATATGCTTTATTTTAAGAAAGATATATGTTTTATGAATATTTTGCAAGTCTATAAATTAAACTGGCTTTTGATGCTGAAAATCAGAGCCAGCTTAGGCCTGAGACTCCAGACGTGTAATGCAACAAGACCAAGCTTCCTCTGAAGTAAGGACCTCATTAGGTAGAAGGATTTACTACATCGAGAACACCCAGATAGGACATAACTGTGGATGATACTATGCATGCACAACACCTCTTTCTAAGTGCGGTCACTGAGCTGTAACAGAACTTCCTCCTTTACAAGAATAATAGCTGATTTCCACCAATTTGTAACCTTGTTACTATGCAATCGATCTAGTTTCACAATTGATCAGCTTGGTGTGGACAATTTAGAGGCCAAGGGCCAGGTTCTTAATTGCTGTAAGCTGACATATCACCACCGCTGTCAAAAGATCTATGCTGACTTCCACCAGCTAAACACGAGGCCTTGAGTTTTGAAGTTCATCTACTTCTCTGCTGTGTGGGTAGAAAACTGTGTTAAAACCTTTGAAAAAGAAAACCTTGTTTGACTGGATAAAGAGATTTTGTGCTCTGACTTTTCAGAGAGTTTCACCTTTAGTTAAAGACCAAATCTAAAGCTTGGGCAGGAGGAAAATAGCAGCCTGAAGATGCCTTTTTTTCAGCAGGATACGACCAAGTGGGATTAAAGAATTAGCACTGCAATTGGTTTGTGGCCTTAATTACTGACTGCTACCGCAGCAAGTGCTTCTGGAACTACAAAGTCATTGGCAACAGGTCCTTCCTACCTGAGAGGAACGAGAAACAGAGAGCACTTCCCTTTTCATTAAAACAAAAGTTGCCTTTCCGACCTTACAAATGCAACAAGCATAAAAGCCATCAGTAGCATCGAGAGCATGGCGCTGCCTTTTCCCCTGAAAGATCACATATCATCAGCGACTTCCTTGCCGACACCTCAGAACCGAGCTCTGCAGCTGCTGTTTGTCAGAGGGTGTCAAATCATTTCGAAATCACGGGAGGCCACACCGCTGGGCGACTGCTGCTGCGTGGCGGGGAGCCAAACCTCCTGCCATCTCCCAGCTGAGTCAGCAGCCCCGGTGGGAAACTGCGTGACCTGTTCTCCCACGGAAGGCCGGCTCATGGCTTCGGAAGCAGGGAAGGAGCTGATCCCAGTTCTGATGTTTCGCTCGGAGACAAGGTGTTACGTTGACCTGTATTTTCCAAACGTGGCTATAGGAGTTAGGCGTGCAAATCTAGACAAGCAGTCCATACCTCCCACTGAGGACAGCTTCAAGATCTCTTTTCTTTTTATATCTGGGAGTGAAATCATTGTTTCACCAATGTCAAGTAACTCTCGATGAGTCAGGCGGAGCCAGGGTTCAACCCTGCAAGTCTTTCAAGAATTCAGTTCCCATAGGAAGGCAATCGCGCTCTCTACTTAGACCTATTATCCCCCAAAAAACTTTCCTCCCAAGGCTGGCGAATATTTACGGCCCTTAACACAATTAGGATTGACTTCACAGAAGGAGGCTAGAAGAGTTAGCACTCCTTCCCAACACACAAGCAGAGAGATGACCCAGAGGTTGGGATGTTCTAGGAGGACTTGGGAGATATCCAGTCCCAATTTCCTCAGTGAATTTGGGTAAATCACTTAATGAGGCATTCACAAAGGCGTAAAAAGCTAATCTCCCTTAGGCTCCCTCTGCCCTCAGAGAGATAATCTTCTCTTGAGGGCACTTCAGACCAGATGCCTAATTTAGCTGTTTAAAATTGTCCTGTCTCTCAGGGCGTGTCAAAGTTTCCAGCTACAGAGCAGAGATCCTAACATACCCTTAGTTTCCAATAGTATTCAAAGGATGAAGCACCAAAGACTGCAGGGTGATCTGACACTACAATACAGAAAGCCCCTGCAAGACAGAATCTACAGAACACGCCAGGCGTGATCTATTTCTAACGTACTCATTAACAGGCCCCAAAACAACTGCCTGGCAGTTGCAAGGGATGTTAGGATCGCTGCAGACAGGAATTCTGTACAAGTAAGAGGTGATCAAACCCGTTCTGCTGAGCCTTGCTGCATATTCGATGACCTGCTCTGGCATGGAGTTCTCAACACAATGCTAATGGATGAGAATAATCATTCTGACAGTGATGATTCGGAAGAGAGCTCCAAAGTCTTGCTGAAATGATACATGCTACACATTCATCATCACCAGAGAATTAATTTTATTGTGAAGAATAGAGTGCAGCAGGCTGTTGTGCTGCGCATTTTCTTGTCCATTACAGAAGCTCCAACATAGCTTTTATGAAACTTAAACTGAGGCCTTCAGCGAGACAAGAAAGATTCTCAAGATTTGTGATGCTATCAGGAGACCAGGCACTGTCAGAAAGCCTCACGCGCAACAAGACGAGAGAGAAATTTGTATGCAGAAATTTGGAGAAGGGTCCCTTTGAAACTATGACCTGCCTGAATTCAAGCTTCTGAAAACGTTTCCAATCATTTCTCCGCATTCAGGTCTGAAAATGAGGAAAACACATCTTTAACACGTCCAGATTTTCAAGATGACAAGCCAGGAGAACTGTCTCACAGACGCAGGCTCAGTTAATACCATTCTTACAGGCTATGAGGTCTAGGACATCTCTGCATCAGCATTTGGAGTTAGTGCCTGCCTACTCTTTCAACATATATTTTCTACTTTTTCAGCTTTTCTTCTCCCCTTTCCCACACTACCTCTCTGCTCCTTTCTCCAAACTCCTCAGCCTGGTATTTTCAAGTTTCTCTCCCTTTCCTAGGCTGCTCCCATGCCCCGTTTCCGTCAGGCGCAGTCATATTCATACATTGTAAAGCTAGGAGGGAATTCTCAGATCATCCTGTCCAACTGCCTGCCCCAAGCCACAGAAACTCACCCACTTCTTCTGGCAAGAAGCTACAACCAGTGGGTCAGCCAGAACACCTTCTTAAAGAAAGGCTCTCGGCTTTGGTTTAAGCAGGCCCAACTGCAGAGATCTACCCTACGTCAGTGGGTTTAATGATTAATTACCACCCCAGGTTAAGAATTTTTCATGTTGTTTTAAGCACAAATATTCTTTCCTTTATCATCCAGCCACTGAATCGAATCATGCTTTTGTCTGCTTAGATTAAATGGTCAGCTGTTGTTAAATACCACCTCCTCGAAAAATTATGTTGTACCTGTTTGAGCCTCACTTTGTACCACTTTTGTTCCTAGTCCAATACTTTGCCACAAATGCCCAACACCTGGTGCCGGAGAGGGAAATGGGTTGTTTTCAGCAGCTTCTAAGAGAGCCGGCAAATACCAGATTAATAGCACTGTCCTGGAGATGAGGCCAGATAGCACAGAAGTAGGGCCAGGAGTGGGAATTTTAGGTCCAAGTCTAAGCATGGGGAAGGGGGAAGTAGGAGTTGGGGGGAATTATAGAGGACCTGCCTACCAAGAGGTGTAGGAATAAAGTAGCTTCTCAGGGAGAGGAAGCATTTTGCTGGAGGCGATTTCAGCAGCTGGTTCTGTCAGACAGGACCGAGGAGCCTCCAGCATGGTCCCGTGCTCGGATGCGGGAGCAGCGGAGCTGTACAGCCTCTGGGCTTCACTGCTTGGAGCAGAACCCTGTCTCAGAACCACCCTGCTTCAGTCTCATCCCAACTCATGTTTAAGTCAACTTGGATAAGGCAAAACAAACCCGAGTGCGGGCATACTTGCAAACCGCTCAAATGAAGCGATACCTATCAGAAAAAGCAGTATCTCTAAAGGGACAGAAATTCTTCTCTGAACCGCTGCTTGCAACGCTGCTAAGGCTGGGCTGGATGAGGGATGCACATGTCCTGAAACAGCTCCTTAAGGCAGAGGTCTGGGGGGGTATTTATAAAAGCTTCCAGGCAAGAGGGAGAATAGGCAGGTATTCTCCTGGAGGGGTGTAGAATCTCTGTGGGAACTTGACCTGTCAGAGCCAGGCTCAGGCCCTGAAGTGCCAGCAGACAGCCCCCCCTCTACTGACAATTTACTCAGCTCCAGCAACCTGTTAGATTCAGCAGCTTGTGGGGCTTTATGAAACAAAGAGCGACAACCTGAATGGGAACGGAAGCATTGCTTCCTATGAAACCCCTGGGGATTTGTGCATAGTCCTGGTCTTCAGCGACACTTCACTGCCTTCCTAATTTTTATACCACACGCCAGTATTTTTTGAATAATGTAATGAGCCTGCTAGCTTCTTCCAGCAGGCAGAGATCAGGGAAGGACAAAGAGCAGGTTGGTCAGAGCACCCTAGCAGCTGGCTGAACAAAGGCAGGGGATGTGAAAAAAAATCACTACAGTTGGATCAGACCAGAGCAGGGTAACAAACAAACAAACAAAAAAGCCTAAAGAAAACCTTTGACGATGAGATGGAGCTCTGAGTAGGGCTCTTCCACACTTCATTGCTTGCCCTCTGATACAGGAATGGACTGGAAGATGAACCCCAGATACCAGACCTATAGCACTGGTGGGTGAGGCTACCTCGAGTGTCCTCAGGGAATATCTATCACTGATTGCTTTTTAGTCAAAGTCATTGTCCATAAGAGCATTTCACCCTATTCTTTCTGTCTGCAAGGAATCATCCTGTGTTTGCCAGACATAAGTGGGAATCTGGGGAGGGGGGAGCTGATTTTGTGAAATGGAGGGCTTTGAGTCACTTGAGCATCTGCTTCTGAGCTTTTGGTAGGACAACCACTTTCACATACCGTCATGAGAAAGAACGGTAAAAATGGTTTACCAGAGCCGCTTTTCGGCTGGTGAGTGTATAGCATGAAGGAGCTATCAGGAAAGCTTTTTACAGGCCTGGGATGATAAAACGCTGCTGCCAAATGCATGGAGTTACCTGCCCAACCTACTGATTTGATGGGAGTCTGCGGGAGAAGGAGCCTGAAGCTCAAAGACTTTTCCCATTCAAGTTGTCTATCAGCGTCTGAAATGTCAAAGGCGATCCTGACAGGCAGAAGCCCCTTGGACGAATCCTGGCCCCGATATAGTCAAGTGGAGCTTTGCCACCGATTTCAGTGGGGCTACAATGTCACTTCTTGATTCTGCCTCTCACCCTCATTCCCTGTAAATTCCTCTTGGCTGGAGAATGAGCGGAACACAAAGAACAAAGCAAATGTGGAAATTAAGGCATACCCTTCAAATTCACATCCATTTAACTGAATTACAACAATTTTCCAGTAAGCTTATTGCTCATCAAAGTGAGGAACAAACAGTTAATCTGACTAGCCTCAGACAGACCCAGCATAAGAAAATTAAGTGTAAATTTCTCCTGCTCCCAGCTCTGTCAGGACACCCCTGTTCTGTCCATCAACATGCCCTGGTATTCCTGCCCCCTCTCCCCATCTGCTGATGTAGCTAAGTCCTGAAAAGAAGAAGCTGCTATTGCCCATCAATTTTTAATGTAGCAAGGAAAAGGCTGCAGGAAGAAGAATATTTGGTGGCATTTACTCCCTATGATCAAAGCCATTTCATGTCTCTTGTGTGATATTATTAGAACACAATACAAAGCGAAAGCAGCGTTCAGACTAAGGTCCCTATACAAGAAACACTTTCTGCAGAGGAGAACGCAAGAACCAATGCCAGCAGGAAGCCCATATTCTTATAGCATCTTTCTGCCCATGTCTATCTGCAGGGAATTACATGACAGAAAGAGCCAAGCAGGTACCTTAAGTCCAGTCCCCTCTTCTCACAAGCACAATGTTCAATGGGACATCCCCACTCACCTTCCAACACCCTAAGGCACGTGTATGGCCAGCAGTAAGAGACCCAAGTCTAAAGAGATAAGATGCCACAGAAAGAACTGTATTTTAGGTCTCTGCTGTCGCTGGTATTTGTTAATTAAAACTCCCGGGGATGACAGGAAAAAGACTATATATCAAAAGCAAAAGTCAACTGCTAATAGGAGTAGGGTGCAGCTAACTCTAGGTTCTCCTGTTCCCAAACCCAGCAATTACTTCTGTACTGACTGCGTGCTTGCGACACACCAAGCAACCACCCGAGAGAACGTAATGCCAGAGAGAGACCTGACATGACCTGTCTCTGTTCTATCACTAGCTGGGCCAATCCTCCAGCACCAAGAGGCAGACGAAGGCCACGCAGGAAGATCTGTTAAGCACCCAGAGAGGAGAAAAGGAATTTTTAGCTAGCAGGAAAGAGGATAGTGGGGTTTAAACAGATTTGGCTCTCTGGAAGTCTGGATTAGTTCCAGACCTTTCCTTTTCTTCCCTCTGCTAAAGAACATAACGGAGTACACACACCAATACAAGTTTTTGAAAAGCTTCTTCCTCTGACTTCAGACAAACTCTCTGCATACCCCTGACAAACATGGACATACCAGAATATTTCCCTGGGAAATATCTACACTAGCTGAATATGCTGTAATTACAAATGGCGACGTCTTATCACCATCATTCAAACAACAATAAAACTCAGACACCAAGAGGCCAAACTGATCAAACTCCTAGCCATGAGCGATGTATCCCATGCAGATCACCCCCACTGTTGTTCGAGACCTTCTGAAACAAATCTGGTAAGTGTTTGATGAGCACTTCATGAAAAGCCAATGCCTTGTTCACATTATACCTCTGATGGCGTTCAGGACACATTGCTCATACCAACTGTCCTTTTCAGCCTCTGTTCCGTGGCTGAAAGACTGAGATATCTGTGAGCAAGCGTCAAGGTTCAACAAGTAGCAGGGATACCTGTGCAAAAATATTTTCCTATTGAGTCACACTGCTGATACAAGACTCTTGACTGCTCGCTGTAAACCATCGTACCAACACATTTGCACTAATATCACAAAACCAAAGTCATGGGAACCGCAACTGAAGTTCAAGTGAAATGTAAGCATTTTGGTAAACATCATGTCTGTGACTGAATGCTGACAGCAGTCATGCAGATGTTTACAGAGGTAACAGAAAGCCTCTGAATAGCCCCTGCTGCTTTTACGTTCTTCCGAGCTGGGCTCTGATGAGGGCTCTGTACTGGACAGCTCTTTCTATGCCACCGTGCAAATGAAGCACTGTCGACTGAAGCAGAGGAAGACTGTGAACACTCAAAAGCGTAGAGAGAAAACTGCAAGAAATCAACACTCCATATATAACATGGTTGCAGTCACTCAAAGCTTTGCAATGAGAAATCTCCGTGAAGCAGAAGTTCTGTTTATACACAGGAAAGTGGGAATACATTATGGCTTAAATCTTTGGACTGAAAAGGTGGTTTGCTTTTACTGGCACAGAGAATTGCACAAAGGATTTAGGTTTCACGCAGGGCGAACTCTCCCCACGCCACAACAGAGCTGCGGGTGATGTACCAGGCACTGCAAGTCCATAAGGAAAGAAACTTTGGTGAGGGAGAGTCAGGGTACAGTCCTCTGGGGAAAGGGCCATAGCACACCATTATGCTCTGTGTGTGTGTGTGAGCAAACGAAGTGAGACTGGCATATGTGATATTCCAACCTACTGGAATGACTGAATAGGAAAAAGATAAAGTTTTAAGTTCTGTGGTCTTTTTGTCAGGGAATAATGCTTACAACAAGAAGGCCTTGACTCTGTGTAAGCACTGCTCAGCAATAACTAAAACATCCCTGAATTATCAACACCGTTTTCAGCACAAATCCAAACCACAGCCCCATACTAGCTACTATGAAAAAAAGTCAGCCCAGACAGAAAGGGCAGAAAAACCCTGTTTCATCTGGAGATCAAGTCTTCCTTATAATTTCCAGTATGATTCTCAAGCTTTCTAAAGATCTCCTCACTCCCAGGAGCTAAGCTTAAAACACACAGTTTGAGCAGTGCCTTGGCTAGGGTAGAGTCAATGTCTTGATGACTGGGGAACATGCGATGTACTTCTAGTTTACTAGATGTATTCAAGTCCCAACAGAAAGATTCAAGATGTCACCAATATTGGACAGATGACCCTTAGCTCTGCACTCAAGAGCTTTTACGACGTGAAGCCGGGGCCCGTTGTTTCTAGTTCCTGTAATATCTTTCCATAAAGCTGCCAAGTGTTTGGATAGCTGTATGGGAGATGGATGGGGGTTGAGTATACAGAGAGAAATACTTCGTGATTGGAATATGATTATCGAGCTAATGAACCTCTAAAGGCAAATCTAAAAAGGATGCGCAAGCTGCTCAACTTTGTCCAATTCCCTGAATCTAGCAGTTCAGGATAACTTTCCCCAGCAGGTTATAACTCTCCTCTTCCTCGACTATTTTGCCAGCGTGGAAGAGATTGCCAAATTCTAGCATCCCCCTGAAAGATGCAAAGCTGTTTGGATGACTCATCTGGCAACCACAGCCACTAAGTCACATTAATACTAAGTCAGAATAGAAAACTTTGAAAAATTAAGGTAGAGGGAAATAAAGTTTCAGACTAGTAAGTGTTTCAGGAAAAAAACCCAAAGCATTCAAGTGTTATTTGTAGATGCTCTCCTTTTGTCTTAGACCAGCCAGAGAAATGGTTAATGCTTTCTGATTTTTTCTTAACAACACTTGGAATATAAGCAATGAGAAATAAAGAGGAAAAAACAATGTAAGAAAAGTTTCTTCTTATTCCCTCATCAGACTTTCTCAAAAGGAAATAGAGGAAGCCCACAGTAAGACTTCTACTCGTCAAAAGTAGGGGAAACTCCAACTGGAGACTGCATTTAGGATTTAAACTTGGTATAGATGTTCTTTTAAGAAAATTACTCTTACTTGCCCTGTCCATAGTGGGATTTAGGAAGTGCAAAGAACAAGTATTTAACTAGCTAACGTGTATTAACAGCTTAGCACAAATAAGGCAGTATGCTTCCATGATGTATTAAAAGTCAGTTAAACCTTCGGCTACTTCTTGCCATTATGCTTAACATGTTAAAACCATACTGCCTTGTTTTCATTAGGCTGTTAATACATGCCCCCAAAGACAGCTTTGCCTTAAAGCTCCCATGAGAAAGACCTAAAGGTTTAGCTACGTTGGCAAACCCATCTGAAGTTGACATACTGCTGATGTGGCTGTAACGTACTTCTTATCTCTCCATTCCCCCAATAAACACCCTTGGCAAAAAGATTACAAGGCCAGGGAGCTGCACCTGCACTTCGGCTCTTGTGTCGCATTCGGCATTGCAATTCCCTCCTGCCTACAATTAGAGTAACAAAAGTTTATAGCATGGACCTGATCCTGGACACAAGAAAGTGGAGGCCTGCCGGCAGGTTGGCAGAATTTCAGCTGCTGCACGTCAGTTCACACAGTCAAAGTGAGGCTCGTCCTGAAATTGTCTTGCTTTGGTTCATGACTTCTGACCATAGGGTAGGAAAGAAAACGCTACCTGTCCCAGTACCTTTAGGAAAGAAAAATCAGGCTGGATTCACAAAGGGAAGCATTTGGTAGGATTTCCCCAAATCCGCAAGCTGCCTTTGCATGACTCAAAATTAGGTTTTCAACATTAATTCCAAAAGAAAATTTCCTGCCTCTGCTGAACCATAACGCTTTAAATGTACCCACTGCCCCTTCAGAGTAAGGGCTGGTCCCCATATATTCTCCACTTCCCTTGTGCTGTTTCTTTGTGCAGCTTGCTGAAGAAGAAATTATATTCTTTCTTCTGCCCTTTTCCTTGTTCAGGCAGGACAGTCACCTGGATGTCACCAGGCCAGAGATCTAGTTGTCAGGCACCAAACTACCATCAGAGAGTATAAAAGAGGCTCTTGAGGCCCTGGTGGCACATTCACCATGTGTGCTTCCTCTGCTTTACAGCTGACTCACACGGAGAACCACCAGGCTCTCTCCAGGACAGGAAAAATAACTGTATATTATCTGTTTAAAAGCCTCCTAATCCTTAGGCAACAACTGAGTAGTAACTGCAGTGATAGGGCAAATCTTTCTGCTTCATATTAATAAACGCTAATGCAATATTACCACTTGCTGTATCAAAGGCTTTTATGTAAATGACTTTTTTTTTTTTTTTCTAAAACAAAGAATACATGTGTGGAAGGACTTGGATGTTTAAGACTTTGCTTAGGTTTCCATTTGCTGCATCATGTTGGCATTGAGGAACTAGACTACATCACTGGAAATAAACGGAAATCGAGCAAAGAGTGCAAATGGGGAAAAAGCAAATTACCCTCTGTGTCTTAACAATCTGACACATCATTTGCCAGACCAGGGGGGAAATTCTCTTCTCCCAAGGAGTATCATTGTTATCTTTTTAAGGAGACCAACTGCCAAACGTCAGTTTTGGAGTCACTGCTTGCCCTAGATATCCGTTTGCTGACATAGGGACACACAAAGTCATGCCAGCGAGGGAGCGACCCGCCAATGCCAGTTGTGTCTTCTGCAAGTGCGTTTTCTCTAGAAGGCATAATGCAATTACGAGAGATTCTGCACAGCTCCATCTTGTTCCCATTAATTGCACAGACAGAAAGAGCCCACACCAAAACACGGCACCTCTGGAGCCGAGTTACCCACTCGTGTCCACTGATGTCCTTTCCATGGGCAACTTCTTGTCCCATGGGGGATGGCTGTGTAATATGACTACCTTTAGCCCATTTCCACAGATGCCCTGGTTCACACTTGGGTTGTAGCTCAGGTCACTAACAGCCCGGCACTCCTGGTCCTGCACGGTTCCTTTCCCTCGGTGAAATCACGGCACTCATATTTCCACCGTGAGAACAGAACACCCTAGATAAACTTGTGCATATTGTTTGCCTGGTCCTAAATCCTCACTTAGGAATAGCCTTAAGCTCCAGCCAGTACTTACACTGCTCTGGCTGTGTCTCACCAGGTACTCCGTCTTCGCTAGCGTACCTTCAGTAAACCACCCAGATTTTTGCGGGGTAGTTTCGTAGGGATAAACACATACCTCTAGTGTAGCCGTGGGACTCCACTGACATAGCACTGGCCTTGGATGAGGCAGTGATGCCCTACGGGGGTTGTAGCACAGCCAGGCAGAATGGCTGAAAAGAGAGAAGAGCGCTGAGGCCTTTAAACTACAGCTCCCGTGAGAGCCAGTGATACTGCCGGGTAAACAAAGTTTATCTGCGAACTGGTTGAATTAAACAGTTCAGCTCAGTTGGTTTGAGCTGACTGAAAATACAGTACTTCATTTAGAGCTTCCCAGAGAAAGAATAAAATGTACTGCAAGTAAATACCAACAATAGCAATAATAAAAGAGGTGAAAACCACACCTTTCCCAAATGTTTGGAAACCGCACTTTCCATTTTAAATTATTGTACGCAGCAAATTGCAGAGCGTCTCACCCTTGCTAGTAGTTCCCACTGTTTTCTCCTTAATATCTAGCAAATGGAGCTTTCCATCTCCTCTCATCATTATCATCCTGATACTAACATCCTGTACAAATGCAGACAGATTTGAACTTTCATCAGAGAATCGTAGCAGCTGCTGAGCATGGAGAGGATTTTCTCCCCCCCCCCATCTTTTAAAACAATTAAAAAGAAGTATCGGACTGTTTCTATGAAAACTGTGGACTGGACAACATCTTGTAAAAAAACCCAATGCTGGCTGAAAACTGGCAGTCGCTCCATCAGTATGACAGAATAATTAAAACCAGTATGACAATAATTAGCACTTCTATAGTTCTTTTCATCCATGGATATCAAAGCACTTCACAGAAACAAGTGCAGCTACCTCAGTTTTTAAAGCTGAGCTCAGAAAAAAAAAAAAAAACAACAAATCAGAATTTTTTCCTTGTGGAAAATTCCAACAACTTCATCACTAGTTTTCATCCTAAATTAGAGTCAAGAGTTGAAATATTTTTTAAAAAATTTCCAAAATGAAGAGTGCTTAAAAAAAAAGCGCTAAGGTTGATTAGGAAATTTTGGAGTTTTCAATGGAACCAAAATGTTTTACCATTCTGAATTTAGTGCATTTTGTTTTGAGTCTCTCAGCGATGCGCTGCATCTGCCTCTGGGAAGGGAATGCCTCCTGGGAGCTGTAGTTCAGGTTTCCCCACTGCACTTAATAACTCTATTAGTTAGGCACCGCCTGTCCCCATCCTCCCCTAAGGCTGGGCCTGCCTGTCCTGCTGTTCTGCAGAAAAACATCATCAAACTATTCCTTACTGCCTCCACTGAGCTCGTGAACGGGAAGCACTGACTGCAGCAAGGAGGGCTGGACAATTTAGCGAGGAAGTAAAAATAAAACCCTGCAGCCCCAATGGACAATTTCATGCTTTAGAAGCCAGTTCGGCTCTCCTCCTATGAGTCAGTAAAGCATCCGACAGTAGATTTGACTTTTTGGATTACTGCTCTTTTGGGATGACTTCTTTCAGGTCAAGCCTGTGTCCAGGGAGATGAAGGAGCAAGTTTCTGCTGCCTTGGGTTTATGTCCGCAACTAATATGGCCATCATGTCCTTATGTCTGCAGCTTACAGATTTGTTCTTTCAAGGACCTGCCTGTCTAGAATTGGTGGGGAAGAGCAGGGCAAGTCACGATTGCTACTTACAGACATCTCGCCTCAAACCAAAGCTGCTAATGTAACTTGACAGAAGCTCGCGGTGGGTTACATACCTGGGTGCTTACTGATAGGCACCCATCTTCGTAGGTTGAGTAGTTTTAATACTGGCAATGGCACAGGACTCCGCTACCATGTCAGGTACCACGAAGATCTTCCTCTCCAGGGAGGTGGGAGATGTGCAGGGGACCAGAGGGAGCCTGAACAAGCTAGTGCTGTTCTAGGAAAGCCTGTTTACTGCATTTCCAGAGCTGGCCTGAACGTTTCAATGCCTCATTTGCGCTCCCCTTACACACACGCTAGGGCAATTTCTCTCGATGGTCCCAACTACTAGGATGCTTACTGAAGGAGGGACTTTGATGACTAATCAAACACGACTGAGCTGATTAAACTTTTGTTATTTTCTCTGACTGTTCCTTTAATAATTTCAGAGCAACAAACCACAGGAAGACTGCAGGTTCATGAGGGAGAAATCAAGGGGAAGCAGTTAACGTTGCTACCAATTTAGCTAATGTTACTAAAACCAAAATAGATGTTTACAGGCACAGAGCATGAGGCAACTGCATAGTATCAGGTTCAGCCTATTATTCACGATCACACATACAACCCAGTTAACTCTTTAAACCTGACCTGGTAAAACGACATGGCCAGATGTAAACAAACATCACCCTGGGGAAAATCAGGTCCAAAGTCTACCCTTACAAACATGCCTTTTACCTGTATTTTAGTGTACTTTACAGATTTGTTTTCTTCACAGATGCTTCTGATACTGTGTCTGACTGTAAAACCTGACATACGTTACAGTACCTCATTCCCAGATGCTTATCATATTAGCCATTTACATATATGTCAGATCTATGCCAGTACTTATTGACTCAACACCCGAGTTACACACATAGCACAGCTTAACCTCACTCAGTGTTACCATCCAAAACCAATTCCAGTAAACAATCAAAGCATTCTTGTATTAAAAAAAAAAAAAATATTTTTTTTTTTCCTTTTACCTAGCACCTAAGGATACTGGAGTTTTCTGGGTAAAAGCCTAGCTCGTCATAGGCCTCTCAGGCCTATATTTCCCTACTTGCATATTTGCACAACTGAAGAAAGAAGCAGGACTCTCCCCAGCTTTACCTGTGAGTGACATACTCTATCACCTCCAATGCTGATAGCTGCAAAGAAATGGAAGAGAAAGACAAAACTTCTCTGATGACCTGGGACAGTAACAGAGACTGGTCTGGCATTTTTCAGTTGTAGGACGAAGTTCCCAGACAACTGTGTAAGCAGGGGAGGATTGTTAACCTTTAAGGCTATACACTCCGTAAAAAGGCAGTGCTTACACGTACTGAAGGTAATTTGAAAACCTCCTTAATTTCTAGATTTAACAAGGGCATAACAAGCCTTTATGCCAGGCTCAGACCTTTAATTCTCAGTTAAGAAACAGGGAGCGGATGCTGATGCACAGAACCGTCTTTTATGCGCAATGTATTAATATACATTCCTCTGTCAAAACATAAATAATGTACAGGGACAGTGTCACCTTGTGGTTGTTTGCTGACATAGCGGCCAACTGAGAGGGGATACTCCCTGTACCTAGCCCCCTCGCCCCCAAAAGCCTTCACTCAGAAATGTCAACCTTAAAAACTTCCTTTAGGGTAAACCAGCCCCTCCATGATCTGCCCAGTGTGCATCTTCCACGCAGGTGTTAGCAGCTTTTGCGTTAATGCAACCTAAAAGCCTTCACAGAGATACGAAGGCATTAAATACCTGAGCCAACTCTGCAACTTGCGCTGGCTACAAAAGTCTGGGAAGCGGAGATGTGCGAGGAAGGAAGCTGCTAAGTTCATAAATAGGAGCTGTAAGGCTGAGCAATAAAATTCCACTTGTTCCTTTGTGAATCTCCTGCCTTACAAAGTAAATTCCAAGAACTGGCACATCTTCTTGCTCCTAGCGCTCCAACCCGACAGAGAAAGAGGATTTTGAAAACTCTATTGTGTAGAAAGAGGGAAAAATACAGCCCTAATTCAAAGTTAGTACTAAGCAAGGAAATTCAGACACCAAACTGTGCTCTTAATGGAGAACTAATGGATGTTAATTAACCACCAATTGACAAAGAACATATTTACTGTAGTTTAACAGCTCTGCAAATAGACACAAACTCATTTACACATGTTTAAACCTTAATAAATATATTTGCAGTCATTGGTCGCTTAAGTTGATGTTCAAACTGTCCCCTATAGTAAATCTAGAGGGATACATTTGGTTGCAAAAGTTATTGCACATTAATTAAACATTAGCTCATTGCAGAAAACCAAGTAAGTTGATGGTAAATGACCTCTTTCATCAATACCGGTTTATTACACAGCTATTAAAAAGCCGTATGCAAAAATGAAGAAAAACCACCCTGCCAAACAGCTTTCTCTCTGCACAGTCATCCACACCTTTGCAAAAGAAACGTACCAGGGCCTCCCTGATAAGGGGGAGTTCCCCAGATATCCTGCACCGGTGAGGAGGGCCAGGGTAGCACGCAGTAACGTTCCTGCAGGCGACGCTCCAAGCAGCGGGTTTCTGACAGCGACTGGATTGTGGTGAGCATGCAACAGGATTTAGAAAAGTCCTTCTGAGCAGAAGGCACGGGATAGAGGAACACGTGGCGACACTTAGGAGGAAAGGCGGTGGGAAGAATACTTGCAGAGTTTTCACTCTCTAGACTTGTATCAGGCAATCCTGTGAGCCTTTCATTTGATTCCTTTCCTAGCTTTCTCTGTTTGGACAGCATCATCTTCCCTTCTGCTACTACATTTGCCATCCATGCAAAATGGTGCGAGAACCTTCTCCTGTGCAGCTCTCACCGTGATCCTGCATCCCTCCTCCTCCTCCTCCCATCCCATCCCTCAGTACATCCCTTAAGGATGCTTCTTAACTGGATCCACATATTTTGGTCTGAAAGCACTCCACTTGCTTCCCAAAGGTCTGTGATAAGGGTTAAGCCCTTAGTGTACGTCAAATGCTTTATTATCCCCTCACAGAAAATGCTGGACTTAAAGATAAACACTGCCTTCTTCCTTTCACATACCTCTTATAGGAATGCACAGCATAAAACCAAGTCAAATTGTATTTATCCCAGGTTGCTTCATTCTCCAATGCTGTTGCAGAAGCCTCCAGTGGAGGGAGCTTAAAATAACTAAAAAAAAGCTTTAGTTTCAAGAGACAGACTGACTCAATTAAGCCATTGTTTTGTACTTTATACAAAAAAGAAAAAACCTCAGGAAAGGAAAAAAAGGAAATAATCAGCATTCATCAAATGGGAAAAGTCCAGATCAAATGGTGAAGAAGCGTTTTCAGACTTTGAGAGAATACAAATAGTGGGAAATAGAAAACACAAATTAAATTAAGAATCATAAAATTTTCTCTGTTCGCACAGCTCAGGCGACACTGTCTGGGGCCAATTTATTACCAGGCTCAACAACAAATAAGCTCACACGATTCCCACGCTGAAATAACCTTTACTCATTTCACAATAA
Source organism: Haliaeetus leucocephalus (assembly GCF_000737465.1). Classification (NCBI taxonomy): domain Eukaryota; kingdom Metazoa; phylum Chordata; class Aves; order Accipitriformes; family Accipitridae; genus Haliaeetus; species Haliaeetus leucocephalus. Next base: position 19,263,981 of record NW_010972664.1, read on the forward strand.
AACTACCATAGGGGTCTGGTAAACAAAGATGAATTATAGCTGCCTGTCAGAAATGATGATGATAATCCTTTCCACTCCCATAACATCTGGGGATTACAGCCACCTTTGCAGACAATCCAGCAATCTCAAATACACAATGTAACGTAATGGAAGTATGTCATCAACAATTTCATAGGTGGTGAAACTGAGGCACAAGCAGAGGAAGCGAATTGGTCTGCAGTCACAGCGAAACTTTGATCTCTCTTCTCACTTTGGCCTGCATCTCATTGCAGCGGAAACAACTCCGCTGACTTCAGTGGGGTTCTTCTGTTTTACACATCGCTGTTATCTCAACTGATGGAGCGCAGCAGCACTCGGGTTCTGTGATTACGGGCCAGGGTCCTCTCGTGCCAGGTGCTACACAAACCAAACTGAAACTGCTGAACAAAAAGGGATTTCCCTGTCCCAGAGTTTGCAATGGAGGTGAGACTGCATCCCTTTGTATTTGACATGGTAATTGTGTCTGGGAAGCATAGATCTGTTAATATATGGCAATCCTCACAGATTTGAGGACCTTGATGGCTGAGGTGAATTTTCTCTGATGTTGAGGGTCTATGTTACATTGTAGTGATTGAACCTAGGAAGAGCACACAGGCTGAGCTACCTCCTCCAAGCTGAGCAATTTCCCCTTCAGCTTAAGGGGGCGAAACCCATAGTTACGGGAACCGAAGGCAGCACAAAATACAGCAAAAGCCTATTTTTAAGCCCTTGCGCACATGCGTGCGGAGGGCTTTGCCTCTGGTAGAGCCTTAGCGCAACACAATCCTGGCTAGCCCGCGCCGAGTTCCCTCCAGGCAGCCACAGGCTTGGCTGCAAACCCTTCTCTTCGATAACCAGCATGCCCAATCCAAACCTTTCCTAACTGTGGCCCTATCTCACATCCAGCTTTCCTGCTGAGGCTATAACATTAATAACGAGAAGGAAGCAGAACAATAGCAGTGCTTCCAGGAAAGCGATACCTCTGCATCTGGTGTACTTTGAAGGCACCAGGCTGTTCTACCTTCACCAGGCACAACTCGCACGGTATCTGTCAGCCAAAGGCATCCAAGTCGGTTGTGCCAAGATGCCTTTTTCTTCTCAGCTACAGGCAACTGTGAGGTCCCTCGCCTTCCCCAGATGTTCTTGCATGCTCCACTGCAAAAAAATACGTGTCTGTCAAAACCGCCCGTGCCTCCTCCCAGGGAAACAATAGCCAGGGGCAAGGTGTGTGTCTGGATCCTTTTTAGAATCTGCAGCTTCATTAAAGTAATTGGCATCTGGACTCGATTTTGGAAACCCAGTGCTAAAGTGGCTGATGGGGCAACTAATGCTGTGGAGTCAGAGCCAGAACCTGCACAGCAGGCTTTTGAATATGGTCTCTGGCAAGTTCTATGCAATGAAATGACATTACGGCTTTGCCATACATTACATGCAAATTAGAAGAGGCTGGCAACCATGCAACTGGCATAGCATAGCAGCAATCATCCTTACAAGATGTAGAAGGCAAGGCTATTCATCCTCAACCTGGCACAGGGCTGGGATAGGGAAGGACAACGCTCCTGCCGTACAGCCGCTTGCCTCCTTTCCCCTCTGAGTGACCTAATGGGGTGGAAGACTCTTCCCAGTGCCCAGCCCCTGGTGTTCCTACCTCATTTTTCAGCTTTGCCAGAAGGTGTCATTTTTTTTCCTCTGCCTACCCAAAACTCCCTTCAAGTGTCTGCTGTTCTCCTTCTCCCCAAGCATCCTCACCTTAGTGCCAGATAGCTGTAGGATATGCACAACAAAATGTCTGTCTGCAGGTGCTGAGCAGTGATAGATGCAGACAGCTGGCTGGCCAGCCGGGACTTCACCTGCTTTGCTGTTGATGAACTACTCTTTCCGTACATTAATTGCTTTTAATGGTTTTCCCCCCATTTAGGCAGCCATCTCCTCCTTTTTAACCTTTTGGATTTTCTCCGAACTGTTTGGTCTACAGAATCTACAGCAAAACTCCCCAAGATCACATAGCGTACTCTGATGAGAGAGGACAGATGTCAGCCTCCCGGCCCCCTATTTTCAAAGCGATGAGTACTAATAATTTGGGCAGATGTTAGCGAAAGGAGCATTCATCTTTGCTATAATTTATTGTTCTTCTAGCATCCCCGTGACTGCAGGGACTCACAATTTCTATGGTGCAGAGAGACAAACTAAGGCAAGAACATACAGAAACGTAAGTCAGAGCTCTTGCTACTAGATTACAATAGACTCACCCAAAGCCAAATGACATCTTGGTGTCAGCAATGAGGTAAGAGCGATGGTATTCCTTGTTCATGTCCTGTACTCGCTTTAATATTATTTATTATTAGGCGGCTAAACTTGCCAGAGCATCTCTTTCAAACAAAGAAGGTAGGTGGCATTAATAAAGGACTTCACTGGGGGTACTGTAGGTTTGATACTTCCAAATGTCCAGCCTGCTACCCAGCCAACATACCCCAACACGTCCTTCCTCACTCCACAGGGCTTCACAGTGCAACAGTCCCAAACAGTTCCACGGGCTGATCACAACCAGACACTATCACACACCGGGACTCAGGTTTGCCATTTGCCAGACAACTCAATGACCTTTCAAACTGCCTGCTCTCTGCAAGACACCACTGAGGAGTCTCAAGGCAGAGAGAAGGCAGGAGGCAGTAGTAAGCAGTCTGAAAAGAACTCTTATCGTGGATATTCAACACAAACATTACTCTGTGTCTTGGATTAATGCACCTAATCTGTTGAATCTGATCCAGCTATACTTTTCTTTTTTTATCCTACTGACTGCAATGTTGCTGACTAGACTAGAAAGCAATGTCGTCATCTAAACCAGTTTTGGTCTATTAAAGGACCTCTGGACCAAGTCTAGCTCCTTGTTACTGCAAACAATTTCATCACAGACATTTTCAAAACTTGTGATGGGTAGTGAACTGGAGGACTGGGAGGAGCTAAAGGAAATAAAATCCTGCTCCTTTCTTACGTCAGTAGGCACACTGTTGCCTTCTGGTGGAGCAGCCAACAGGATAGGTACTTTGGGATGCTATTCATCAGAAACAGCTTGTGTAGCAACACCACGGATTCCTCCCTGTGTCCTAGTCTGCTCTTCTCAACCCGTTTCCAACTTGAGCAATGTCTCTGTACAGTACCAGCAGGGCTGTGGCCACCTAACAAAACAAACCAAAACCAAAACCCAAACGAAAACCAAACCAGAAAAACCCAAAGCTCCTCAGATAACTACCTTCACATCCAACAGTGTTTGTGCCTAGACATTGGTGGAAGGAAAATAGCCCCAAAGGGCAGCAACAATCCAAGTCAGCTTAAGTGAAGAGTTATGTTGCACTAGTCACACTGATAGATCCAGAGAGAGGAGATAGCCCTTCACTAATTAAAAGCAGTATCTGTTTCCCAGATGAGATATAAAATGACTGTGCCGCCGAAGTCTATAAAAAGAAGTATGAAGTGCCCGAGTATGTATTTTACCTTGCATCATACGGCTAGAGAGGGGAACATGAAGAAGACATGTCAAGCAAAGGCTGAAGAAGTTAAAGCCCATTTAAAAACTGGTTGAGTACCATTTAAGAGCTAGGTATTTCTACAAGGATTAAAGGTTTGTACAGTGGTCAAGTGAAAATTCTCAATCGGTCTTGCCCAACATTTTGGGCAAGACTGACACCCCTGATGGAGTCAGGAAGGCCTTCATCCCACCTACGGAGGTTGTATTAGGTGTAGGAGTGGGAAAAGGGGCCCTTTGACCATTCCAGGCAGCAGGTTGCTAGACAGGGCCATGGCAGATGCGACGTTCTGGAGTCATACAAAATTCAGAGACTATTATATTGATATGTGACAGATGTTATGGAAGCATGGAATATTCAAAGACCAGTGCATTAACTTTATAAATATTACATGCATCCTTATAGATTTTTTAGTGATTATATCCTTGGTTCTATAGGTAAACCAAGGAAAGTTTTCTGTACGTAAGAGACCCTGCAGGGGGCTTAACACAAACCTTCCCAAGCAGGAAAAAAAAAAAAAAAAAAGAAGTAAAAAATGTCATTTAACTGTTGACCAATGTCAAGAGAACCAACAATACCAAACTGATGAAACAGTAGATCTCCTGGCCTGACTCAAACACGTCTGACTTGAACTATCTACTACAGTCTTTTTAGGGACATAAGCTCTACCAATACTGTGGAACCTGAGAGTTTTCCCCAACGTCCAGGGTGCATGCTCAAGTTGTGACAAGATACACACACACCATTTTGCTTTCCTCTGTTTGATTTTTTGTTAGTTCACTCTTTTTTTTCCATGGAAAAGACAGCCAGGCAAGCAGGCAGATGAGACCTATAGTGCACCTAGGACAAGCAGAGGGCCACAGAACGCGTGTGCCCTGAAATATTAGCGGTTACCTGCGGAGCTTTGCAGATTATTATTTTAAGTTATGGAGCTGATAATGATGGAGAAGACAGTATGCAACAGCTGCACAGCATCAGCGTAGAGTAGATTTCAGTGGCAGTCAAGGTCTTGTCAAGAACTGAGGAGTCATTCCCACTGGCAGCACCTGGGCCAGCCTGGCGTCTCCCCTCCGATTACTGGCCGCGGCTGAATCCGTGGGTCCGACCTGGCTCTAAGCAGGGATGGGCATGTGGCATAGAAAACGCTCTGCAGGACTCAAACCTACTCACAGCCTCCCCACGTGCCGCACATTGTGCTGGCGGCTGAGTCATCATTTACAAGCGTTATCATTTCCACAGGCTGCTGCTTTCCAGCTGACCTCACCCTGACTCCTACTGCTGCACCAGATACCCAGGCAAACACAAGCTTTGTCAGCCACGCAGAACCTACCTTCCTTATTGCCCATTTCACATTATTAATTACATACCCACACATCAGCTAAAGAGATGTGATTGCAGCCAAATTCCTCCTCCAATCCAAAGATTCCCCTGAATTTCATTAACATTTGTACTGTAACTACTGTTGAGCTTGCCACATTTCCAGTCAAGATTTCATACCAAATGAGGTTACCAAATAATGACTTAATAGCAAATGCAGGGTAATTTATATATTGAAATTAAAGATTAAGCCTTAATCTTAATTAAATCTCACAAAAGTTCAGTAAAGCTGCCCAAATTATAAAAAAATAAAAAGATATATTGATTATTTGAGAAATGGAAATCACATTTAATAAATACAGGAGCAAGCCATTAAGGGAATGGGGAGACCAGAAAAAGCACTAACTGGTGATTAAAAGAAGATAAATATTTATTAAATGTTGCTGTGATTTATTAAGCTGTGTTGGGCTAAACAAATGTAATTTGATATCTGAATCATATCTCATTCTGATACAGCCTTCATTAAATCTGAAGTCTTGGCTTTAAATGAATATCATATGTTCCCTTCAGTTCTTAATCTCTTTGAAATATCAGTTTGATGCCGCGGAAGACGTTGAAAGTCAGAGACTGAAGTCTCCTGCGTATCAATGAGGTTGTTTTGCACTACAGGTGAGTAGTCAACTTCCCATTCCTCAGTGCTTTCTTATCCAGGACCTGTTGCAACCTTGCATTGTCCCTTGGTGACAGGGCAACGTTCAGATTTTAAAACCGTTCTGTCAAAAGGCCAGACAGGAAGAGCACAACTTCAAATTTCAATCAGTCCTCCAACTACCAGTGTTGTGCAGGTCTGAGGCAGAACACCCTTCGCTGGTTTTAAAGCAGGAAAGCCAACTGTCACGCTAACGCAGCTGCTGCCCAGCAGAACATTAGCGGAGGTCGAGTATGCGAAAACATCTACCCCCTTGGCAATATGCAGTAATTAGTCTAGCACCAAACAGCTCTGTTGATGCAGCGTTCCAGCTGAGATGCTAATCATGCAGGAGCCGAGAAATTCGTTCTTCCAAGGTTCACGAACAACCTTATCTCGGGCCCCTTGCAGAGGGAGGCGAGGGTCTGGTAGAACATGACGCTCCATGCGCATGAGGTGTTTGAATGGGAACATTTCTCGAGGTCAGATACCAAGTTGTCTCTGTCTTAAATGCATTCTCACGCTCTCTTCTCAGCCTCTGTTTAGAAGAAGAGCTTCTTGTTGAAAATTACCGGCATAAACTAATTGCTGCTGATAATTAAATTTGCACAGAGTTAAAATTAAGTTACAGTGCTCTTCCCCAGTGCTACAAGACTGAGTTATAGACTGCTGGTGAGAATCATTGCCTGTTACACTGCGAAACTGAAAAAAGGTTGTGTGGAGAAGTAGCATTCAACTTTTGCAAGTTTGCTTGAATCTGAACGCTGCAAGAATTCTAACTTCCCTCCCAACTCCCCTGCCCCACTCCAAAGGAAAAAAAAAAAAAAAAAAAAGGAGAGGAAGAAAGGATGTGAAGTCCCCACAAATTGGAGGGCAGATGAGACAATCACATACTATTCTTTTTGTCTTTGCAGGAAATGGGGAACAAAATCAGACTGAGCTGGGCTATGCAATCTATCGTACCAAAATCAGAGTTCCACCTCCCTCGTCTCTAGTATTTTCTTTTCTGCAGTCATGCGAGTGCAGAGAATTGCAGCAGTGGGACAGAAGGGCGTAGAGAGTGCCAAAGCCACTTCAGATCTAAGAGGACTTGATGTTTTGAAGGTAAAACCCAATCATTTCTTTTGGAAGCCGTTCTTACTCTTCACTGACACAGGCACCCTGGTGAAAGCCAGGGTCCAGCCTCAAGGGCCAAGGAGATTCATTAAGCCAGATTAAACATCTCATTTTATTAAAGAGCAGCTGTGAGAGATGCCTTCGCATTGTATACAGCTTTCCCGTAGGAATTTCATGATAGCAAACTCCTGGCACTTCCTCTCCCTTGTGCAAGCAGGAGTCGATCTAGCACAAAGTAATTATTTTCAATGTGTTTAGCCAGAAAAAAAGGCCTGACTTTAAAATCCTCACTAGCAGCACAGCCAAGCAGATTCTTGTTCTGGAACTCACTTTTGGGTTGAAAACATGAGCAAAAAGTTCAAGCCTCTGAAGCAATTGTCTCAAAGTTTTAAGCTACTGAAGATAGTGCATTTAGGACCATAACTACAATAAACACAGCAAATAAATAAGAGTCTCCTGGCAAGAATAAACCAGAATTGCAGAGGCTGATGTTGCCAGTGAAAAGAACAGGAAGGTAACCAAGTGAAGAAACAGCATGAGGAGGATTATCCTTATTTGGAAGGAATCCATTCCAGCAATAAATTAAGCCAAGGATCTCTGCATCAGAAAACAGCAGGGCAACCTATTAAGCTAAAGGACAATCTGGTTTTTTTCTGTCACCTTTGAGCCCTGACTGAACGGCGAGAGAAACAAACATGCCAGAGACCAAAACTTATGTTATTTCAATAGCAGTAATGGTCAGCTGGAAGTTATAGAGACGGTGAAATTCTTTCCCTGCACATTCCTAGCGCAAGCGCCTGATCTTCAGCGACAATATTGCTAGATTGCAATGGTCAGAAAGATCAACTCACAGAAGAGGGCTGGGATGGAAGAAAAATGATAATTTGTATTTTATGTCAAAACCATAGCAGCTCTCACCCCAGCTGCTGTGATGGGATGAGATCGGGTGAAATACTCACTCAGTGCAGACCGGTGAAGCATTTTTCACAGTGGTATTAGAAGACATAGTGGTAAAAGAGGAAAAAAAAAATTAAACTCTATACACTTTTAGCTCAAAGAGGTCTCTGGATCTGCCAGCTGTAGCAGCACACGACAGTGCGTGCATGCTGGCGTGTTCCAGGGTCACATTTACTGCAGGGAAGCAGCATCCACAGTTAAGGGATTTCTGAGGGGCAAACACAGGCTCTGTTTCACAGGGGTTTAAATTACAGACAAGCGGTTGCTAAAATGAATACACTGTACAGAAGAGGGAGCATACAGTTGAAAGAAGAGTACTAGCAAATCTAAAATGGATATTGGCCACATACATAATGTGATCAAAAAGAGAGAGATTATTTAGATTTTGGATGGTGTCCCTCTACACTTCCAGGTAGCTGCTCCAGCTATCAACAAGACTTCTTATAATGCCTCTTGCTCCCTTTCTGAATAACAGCCTGGCTGGTGCATTTTCATCTTTACCTCCACTACCAGCTGCTCTTCTAGTCAAAAGGCCCCAAGAGCTGCCCTGACGGAACTCGGAGCTGACAGGTCGCTCCCTCTGGTCTCCCAGTCCTCGGCTTTCCCAAAGAAAGAAGAGGTACCCAACGAGCCCAAACCATGCACGCTCCATTTGGTGATGAGCGCAAACAACCTTTACCTGACAGATACTCAAGAATCTCCAGCTTCCTCTAGTTCCCACTGCGATACTCATGCTGGTGCAAAATTCTTTTTTTAAAAGCTCAAATTAGGCTGACAAACACAAACGGAACGTGAAAAGGGCAGACTGTCAAAAAAGGTTCCTCTTTTAAACAACACAGACGAAACAAGTGAAGTAATTCCTCAATGCAGAGTTGCCTCTAAAGCGTGCTCTCGGTTACATAGTACTACGACATCTTTTCTCAGCTGACTTTAAAGCCCAGCTGGCACTAGAAAGGAGACCCAGAGATGCTGGTTGCTCCTTCTCCTGTTGGTAAAAGGAACCCAGACCCAGCTTGTGCTCTGCTGACCAGGCCCAAACACTTTGCTAGTCTGTACTGTGTTGCCCACGGAAACTGTTTTGAAGGGAAGATGCCGGCATCAGGCGAATAAGTCATACATGATCCCTGGCTACGTTATCAGGCCCCTCCTGGAATATTTCTACCAATGATAAAATGTTATTGCTACCATTATCAGGCACTTGGTCTTTATCTGTCTACCCATGACAGGCCTCGTTATTCAGGCAGGTCTTGGGACACCTTCAAGGGGAGATCATCTCATCCAATGTCAAATACACCAACTTTCTTGACTTTTTCGATCCTCCTTTTTCTTTCAGCCCCTCCTAAACTGCCTTGCAAAGGAGATACGTGCAGCCCCCCTCCAACAAATCTCAGGGGGAGAGCTGAAGGAACTTGGTGTCACGCCATGTCTCTGACCCTGGGCTACCACAGGACTCTCGCCAAGTATTCAATCTGGATTTTACAGAGCAAAAGCAAGTTCCTGATCTTTCCATACCAGTCTCGATAACAACACAGAAGAAGGAGATAATAAAAAATTAAGGAGACTGGGCAAAACCACAAGCAAAATGGCTGAAGGAGCTGCCCTGGATTGAGACTTTTACAGCCCAACCACATCCACGTTCATTCAAAACAGCACAGCAGCTACGCTCGTCTTCTCCACGTCACTCAGCGCGTTTGAAATCCTTGGCACCTCCACACAACTGGCGTGTGATGACTAGTAATCATATCTGATTCAGTATGTGCTAGCCCTCTTTCCTTTTAACGAGAACGTCTCACCTTCCCCCCGGTGAGCATATGAGCATCACTGCCACGGCATTGGTAGCAGGTCATGGAGGGTGCCCCGTGTGGGATAAGTCAGGGCCTGCCCCGTACTGGTCCCAGTCAGTACTGACCCACACTACCACTATGCCACGGCCAGTCAGAGGGGCCCCGGCAGGGATAGGGGAGGGTGGCAGCATGGGGGGCAAGGGGCTCTGGAGGGGACACGTGAGGAAGCACAGGAGGACACGCAAAACGAGATTTTTTTTTAAGAGGAGGTACATCTCTGAGGTGACTGCAGCTATGGGGGGGCCAACAGCGAAGCAGGGACACCCCCGAGGGACCATGGCTGTGGAGAACCAAGGCAAACAGGGAACAAACAAGCAGGAAGGAGCAGGGGAAGAAAAAAAGCAAGAAAGCGGGAGGAGCAGCAGCAAGAAGCCATCATGCACCAACCCAACCTCCTGCACCACCCGTCACCTCACCCAAGGGGTAAAAAATAAAGCTGAGCCTGGGGAAGGGGAGGACGGGATTTTCTCCCCACGTTTGTTTCATTGTTTCCTTTCTTTGTTTCTCCATACGCAAATCAGTAATTAAAAGTCTATGTTAACTGGCAATAAAGTAAAATTCAGTTAAATTCCCCAAGCTGAAACCATTCTGGCCCATGACAACGGAGGCAAAGGAAAGTACTTTCCTCGAGTGCAGTAAAAGAGCCCAAGTAAACATGGAGGCAGTTGCCAATGATTGAAGACAGCAATATTGTGGGAGCGTGGTCTCCGGCAGCACAGCTGCCTCCTTGCTCAAGCTTAGCTCTAGCCAGAGGCTTTACTCCAAGTGCTGATTGCTCACAGAGATTTGAAGAACAGTTATGGTGTTGCTTTCAGCAAGCAGAAAGATAAGCTGCAGTTGTTTGGTATCCACCTTATATAGGTTTTTTTATCTCTCTTGTCTCAAAATTTCTCTTGGGAGCTCACCTAATTTCAATAGTTTGAAAGGACAAGGTGCACGTCATGAAAACTCTTTAGCTAGGAATTGTAGAGCAGTATATGCCATTTTTTCCGTGTTTGACCTACGCAGATACGGTAGAGCCCCTGCTGTGTGTTTCTCTTAAATCCTGTTCTGTTTCATAAGACATGATGGTCATCCAATGACTTTGAAGATCAAATGATGGAACCAACCCAACTCCCTGCAGATGCAAAAATGTATGCCAATGTCATGCTTTTTAATAGCAACATCAGAATCCTGAAAGGGAACTAATAGATCTAAAACCCAAAACAACAACTAGCCTTCTGGGGAGAACTTCAGCATGGAACAGATGAGTGGCAAAATGCAGTCAAGGAGGCACCAAGTGGGGTGCAATACAGAAATCACGCCTCTGCCCAGTAAGATGCTTTTATTACATGCACAGACGTTAATAATGTACAAGTCGTGGGTTACAGAGGCATTTGATCCTCTCCCCTTCATTCTAGAGAAACCCACTGACATTCTTCAACCCTGCTACAACTATCTAACCAGCAAGCACCCTAAGTAAAATGGAGAACTGGCAGAAAATTAAATAAGATTGTCCTTCTCCTTCCTTCTGCCTGACAACTTCTAAAAAGTTGTCAGCACAGGAAGGTCTATCACATTTGTCTGAGACAGCGGATGTTTGGCACCAGTGCTTGCAAAAACTGAAGTGTGCTATATGGGAACTCTACTAATCACAGTTTAGGATGAAAACAAGAAAATCCCTAGAGGAATCTGAGAGGGATGGATACTTAGAGAAACTTAATGTAACAAGCATTCTTTACTTTAGCATCCAACGCGTCCTTCCTTCCACATCTGCCAGCAGCACATCTTTAAGACTCTCACTATGACAACTCCTGCTCTAGGTAAGCTTAGACTTTATTATTATACTGATTTTACAAGTGGAGAAACTGAGGCAGTGATAGATGAAACAAATCATAGCTATTAAGAGAGAGGGAGAATCCAGGGTAGAGTGCCAAATCCCTTGTATGCTGCCTGCTGGACTCTACCAGAACTCGCTGGGTACAAACATCTCCCCTGGAGCAGCCTACTGAAGGACCCGGTCAAGAACAGGGACTCTCAGATTAGGTTAGCGATGTCTTGGGAGTTAAGGTGACAAAAAGTGCTGTAGGGAAGAAATAAAAGAAACCTTACCCTAGCAACATTACTCATAGCTGGAAAAGAAGAGAACAGCTATACCATGTAAAGATCAGAAACAAGTAGAGAAAGGGAAGCTATTAAAAGTCAAGTCCTAACTGGGGGAGGGACAGATCTTGGGAGTATAGCAGCTAGGTTTGCGAGCAAAGACTAAGATGCTGGATTTAACCAAAAAATACGGGCTGTGCTTTCAAGGAAGGTGCCTCATGACATAACTATGTGGGCAGCACTAGGTCTCCTAGCTACTGCGAGAACCAGCACATCTTTCCCCACACCCCCCTGCCTGAATCCAGAAGGATCAAATTCAACCTTCACAGATGCCAAGTGGGACCTACCAACAAACACATTTTTCAGACACTTTTCAGAGAACCACCACATTATAAATAATACATTAATTGTCTTTATACACTTCACTAATTATTATTCTCATTTCCTCATAGGTCCATTAATCTCTCCTTTGTACCTATTGCCAGAAACCTCTGGCACATGCTATTGGCATTGCTGATGCGCTTAGTGTATGATTGCCCTTGATCATCTTGTCTTTCTCCTCCTTTTTTCATAAAAACACAACCTGCGAGATTTGGTTCCAGGTTTTAAGACCATTTAAAGTTTGTGGGTGTTCTGACTAGTCTGTTCTCCTTGCCACCTCTTTTATATCCAGACAGTTTCATGTTCTCACCTTTACTCACAGACAGAAAAACTACTTTGCAGATACTGGATAGCTGCCTCCTAACACACTTTCAAGCCTTTGCTGTTCAGAACATGCCGAATTTGGGACAGGAACTGTATTTCACCTCTAGGCGTTATCCTAACACTATGAATAATATACAAAGCGTTGTAAGGATTTCAATATCCTTACTTTTCCCTCTAGACTCTTAAAACTAGCATCTGAGTTTTTAATAATCTACTTACTTGAAGTTTTGTGTCATGTCACTCTTCAAGAGATTCCCCTGGGAAGACAGCAGACTTGGCCTATTCAAGTCACTCATAATGATTGAGCCACAGTAAGCAACACTGGTTGGAAAAACCTCTTTTGGAAAAAAACTCTATAAAAATGCCAGTTTGTGGAAATCAAAGCGTTCTGCAGGTACGTGTCAATCTCATCAAAGCTTTGGACTGTATCATACTCAATTTCCTCAGAAATTTTCCTAGAAATTAATTTCCCATCATCTGTTTGTTCTTGCCTTTCCAATCTTCCATCCTGATTTGTGACTAATTTTTATACTTTAAAAAAAAAAAACCAACCAAAAACAAAACAACCAACAAAACAACACAGTGGTTTTTGTTTTTCTTTTTTTCTAGAGGAGAGAGGAAGAAAAAAAGAAAAAAAAAATACTCCAACCAGATACAATATTCTGTTTCAGGACTAACATTCAGAGTGCCTAAAATGGGAGCCAGTACTCCTTATTGTGCATTCAAGAAATTAGCTGCTACAAACAACATTTGCTTGAGCCTGATAAACTGTTTCTCCAGTCCATGTGCTGCTGCTATGTGTGTTCAATTTCAGTTTGGATAATTCAGAGTAATCCTATTATAGAAAGGCACAAGCCACAAAGTTCTGTTCCAGATGACATGTCGAAGTTCAGCAGCACTCGCAATTGGGACTTCTAACTTTGGTCCAATTCTGAATTAGTATAGATTTAGGTTCTTTCCTCAAGTATCAAAAGCATGGCTTTGAGTGTCTCCTCGCTGTGGTATTTCAGAGGCTGGCAAACAGTTAACATGCTTATGTCTTCAAGACCTGAAATCTGTCTTACTAAAGGCTCTATCAGAACTGGTATTTCGATAGAGCACCCACAAATCTACGCAGAATGCTTGTCTGTGACCTTACCACATTTTTCTCCACACAGAGACAGAATGTACGGTATCCCATTGATTTTTCCCAATCCAATTTGATTCAAAATTGCCATTTACTCTGTTGTGTGTTTGTATTTTTTTCCCCGATTCTGCCTCACTTATTTCTTTAAAAGATATTTAGCCCTGGGAGTGTATCCTAGCAGTCTCAATAGAAAAAAGAAAAAAAGAAAAGTTTTCTTCTCATGTGATTTAGTGTGGGAATAACAAGAATACGAGGGCTCATCAGTAGGTACGCAAACAGGCTGAGCAAATACAATCAGGTTGGGTAAGGGAACATATTATTATCCATGTATTACATTTTCATGAGTATAACTAGGGCTCCCTGCTCTACAATTTAACAGGAGGGCAGATAAAAATCTATGTGAGCTAACGCAGGGGAAATAAACCCTCAGACTCCAGTTCTCTGAGCCCCCATAGCTTGGCCCTCTCCCTCAGTTCTCCACTGTCTCCTGTGCTTTGCAGGTTTCTGAAAACTTATTTCCAATAGCATTTTTAAAAGGCAGTATGTAATTTGAGACAAGGGTTATGTGTGTGAAAATGTAGTGGGTTTATCCTACAAGCCCAGAGCAGATGTACCTACGCTGATACAAAAGAAAGTTATACTAGCGCAGATCATTTCCGTTCCTGCACAAAAGGAAGGCATTCCAATACAAACATACCCCAGGTGGCACAGCCATGCTCGCGTGGAGGCTTGTAACACTTCAGCAGAGTGTGTGTAGACTAGCTGTTATTTGGACTTTCCCACGTGGTATCGAGTCACTCGATAAAGTCACTCGTAATTTCATTTTGCTGAAATTTTGCCCCTGCTTTGAGCATTACTCCTTGACTATCCCTACCTTTCCAAGCTGTGATCCTGTTGAGGTCCCCATACATTATTCTCAGTGATAAAGATTTCATTTTCAGTTTTGCTACCACCATTGGATTTTACCACCTGCTCTGAAGGCTCCTCAGCATTTACTAGCTTGGCTCCACACCACTTTTTTTTTTCTTTTGCTTCTAACAGCACAAAAGTAGGAGTTTCCTAGAAACCAACTCTTCTGCCTTCCTGCAGAAATTCTTTACTATTCATTAAGCAGCGGCTGCAACCAGCTAGAGGGAGAAATTAGCCAAAATGTATGCATTGGCTAGAGGAAATGTCTGCCAAGGGAAAACCCAAAGCTCCCACAATTTGTACCTGCAGCTTATACCCAAAGAAGAAAGTGGATATATCTAGATCCTTGGCATGAAATCCACCTGTTAACACAGTGAGTGCAGATGTAAGAGTGATTTCAGGCATATCTAGAGACGGTTCACTCCTGACGATGAGAGGTGAAGTAGCTTTAGTGCCTAGGTAGACATACAGCCTTTACTCCAGCCCTACAACAGCTCCAGAAGAAGTCAGCCATTAAAAGCTAAAGATGACTCTGACCCAGGAAACTATTCACCCAGTTTCTACTTTACCACATCAGCATTTTCTAACAGTTAGATATCTATCCAAACACACACTGCCTTTTCCTCTGGCTCTGCATAATGAGCATTAATCAGGCCCCTCTGCATTAGCCAGTGAAGTCCCTGTGAGATCTGTCCTGTTGCTGGTGTGGAACCACGAGTTTCACTGGAGCTACCCAGGCCTAAATAAATTCCCCTTGTCCTAATCCAGCCTAACAAAACAGCAAGAAAAGAAAAAGTAAGGGAAGGAAAAAAACAAGGAGGAATAAAGGAAGAAAGACTGAAAGGTTCTGGAAATAGCTGGGATTGTTCATGCTGAGCCATCGGGCCCTGAGATTTGAATAATGCATGTTCCATAAATCTAAGTGTCCCTGCTTGCCACATTTTAGAACAGGGAGCAAAAATAATAGCTACTGTCCACACTTATCACCAATAATAAATTACAGGGCTCCTGTGTGTGGCAGCGATTAATGCAAAACGCAACCCAAAACACATAACTAAATAAATAGATAGTTTGACTTTCCTGAGGGTTATCTCTTTCCTTTTCTACACCCATCTCAGAGTCTCCTTCCAGCCAAAAACTATACTGGGAAAGACCCATCCTTACACTGTATCCCCTTCAGACAGACAGGCAGACTAACTCATGGTTATCTTCAGAATATACATCAAGGCAGTCAGTGGTGCGTATGCACCTGTGGAAACAGGAGACACCAATGCACTGCACCGCTTTTGGTTCTTCTGGAGGACTAGAGTCTTCCCAAAGCATCATCTGCCCCTGAAAACAGGGCACGCACTCATGGATGCGCCTCTCCAAATGTAAGGTCCACACTGCTTCCTAAGGGAATGCCGGCCCCGAAGCAGCAGTATGTTGCAGGGAAGTCACTTGAAAATGATGCAAGGATAGGATGCGAGGAGCAAAAGGGGCTACAGAAAGTCCATTACAGAACCGGCCTTTCCAGTGTAAGACTTCCCTGTAAGGACTCCACTGTGCCCTCATTTTCACCTGGTCTGGGAATTGCAAGCTCAAGCAAAGCATTACTCTTCATTACCCACACCTGCTCAATAGCAATGGGTCACCTTCGCAGGGATAAGAGGAAAAAAGAAAACTCGACAGGCAATACAGACATCCAAAAATAATTAGTAATTCAAAGGGAAGGTGTGTGCAGCTACCCAGGCTAAGTATCCACCTTAACATTACAAAAAAAACCCAAACCAAACCAAAACCAAAAAACCATCCACTAAAGAAATTTGTCTCCCTCAATTTTAAAGGATTAGATAATTGAGACAGTGCTGGAATAGGCAGCCATCAGAAGCTACCAAGCACTTAAAGAGAGCTGTAATCAGTTCTAGACCACGGCAGTTCGCAGGTAACTAACTGCACCCTATTCTTTAACATTTTAATTCTGACATATACAATTTTGGTGGTAACTTGTTTTTCCTTTTACTTAGGCTGCCTTCTGTGCTTCGTCAGTCTTTTCCCTCTGAGGGAAGGGTGATCTGTCTTTAGAGAAATCTCTTGCGAGTAGAAGCAATTTCCCATTAGAGAAGCCATCCCTGTTTAGGGCATGGGCTTCTGCATAGAGCTGCCCTTGGCATCCTCCCTCTGTAACTGTGAAGCAAGAAACAGAGCTGGAAAGGTCACAAGAATCAGAGCAAACCGCAGGAGAGAGGCTACTGAAACATCTGTAAAGGCACCTCGGGTGGAGCTTGAGACCCAAGGTACACCACTGTTATTTGACCTGACCGAACATCTATGCTGTCTGTCATATGCCCTCTTCTTCCTGTAAGGGCCCCGTGCTCTCCTCCAGCGTGTCAGCGTAAGTCTTCTTGCTCCGCTGGAGACACTCCAATTGACAAAAGCAAAATAAGAAAAGAAATTGTGGGCTGAAGCCACTGAGGGTGAGGTAACTCACACGAATGAGAGCGCGGGGGGGGGGAAGGAAGCTCATACACAAAGCAGACACTATTATTATTATTATTATTATTATTAGCTATTCATTACTCATATGTTGGTATTATAGCAGGATCCAAAAGCCTCATTCAGTATCAGGGCCCCATTGTGCTAGTCTCTATGCAAATACAAAGAAAGCCAGGAAGAGCTCACAGTCTAATTTAAGACAAGACCCCGCAGGTGAATGTAACAAAAATTGGAAGAAGGGAGGGTAAGAAGACCGTGTGACTTCACAGGCTAATGGTACATTGCCAAACGCTCATTCCTGGGAGATCTGAAAGGTTACCGCTTAATAACCCTCAGGGATGCTTCTTAGGGCTTTAAACTGTGAAATCTCTGACCTCCTGGGTACCCACAGTGCAATAATATTTCCTTTAGTTAAGTGAAAGTCTAAAACACGCTTCATCAGTAGGCCATTAGCTCTCCACTTGCCTCATTAACACGTCTGTGGAACAGGTAGTGCTGTCCCATGCCCACCATAGGGTTTTTTTACATTTTGGTTTCAAATGCTGCCATGCAAGGTGTAATGCCTTGGAGTGCCCTCCCTCCAGAAACATCTTATTTCACCAGTCTATATGTTTTAAACATAAGGCACTGTCCCGCTACAGGTTTTCTTGGAATTAAGAGGTCTCCTCTGCTGTCTGCTTGCTCATAACCCATTAACAATTCTTAATTTTTTTTTTAATGAAAAAATTTTATTTTTTTATTCATAAATGGTGGAAAGAAGCCAATGGTTTACTGAGCAAAATGCCAGCACTGGTGCTTTTGGCAGGCTAAGTCTTCCCCGGACCCTCTTTAGAGAGTATCTGTAGCATGGATCCCACTTGTACAGCCCCTATGATAGATTATGTGCTGTCAATTAGACTGACAAAATTGTGATCTTGACAACCAATAAAATATAGCCTTTACATCCAATTCACCTGTGCTTTATTTAAGATTTCAAAAAAGGTCAGTCCAACTAGACCAAACAGAAGGCTTACCTACTCCTCCCACCACTTTCAGCAAGTCGTGTCAGTCCTAGTCTTCCTCAAATATGAAGTGAGGATAATATTCACTCATCTTTCACAGCCATTAAAAATTAATTTAAAGGTGCATGTGAAGAAGTTTGAAACTGAAAAACACTCGACATTCTTAAACACGGCATGAAGTTCAAAGCAACCCTGATGAAAATAGTTTGAGACACTTTTTTTTTTTTTTGCTGGTATTTTGACTCCTGCATCAAAAAACTGCTTACCCTTTAGGTCTGTGGCATACAGAGTGGGGCTCATAAATGCTCAATATCTAAAATGTAAATATGCTTTAGCTGAAAAGTATTTGGTGCTGTTTCTGTGCTGGTTCTTCTCTACCCTTTCACTGGGAAAAATCAAAGCAACTTCCAGTAGTGAGGCAATGATGCGACTAACATCTGTCATGGATTGTTTTTTCGTCTCCTCATTTGTTCCCCTAGATCAACTGTGGTACATTTGAGGGGGGAGGAGGGTTGCTTGCCTTTTTTTTTTTTCCTAGCGCTCTTTTATGTTTTTCACTGATTGTATACATGCAAATAACACTCAGAGAAGGAAAGGCAGAGAAAGTTGTATTACACTTGGAATAGAAGCTTGCGAGATTTGCGATGGCCATTCATGGCTCTTGACAAATTAACAGAAACCAACTATCTCACACCCCAACCAGCTTTAAATTTGCAAGAGAAACCTCTGCTCTGCCTGAGAATCAGAGAGGCAAGACGTGGCTTGCACCTTGACAATATGGCAGTCATATTGGTTCACCTTTCGGGACAAATATCAAAACCTTGATCGTGACTTGATATTGTGCAAGAAAAGCAAAGCTGATTTGGTTGCCTCTGCCTTTTCAGCCCTAAGTGAGTAGATGGAGCTTTGGTCTGGCCCCTGGTCACGTTCAGCTCCCAGCCAGCTGGTTTTGTTAGTGCAGTCGTCTCAGCCAAGAGCTGAAAACTTGTGTCTCAACTGCAGGATAACGGAGTGGCAGACCTGTCACTTGAGTTCATTTAACGATTGCACAGAGATGCCGAACAGACATTTAGCAGGTGTATACTCTCCTACTCCTCCAGTAACATCCCTGAGCAGCCGTTAGCACAGGGAGCCATGTGGACTAGGCATCCCTAAAAGGTCTAGTTCAATCAACCATGATATTCAGATAACCTCAAGTAAACCAGAGCTCTAGATACATCCATTTTATGCTAATTTAAGAACACACTCTTTCCCTACAAGACAATAGCATAGGGGATGTCTATCCTTTACACCCAGGCTTACCTCAGCTGAGAGGCATAAGCTAAGTCTGGGCACCTTAGATGATTCAAGAACGAAGAGGGAAACAAACTGGCTGCAGGACAGCTCTGTCACTGTTACCATCAAAAACACTTCCACAGACCATCCTCCTGAACTGGATACTTGAACTTTACACCTGAGGTTTGTGTAAGATAGCTTATACAAAGTTATAAGCAAGCTTCAGATAAGTCTCTGAGGCTCAGATACAGAGTATGGTGGGGAGAAAGTCACGTTTCATCTGGGAGGTCAGGGCTTTGCTCACTATTTGGTCTGAATCCAATTTGAGCAGCTCCTCCCAGCCTAACCACCATGAGTCTTCACTTTTTAAAACTTTTTTTTTTTTCCTTTTTAATTTTGGACTAGCAAAACACATCTAGCCACATGGACCAACTGGCAGGAGCAGAGGCTTAAAATACTCTTTGTCTTCACGAGCACGCAGTAATGAATGGTTTCTCTTTGCTAGGCTCTTTCTCCGCTGTTTTCTTTGAAAGCCAGCCAGCCCCTTTATTCTGTGAATTGGGTTTGCTAATTTGCAAGAGGTTGGAATCATTTCTCATGTATAAGAACCTCAAGATAAACATGCTGTGCTCTCTCTCCCTTTTTCCTCTTTCTTGATGATTTCTTTAATCTACAATAAATGCCATTTTGGACTGAAAGTCCTTGTTTAGAGCGTGGAGACAGAGGCCAGCGTGGAGAAGTGGACTTGCAGAGTCCACGCTTCCTAGTTGGACACATGGCAAACAGCCTGGAAGTGGAAGTCGTCCCACGGGAACTGGGCAGTGAAGCTCAGAGGCGGCATTCTGGGAAAGCACTTCTCTGTAACGGGAAAGGAAGTTTCAAGCTTCCCTCAGTTCTGGGCAGGCTGCCTGAGGCAATGGGGACCACTGCAGCCCAGAGCAGCCTTAGGGAAGCAGAATGCTGCATTTTTATCATTCCCTTACTGCTTTTCCCCTACTCACACACTAACTTTTTATTCTAGTTTTTTCTTTTGTAAGGAAAAAGGGAGAAAAGAAATATTATTTTTTTTTTTTTTGTGGAAGACCCTAAGCCAACCACAAGTTTGGATCCAAGCAATCTGGAACTGTAGAAAGAGGCAAAGCCAAACCTTACCCCCTGGCTCTTCGCTTCAGGGTAGCTCCCAACATAAGTATCCTTTAGTATCTTTTGTCTTTGGTGAGTACTGAATTTTTCTCTGACTTGTGCAACTTGAGGCCTTTTCATTGTTTTTAAACAATGGTCTCGGAGGAAAGCCTGGATCTATGGTGTGCCTTGCACTATAGGCCTCCAGACTTCTGTGGCTGACTTGGGGCATTCACTAGGCATTGTAAAGACTTCAGCATTTCTTTTTTGCTTGCAAAAGGGCAAATGCCAGCTTGAAAGACACAGATTCCTGTAAAAGCTCTATTGCTTCTGGATATACTACACCCTGGCTCCAGCAGTGCTAAAAAATAAAATAAAATAAATCAAACACATTAAACAGACTTCCTTGTCAGGAAACTAACAGCACAAAGCCAGTGTTCCAGGAAAATGTGAAGTGCTTTAATTATGAAGGTCTGTTTTAAGAGCATTTCAGCATCTTCCATGTGCAACTTGGTCTGAGTCTCAACTTCTACCTTCAGTGGCCTCATTACACAAACAGAGGTAGAGAGCTTGGGCTTCTGCACTGTTCTACAATTGCTGTACAGGAACAAAAAAACCTTCCAAACACTTTTGCTAGTATTGGGCTGCTCAAAGCTGTTTCCAAGTAAGCCAGCAAAGGGGTTATAGAGTTTATTAAAAAAAAAAAGTTTCCTTTTCTTCCACAATAGCTCATTTTATTTTTCTAGTTAGTGTTCTGTAAACAGAGTTACCACTCGATAACGCAACATGTGCAGGGAATAAACACAATAACACCCTATATCTGCACGCTACAAGAGCGGAGGAAGGCACAAATGGACAGCGCTGCAGAGATCGCACAAGAAGGTACAGAGCTGCGTGCCTGGACCTAAAATTCTGCCTCACAACAAGCTAGTAAGCATAACAAAGGGAAAGAGTTGCAACGGGATTTGAAAGAAGGAACAAGAGGGAATAAAGCAAAGCCAGGGGGACTATGTGTCAAAACCACACAACAATTAAACCATGAGATTACATGGAAAATATTTCAGAAAGTAGGAGAAGGGTCAGACTGCATAAGCAGCTAACAGTGCACTGGAACACCTCTTCTAGCAGCACCCAGCAGAGACTACAAGACTCTTCAGCTCTCCATTTAGCAAAGTGATAATCCTTACGGTTACAAACCAGTTCTGGATTTTGTTGTATGGTGGGGTTTTTTTTATATTTTATTGTACCCCCGTGTAGCTCTACCTTATCCCTTTGCAAAAGAACTGAAACAACAGCTATGATAAATACCAGCTCCTCTCACAGGTCTCTGTGGGTATTGACTCTGAAGCCTAATTATGTCAATTTAAGTGTCGGCATTGTTAACTTGTTTTCAGCCATTAATTTCAACAAAACAGCTGTCTTCCCTAGAATAACGGGCAGAGTTTCAGATTGTGGACAGAGCACAAATCGAATAACTGACAGTGTCCTCCCACTCCAGCTCTGGGGAGAAGCCAAGATAGGTGGGAGCCTGAATAAGGAAACCTAATGGTAAGCGCATTGGTATGGAAACCTTTGATATTCGGTTGTCACCAAGCATTACAGATGCTGTGATTGTTCTGCCATTGTGCATGCGCTGCACGCTGATGGCTGGGTCTCAAGGGAAAATGCGGTGCCTGTTCTTACTAACATCTAATAAGGCTTTCCTGCTTGTCCAAGCGCTGGAGGTCAGCCTTGGTGGTCCAAAGCTCCCGTACATCTATTTGGATGCTGCACACTGCCTGGTGAGTTTGTTGATTAGACTGCAAGCAAGTATTTAATAAATCCTATTATTCGCCTTGCCACTGCCTGAACTTGCTCCCAGATGTCCTCACGTGTTAAGCCCCAACACTCTCCTATATCCAGTCTCCCAGTAATGCAAGGCACAAGTAATAAAAACAGTCAGGCATCACTTCTAACATGGAAACTGGTCAGGCCTGAACACTTGCTGCTACCTTTATGAAGACCAAGCCATAGATCAGATCAGGCCTTTGTCCCTTCCCGGAGAAGAAGAAAGAAAAAATAAAAATTAAAGATAAATCAGTGCAGTAGACAGAAGAACAGGCCCGAAGTTCTGCAAGACGGTGGGCCATCTTCCTCGTGCTGTGCCTGCACACTGCCTACCACAAACACGTCCTGGCACCTGCCTGCCCTCCTTCGTGTAGCGGTAATACGTACTAGCACACGATGCTACTAAAGGCCAGGCAATCACATCAGGTGTGCTTTCCTACAGGGCACAGACTACAGAAAGCACGTCAGACAGTCTTTCTGTTCTGCACCAAGGTTCAGGTGTCAAACGGCGTACATCAGAGAAGCCAAAATCGGACAGGAGGGAATGGTGCCTACCTCAGCCCTGATGCAACAGGAGAGCTCACCTCCATTCTTTCCTCCTCCCAGCACCGGTCCAGGTGATTTAACAAGGTGGCTGGCACTGGGATACTCTCCTCCAACTTCACACACATTTTCCGTGTCCTTTAAGAGGATATTATAGCCAAAGGCTCTAGTAATATCCTTCATAGCAGCGTTCACTAGATTGGGGATTTGAGGTGCAACGACCCATCCAGGCCAACACGATTCCACCCAGCAAAGGGCGCACCCCTGCATTTTGTAACAGGCTTTGCAATTTAGGGGGTGGAGTAGTCCCAGTGTCTGCTTCTCAACTACTCTGCTCTGCGTGCAGTTCTGACAGGGGAAGAGGCTTAGCTGCCATTCTTTTTCATCTGGATTTGCTGTGTCCTAATTTTTCTACAGGATACACAGGGTTTGTTTCAAATTAATTGCATCTGCAAAACACATTCTTTAAACTTGTAGATGCGATGGAAATAACTTTTGTGCGTCAACAGTTCTGTTAGGTAGAGTCATCCATTGTCAGTGACAGACAACTCTGGTATTAAATCAGAGCACACCGTTTTACAGGGGACCGAGCAGAACAGAGATCAAGCACTTTCTTTACTGATTTATAAAAATGTACATTTTGCACTTACAGAAAATAAAAATCGTCTTCCCTGAAATTCAGATGGAGACGATTGCTCAGGAGACAATAATATGTAAAAAAATGAAAACAGAAGCTAGTTTAAGAAGAAAACCCAGTATTTTCCTTGTGGCATTGACTTGCAAAATTAATCTGAAATAATATCCACACTCTCATCTCTCTATCTAAAGCCCTTCTCAAAAACAATTCAGCCGTGCTGGCAGTTGCCAAATGTCCTCAGATGGAGAAGACCCTCATAGCAGGGATGTTTCCAGCTGGTGCAGAGTTGAACCCGATGTCAGCAGATTCCCTCTGCAGTCCACGGGGTAAGGGAAGCGCGGGAGGTGAGACAGGGTGCAGCTGGAACACTACTGCTCTTTGGCTCAGCTCGTTTGTCACCAGGGCCCCTGGGGTCCTGGCCAGATGGTAGACTTCAAAGGAATTTGTGGGCTAGTATTCCCTCAGGCTGCTTTTAAGTTATACACGGAGGTTAGTGTACAATTGACTCCCAAGCAGAGGAGCCAACCACTAGCTTCTTTGTTAACACCATCCTCAGCTGCAGACTCTGGCCAGAGTGGAAAATCTGTGCCCATGAGCATATCTGTGCAGCGTGTCTGCAAGTCAGGCTTGAACAGAGGGGAAAAAATCCGAGTTTTCATAACTTGACTAATATCCCTCACCAAGTCAGAAGCAGACTTGTGCCTCATCTTTCTTAATTCCCTGTTGTATTTTCAGCCAGAGAGGTTTTTTTCCTTAGCTACTAAAGCCACTGCACCTGCTGGAACAAACCAAACCCTTTCAGAGCTGCAGTCACAGAAGGCTGGATTTTATTTCCTTTCAATCATGGAAAAACATTCAGGATCATCACAGCCAACTCCAAACAGACAAAAAAGTGAGAGTCACCTTTGCAGTGAGGTGGTTTGGGTTTATTTGGCTTATTTTGAGGATTAGAGAAAGCAAATAATTTCCAATTCAAACATGCTGCAGTTATTGCCACAGAATTTTAATGCTCATATCAGCATGTCTCCTTAATTTTTATTTATTTATTTTTTTCTAAACTGGGGTCTTGAACTTAAAAAGTCTTCCAAAGATGGGGGCTAACTGGAATTTTTATTTAGACATTTCAGTGAACTAATGGCTCTTTATAGCACTACAGACACACAGAGTGAATTGAGGTAAGGGGGGGGGGGAGGAGTCTAGCTGGGCTCCATTTTACCTTTTATCCCAATGGACAACATTGTCTCCTGGGGCAGGACGCAGAAATGCATGCTCATAACTGGCTGGGCAATTCAGAAAAGGGTCCTGGCCCCTACTGCTTGGGCTGAAGAGTTAGTGACGGCAGTGTTTGGTGTGGGTTAAGTGGGAAGAACCACCATGGAACTGCTGCAAGTTTGAATTTTGCCTACAGAGCAAAGAGGCATCTCTCTGTTTGGATGCAAAGTCTCAAGTCTTTGGTCTTGGGTCACCTTTGTGACCCAAACTTTTCTCATTTAATCTCAACACTGTCCCTTCGCATGATTTTGGTTCTTCTTAGAAGAGACAGGAAACCTGGAACCTGTTTGCTTGGTGCCTGCTGAGGATTGTCAGGGAGGGATCCATTTGCCAGTGCTCCTTATAAAAAGGGAGGTTGCACGAAATGGGCCCTGGCAAGAAGAAGTGCCAGGCCATGCACACTTCCAGCAGGAAATCCTGGGCAGCCAGCTACTGGTAATCACGTCTGACTAAGATCAGCCCACGCTGGA
This sequence comes from Haliaeetus leucocephalus, assembly GCF_000737465.1. Lineage (NCBI taxonomy): Eukaryota > Metazoa > Chordata > Aves > Accipitriformes > Accipitridae > Haliaeetus > Haliaeetus leucocephalus. The sequence continues at coordinate 19,288,889 of NW_010972664.1, forward strand.
GCTGTATTAGTGATGTACAGGATCAAAGTACCACAAACGTAATTTTTTTTTTGTTCTGTGGTGGCATTGTTCTCTGTACAGCAGTATACACACATCTCCACAGGGTTTCTCTGCAAACAAATGAAAATCCCATGACCACCAAGTCACCTTCATGTAGAGGGCCTCCTGCTTTATGCTTGATCCCTTCTCTCACCTTGAAGATTTCAGCTAGCAGAGATGACATATTTGCCCTTCTTTCCACACGGCAGCCTGGGAATACAGCTCATTCTCGACACTGCATTAAATCAGAAGCAAACATGGGCACAGGGGACAAGTAGCCCAGAAGACAGAGAAGGGACTAACACAATCCATCAGCGGAGAAACCATCTTGGTCAAATTTTCAGAGTGCGCTTTCTGCAGGCTCTCCTCCCCTGTAGGAAGCAAGGGGCAGGAAGGGACACTCGTGTCTCTTGGGAAATGCGAGGGGACCCCCATGGACACACTCTCTCGACAGAGAACAAAGAGCAAGGGGCAGAGAGAGGAGACCAATAAAATACATTCCTCCCAAGTGGGACTGATGGGGGGCATTTATTCCTCAGAATGATATTTACTGCCTTCCCACAATGTTTGCACTGACTGGCAGCTCTGGCTAGCTAGACTGCTGTGTCAACATCTGCAGGTGCGAGCATGTGGCTATGCGAAAGGGAAACAGGAGAGAGAAAAAAATTAGAGGGAAAATGTTTTTACTTTTTGCCTTCTGTAGAGTAGAAACCTTTCTGTGCTGATACCAGGAGGAGATTCCTAATGATTAATTGATTTTGCTGTCAAACACAGGATGCATGTGAGCAAGCCATGCATGTGTGAGGGGCACTGGCTATTTTTTTCCTAACCCTAAAACTTTTTTTTCCCCCCTGGATTCCCAACAACCTGCAACAAACATGTGCACAAACAAGGAGAGGAAGAGAAGCAAACAAAAAAGTGTAAAAACCCCAAGACACCAGGAACACAGCCTTCCCTGTAATTCTGGAGAAGTACAGAATTTGCCTTGACCTTTACAGGTTTTCAGGCTTGAGTGAAATGCAAAAGCTAAGAGAATCTTGCAAAGCTTCGCTGCTGCCAGATTACAGCTTCTCCTGTTGCACCATTCCCAGCAGCGTTTCTAGTCTCACGCTGCCTCACATGTGTCCCAACAGAAGCACCCTATTTCTCCATCTGGAACTGCAGAACGTGCTTCAGGGTCAAAATCCTACTTTGGTACCGCCAGCCATGTCATGAGCAAGATTCTCTTCTTCATCACATGAACTCAAATGCACTATTCAGGCCAGCAACAGCCTACTGCAAAGAGCTAACAGGATTTCTGCTCTGTTTTCCTTCAGAAAAATGAAGTTCCAGTCTCATCTTTGCAGACACCCCTGAGAAGCCAACCCGGTCTCATCTTTGTAGGTACTCACAAGGACCTTTAACCTCTGGTGTCCCAGCAGTTGTGTACTGATCCTCATGACACCTCTGACAGGCAGGGCAGAACTAAGCAATCATTCCTGGAGAGCTAATTGCTAGATCCCTAAACAGACCTTGAACACGTAGGTGCTATTGGTGCTCATAAAACCTCCACCTGACTTCTGCTCCAAACCCAGTTGGCACCTAAGGTAATTCTATTGGTAATCTTTATGCTCATACATTATTGAGGCACCTATATTTCTGCAATTAAGCACATGTATAACCATTTAAAACTGGCAGATGTTCAGAACTTCCTTCACAGCTATACTCAGGCTGAATTTGCATACGAGATACTCCCTGTCTGCCGCATCTTCAGGGTCTTACACAGAAAGTGTGTTTCTAGTGTCTTAACACATCCCTTCTTTCTTCCTCATCCCTTCTTCCTCAGCAAAGGAGGTAAGGAGAACCCTGTCTCCAATGCAGCAGCACTCTTAAAGCCATAATCTAGGCTAGAACAGGCCTGGTTTCAAATCCCTCTTTCGCTCAATTAGCAGTAAGGATTTAAAATCAAACCTACTGCCCGAGGAATAAGCAGTCTCCTAGCTATTCAGCAAGTGGAAAGAGTAGAGGGCAAGCAAAAGAGTCTTCCTGTTGTCCTCCACTCTCCCACACGGCATCCTCCCCATTAAAAGAAAAGAAAAAAGAAAAAGGGGAAAGAGCAGATCTTCCTTAAGGACCTTTGCAATCTAAGAAACAACCAAGAACTGCAAGGGACACCATATGGCCTTTAAAGGGATTTTACAACATCCATGACCCCCTTAGTAGCTTACCAAGGACACCTAGGAAGCCTCCAGCAAAATATGGAGCCAAATGCCACTCTGAAGTGCTAGACTAGCCAGGTGTACTCACACAAAGGTGGTATTCTAATAGTGGGACTAAGAGGATGGCTTCAGAGACTATCTGATGGATATATGGATAGGGACATTAATAAGCTGTGATTGAAGAGAAATTGGATTTATTTGGGTCTTTTTCCACCCTCCACAGCAGGCTTGACTCCAGCTTTCTTGGACACTATTATCCTACTTTTCTAAGTTATCTAACACAGCAAGATTCTGATCCCTCTTCTGTGCTCTAAACCTTTTCATATTCTTTACATGAGGCCATCACTCCTACCTTCTCTTGACCAGACAATTTGAGTGTTCAAAAATATGGTCACTTAAGAAATAGCTGGACATTATATGCATTCACATTTTGGTCCTGCATCCAAGACTTTTAAATTGGTATAAAAAAAATTGCCCCATCATCCCAAGAAAGTTGAACTGTTTTACTTTACATGAGGACATTTCTATTTCCAAGGGTAGAAACAGGGATAAAACAAAAAGAGAATGAAAAAAACCTAGAACTTTGCCCACTGAGAACTCCAGTTTCTGCATTTAGATTTATCATTCAGTAACGGGAGAGAAGCATTTCACATGACATTTTTGTAGTAAGAGGAAAATTTTATAATACAGCTAACCCTAAGTAGATGGGCTTTTGTCATAAAAAGAAGCATAAAAAAAATAAAAAGACTTGGGATATCGTCCTATTTCCTCTAATAGCATTGGAAAAAAACCTTGATTCCTATAGAAGTAGCAGACAAAGATTAAAAACTCAGCTCTGTTAAAAATCGACGTACGCTGACTTCCTAAGCGTACATCCTAGATGATATTTTCTGCTGCTCTAGAAATGGGAAGGAATTGGGTGTCAGGTTCCAGCAGACTTATTTCAACTTCTTAAGCACAAGGTTTGGAGGAGTGTGAATCTAGAACAGAACTTAATCCTCAGTTACCTTCCACACCCTTCAACCAGAGCCTCACTGGCTCATTTTAATGGTTGAAACTCTTAAATGCATTTATACAGCACCCAGAATCTTAGACTCAATAACATGCATGTATATGCTTGCAACACCTCTTCTGATTTAAGAGAATGTTATGAACCCCATTTTGCAAAAAGTAAAGGACTCATCTGAGAGCTAACCAAGAGCGTAGAACCCAGGTCTTCCAAATCTCAGTTCACTCCCTAACCAACACATTCTCCCACCCTGCTATGCAAAGTCTTGTATAAGCACAGCCTTACACCAGATGGGCAGCGACAGCAGCTGCCTAAACATTTAGTATATCTTCTCTTCAGCTCCCTTCTCATTTGAAGAGTGGATGTCAAATTTTAATCCAATCCAAATATGAGGGGGAGGTAGAAGAGGAAGGGAGAGCCTCCCTGTTGTAAGATTTTATATGACAAGAGTCACAGCCCATAGGCAATGGATCAGGCTAGGGAGGAACAAAAAGGTTTTCATTGAAGAAGGATGTCTAAAGACAGAAGTGCTTTGGGGTGCCAGTGATGTAGGGTTTGGGCTTTTTGGCCTTTCATGCAAATACACTGTCTAATAGAGACAGGTTTCCCTTGTGGAAAACCTTTATGGAACCAGCAGAGTGGGTAATTCCCCTTAGGGAAAAGACATGGGGAGAGGGAAAACAAGCCATCCTCTCTACTCTCAGCTGATGTTTGAGCTTCTAAGCATTTGCACTTGAAAGTCTTCAGGCACCTTTGAAGTTAGATGTGAGAGATTTTCAGGCTGCTTTCTCTACCTATGGCTCCAAGGACCCCAATTTTTACAAGGCGGTTTCTAAAACAAATTCCTCTCCACAGCATCCTCAGTTCACCCCGCTGAGGTACATAACCACCCGAACCCTACAATCCCCCTTGCCATACTCCTCTCCCAACAGCTCCTGGGTATCCAACTTCCAGGATCCAGGTACTCTATGCAGAAAGTCCTTTTCACCCTAGAATTCAGCAGAAGTAAATATGCATTACCCTGCACTTAAGTGGTTTTGAATTTGGTCTTTGTGATAAACTTTCCTCTCTCTAATGAGTTATGAAAATGCACAGACTATGATGTCTGGCTACAGAACGGTGGACACTAGGAGCCCTAAAGGACACAAAATCGGTGTGAGTGGTATTCAAGGAACAAAACTCAGTCATCAAGATCTAGACCTGGCCACATATATAGATAATTCTGATACAGGTTTAGAACACCTCATGATAAGGAGTAACTTTTCTACGGCCACATGGCATTCGACACGGTGAGTTACCGAATTGCCAATTCTATCCAATGAACAATCCCACGGTAGTTCGCGTCTGCTGCTCCCTCACATGCAGACTCTTCTCTCCCTACGACAGCATAAACACACGAGCCTGGTTGTGCAACGCGAGCCTTTCTTCCCCGACTCCTTCCCTAATCATCATCCTTTTCCTTGTAACGCTGCACACAAGTCCCTATACACCAGTTTGCGCCACAGCCACGGAGCAAAACAAACAAGTGAGCAAGAAGGACAGGACAACTACAAAATTATCCCAGAGCCTTGAAAATTTCAGCCACGGTCTTTGAGTCTCTGGTCTCCTGCAGTAGAGCAAATTCCACATGCCCTCCAAGCACTGCAGGGAGGAGTATTAGCGTATTGGCAGGTATAGCCCACAGTTTCTTTTGCAGAACCCAGCTGTGCCAAATAAATAAATCACCTGCGGCCATTTATGTGCAAATAACCTGTGCCAAGGGGCCTTTTGGAAGGAAAGCTTCGATCTGTGTTCACAGCAGCAGTGTCATAATGGGAGCAAATAAACATGCGTGCTTTCCTCCCTGTTCTCTCCCCTCCCACGGCGCTTTTGTAACGCAGCACTTTGCCTCGCTGAGTTAAAGCTGAGAAGCAGCATTTTGCATTAAGTAGTCGGCTGTTACAGAGGAAAAAGAGCCACAAAGTGCACTTAACAAAACCCACCCTCTACTCCAGTGGTGGGACGTGAAAACCAGAGATGAGTGAGCATGTCTCATTTCCCCATCTGTAGCCAATTCCCCTGACAGGCCCCATTAAAAAGCCAACCAATTCTGGCACTCCAGCTCCCAGAGGAGCCCCACGACACAGTTATTAAATAAAGTACACCGGCTTTCATTGTGAATGGGGATTGCTTAACATAAGTGCAGCACTTCAAGAGTGAGGGGAAGCAGAGACACAGAGGGTTTGAGCCTCCGGATTCTTTCACAATGGGCACCCACTCTCCTCTGCTGCTAAAGTCAAAGCCCTTCCTCTGCACCTCCCCTGCCATCACAGCTCCAGGCCTTCCTCATTTTCTTTCGACTCTTAGCTCCAAACAAGCCAAATTCAAAATAATGACACCACCCATCTCAGGATTTTCACTCCCTGCAGGTCTTACAAGTGTGCTCACACTAGCCACAATGAACACTGTGATCCTATGCACACACACAAGCTCCCATCCAGTCTTTTCTTCCAAAAGCTGAGTGGATAGTAAAAGAAAACCACTTTCCATAAATAATTTTAAGTTTTAAAACCAACTGTGCTTTGGCTGTGCTCATGCCCCTGATGTGTCTGCTTTCCATGAATATTCTGGTGAGTAAACTCTTACCAAGTGGATTCCTAGAAACACCAATTAACAGAGCACATACAAAAGAAAGCTAATTCCAGAGCCCACAGGTAGCTGCTCTGACAGTTTGCTCCTCTGATTTTATTCCCCGAGTGGGATGGCATGAAAGGCAACCTGAGGCCTCAAGCTGCTTTTGTATCCTTGTCATAAATTGTTTGTTACTGGACCAAGAGTTACGCAGACATTGCCCAGCGAGTTTCAAATCAAGAGATTCATCTGGGCAGATTTCTATCTGTCTGTGACTATTTCCAACTGGATATTTGTCAGGCTCACCAATATCCACTCCCCCCACAACAACCACCACCCTTTGGCAGTGCCAAAGCTTTCTCACGGACCCGGATCCCTTCCTAAATGGGAAATTCAGAGCTTGCTCCGAGTTGCTCTGCGTGTTCACCTGCTGAGGCTGTGCTGCTGCACGCACGACATCAAACTTCACCCTGTCCGAGTGGTGACCCGGTAGCCCCTAACTTGGACTTCGCTCACTCCTCGCTCAGTGCAGACCACTCTCCCCATACCCCTCCCCAAAGTACATGCCTGTAAGAGGTAGGAAAAAAGTAGGTAAAAAACTTTCATTTGCATTTGCCCTACCCTCAAACACAGCCTGCCAAACCAGACCACCAGCACCACAGCCTGTTCAAGTCCACAGTTCCTCCGCTGCCCTAAGCACATACAGGGCTCTGGGGTTCTCTCCAGAAGGGCAGGCTTAGCAAACTTAGAAGGGGCCAGATAGAGGGAGATGGGATTCCCCTCCTTCCTCCCCCAAGGAACATACCCCCCTCCACTTGCATTCACATATTTATCAGGGTGCTCAAAAAACGGCAGGATGAGTGGGGGAAAAAGGACAAGGGTATCTCTGGAATCTCTTCCTCAGCTGATTGCACATCCCTACCTGCATTCTCCCAGGCAGAGTGTTTTCCAATGCAAAATGAGTATGGTTAAAGAAAAACAGTACATAAAAGTTAAAAGCTAGATTTTAAGATTTTAACAAAGTACTTTCAAACCTTATCATTGTCAGAGTTGGCATTTATCATAAGCCTTTTTTTTTTGCCTTTTATCTTTTTTTTTTAAATGCACAAGAACAAATAGGTAGACTGAAAAAAATAAATAGATGCTCCAACACTGCACGGCATTAACCAGCAACAAACGCCTGGAGGGCACCATGTGATCCAGTTGGGCTCCACTGACTCACTCCCAGCCTAAGGAAGCGTTGCAGAAGCCACAACAAATTGGACTCTGCTCCCAATAACAGAGGGAGCCGCATGACTTCCCCAGCTCCCAGAAGCTGCTAAAATTCTGCCAAGAGAGTGTCTTCCTAATTTGCATTATCTTGGTCATTTACAATTCATCCAAACAGAGCTGGCAATTAGTGGTTGTTGGTAAACTCTGCTGTGAGCTCCAATCAGTGCTTTGCTGCTCTGGCTCTCTCTATTTACAAATTCTTGCAGTTATGGGCATATTAGAGAACCGGTTTTGACAGTTTCTGTCCCATGAAGTTAAAGTTTTCCCCAATTACAGGAGATAATGAGAAGACCAAGCTTACTACAACATACAGCCCTGTGACCCGAGGACTCCTAGGCCCAATTTGTGGGAGAACGAACATCAGGATACACACATTGACTGAAGAGGTGCAGAGCCACCAAGCTGACTGAACTGAGGCAAGGGGAGGATGCAGTGTTTCTTAGGAAAACTAAACTGCCTCTTTACTATAGGTGCAGAAAACCCCATCTTGAAGCATCATGGCATCATCTAATCCTCATCTGGACTAGCCTATAACAGCTGAGAAGAATTACTAATAGCTTCTCTTCCAAGCCCTGAAGCCTGAGGAGCTGGAAGGAAGCAGCATTATACAATGCAAGGTAAAGGAGGGGGGGCGAGATGGGAACATCAGTTGTGAAGGGAGAGATCTGATGGATGTCAAGACAAAGCTAAATGGAGAGAGCTCTCACATTATCCAACCACTGCTCTCCTCGCTGTGCACCGTCTTGCGCGGTAGCCCTTTCATTGCTGTTGCTCTAAAAGCCTCTCCTCTGTGCGTCCTGCCTTTTGAACAGCCTTCTTGCATCTATCTGCCTCATTTACTCCCCTTCTCAGTTCAGCTCCTCTCCTGACAGCATCTCTTATTCTCCTTTGCCAACCATCCTGCAGTTTTTCTCCTTTTGATCTCCTTTCTCTCCATCAAGTATTTAGGATTCCCATTGGTGAGAGATGGACAGTGTAACATTACAAAACAGCATCTCAGAGCATTGGATTTGCCAGTTCAGAGCATTACTGACTGAAGCAAGAGGCACTGAAGAGACAGTTGCATACGGTTGCACAGACATTTGCAGTCTTCTAGCTCGGATAAGATGGAGGAATACCACTTCCATCCTCCTTCACTCAACAGAGAGTTCTTTTGCTTTATTTGTTGCCCCAGAATACTGGTTAACGTTGCTGGGTAAAAGCCACCACCACATCCATCCCCAGAAGTGGCAGATTCCCCCAAAAAGCTGCATGTGCACAGTATCTTTCAGATGCAGAGGACTAAAAATAGAATGTTTACATAAAACCTCTGACTGGCTTTATTTTATTCACCCATCGCATTTTGGTCTGTGGCTACCTGCAGAAGAGGTTAAAAAGATCAGGGAAGGAAACCAGTTTGTCTAACAGTGACTGAAGCTGGCCACAGCTGAAATTACAGTTTTATACAGAAAGCTGATGAGGAAACTGCACAAGGAACTGCATAAACCAGAGCAGCTGCTGGCAAGAACATCACTTTCTTCAGCCGCAAATGGTTCAAGGGACCTACGCGGACTGCTGCCTCCAAGGCCACAATTCATTATTCGGTGAAATGTTTCATCCATTTTCACCATGCTATGAAACAAACGGAGCAGAGAGGCATGGATCACAATGGAGCCAGCACAGCAAAGCCACAGAATGAAAAATTCCTTACATCACCTCCCCTTCTCAACCTCCCTCGGCCTGGTTTCCCCTGTCCGATGCACATCTTAAAGATGAGCCAACACGAGCGCTACAGCTGAAGCCTGGAACAAACGAGAAGACTTCTTTCTCATCCAAAATCCAGCGCAACATTTCACCAAGAGACACTGCTTATACAAACACTGCCTAGAGGCCAGGCAACGCGGCAGCTGCCCTGGTTGTGCCTTTGTGGCCAGAAAACACGCCACGTGGCCATGATGCTGTTCCACTGTCCACACTCTGCAGCCCCTGCGACCGGGAATTCACCTGTGAGCTTTATCTGTCACAGAAAGTGCAGGGCACACGGTACTGCTCCCACCACCCCAGCCCAGCTCCTGGTTTCTACTGGACCCATCCATCTCCCCTAACCTTTCACCAGAAACAAGGCACAAAGCAGCAGGCCAAAATCTAGCAGCTTTCAACCTGTCAGGCGAGATCAGAAGGTTAAGGGCCTTCAGTCTCCTGTGCTCAGCAGCAATTAATTTAAAGTGGTCCGGAGGAAGGTGAAAACTCCACCCTAATGGTCAACTGGTGCATGAGAGAGAAAATGAGCCATTTCATGGTCCCAGTGGTTATAATCTGCCACACAGCATAAGATTTGATTACCCCTATCTTAACACATAATTACAATGGTCATAAAATTATCCAGGGTCTTTTTGAAATCCTTTTACAATAATTGACTTGATGACCTCCTGGGGCAATGAAGGCTGTATGCAGTAAAGAACAAGCTTATTCTACATTAACATACCTGTGCCTTATAATTATAATATCCTACAAAAAGACTGTTATAGGGATATCCTCTTTGGAGTAACACCAAAAGGCTGGAAGAATCCCAAACAAGCTGCATAAAATCTCCTGTGCACAACCTGGTGGACAGTAAGTCATGGCATCTACTGTGTATAGCAAGGATTGCTGGAAAAAGATCAGGCACATTCATTTCCACAGGAAAAGTGCCAGCCCAGACCCTCACAGCTCACCATCCTACCAGGAAAGACAACTTTGATTTTATCATCTAGAATATTAAGTGTCCAGGCACTACACAAACATATTGTAAGCTCCAGGATAAATGCTGTATTTCTGGCTAAGTTGCTGACTCCATTTCACCTGCCCATTCTTCATCTCACCTATAAGACAGGGATTAGGGGAATTCCATTCCTCTGGAGCAGAAGAGTTAAAAAACAGCCTACAAGCTAAGTACTAGTGATAGAGCTGTTCATACTGTACAGATACAAAGTGATTTGAGCTCCAGCCGCAGCGACTTTCACTGCATCTTTTAGCATTTGCAGCTAAAACCATCCATTTGTTAATTCTGTGACCCCAGACCTACACGTTCCTGCCTCAACACTGCTTTCCATGCACATTCTGGGGATGTGATCAGAGTTTGCAGGGAAAGCTAAGGCCGAGTCACTGTTCATGGGAAGATTGAACGAGGACTTGCTGGGCTTTTTAGACTTGTCTCCCTCCTCCCTTTCTCTCAGCTCCCCAAAGAAGCAAAGGGCATATTTTGCTTTCTTCTTCTACTAACCTGAACTGGCTGTCCCTTCCCATGAGGTGGGCTGCTACCCATGGCAAGGCAGCAAACAGGGAGAATCCGAGCCAAAAGTCAAATTCCGAAGGAACTCAGCAAGACGGGGCTGTCCTCAACACTGCTGCGGGCAAAAGATGTCAGGTCCAGGTCCCCTGCTCTGGAGATCTACAGACCTAACAGTACCGCAACGGTAGCTGTAGCCACAATCACAAGGCGTTATTTGCCCAGCCAAAAGACAGAGTGACACATTCTCAATAACTGAGCAGAAGATTAGCAGCAGCATATAGAGGTACAGGGAGGAGGTGAGAAGAAAAAAAGGTCTGAAGTAACACTGCAATCTCAAAAAATTCTGATCGGATTCCCTAGAAACCGACAACATAGATACCTCCTTGCTTTCCTTACCTGCCCCTCTCAACCTCCACAAAACACTGGTTTTAGTAGGTGACCAATGGTACTGCATAATGAAAGAAAAGAAGCAGCATCCCAGCATCCCATTTTGAGTCAAGAGCATTGGCAGCAACGCAGCCCTCCAAGCCAGGCACACGAAAGAGGCAAAACGGTTCCCGTGAGAGTGACACAAGATGATCATGCAAGCCTGTTTTGGCCTGAATAAATCAGTAACTCTGTGATATTCTGAGGGATCTCGGAAAACCAGAGAGCTCCTGGTTCCCAAGCCTGCGCTTGAACCACAGGGGAAAAACTACAAAACGGAGGAAATCTTCACAGTGACAAATGGGGACAGAAGAACCCAAAGACAAGGCAGATTTGTCAAGGCAGTAGCTGACTGGTCCCCAATCCTGTCAGAGAGTTAATTCACTTTGCCCTCCCCTTCAATTTGTATTCCCAAGGATCAGCTATCACAGGGTGAGTACAAAGTGACCCGGTTTCACCTGACACCAGATTCTCCCAGTTAGCCAAAGCCCTTCAGGTTATGAAACAGCCCAAAGCAGGTCACTATATAATCAACTCACGCAGCTGAGTTGATGATGGATGTATATGGGGGAGGTAGAAGAAAAAAAACACAAACAAACCAAACCACAAACAAAAAACACCAAACCAACAAAAAAATCCGCACCAAAAAAAAGGAAGGGTAAACTTGAAGTGAGAAGCATAATGTAAGTAATCAGAAAGGTACTGGGCAGCCTCCATCAGCTCATTAACCCTATCCCAGGCTACCGCGGGGCGGGGTTGCTGGGTGCCAGCATAAAGCACTGCAGCAAAAGCAGAGGGGGGGTGCCCTGCACAACTGCAGGGACTTCTGAGTGACTGAAGGGGAGAGGCAGAGCCTGGTGGTTTTTTTGTTGTGGTTTTTTTTTTTTTTCCCCACAGGGAAGCAAGAAAGGGAGAAGGAAAAAGTTTGACAATAATAATTTTCTACATTTATGAAGAGCTGAGAAACTTTGTCTGCTCACCAGGCATTTCCCACTGAGCTGTCTCCCCACTGTGAGGTTTCTATCTCATGGCTGACTGACTCTTCTCTTGATTTCTAGTAATTAGGAGCCTTCCAGCCTGCCCAGAAGAAAACCTCTGCTTGCAGCATCCTTCTTTTTAGGGACCAATTGGATGTTATTATCTCACTGATTATTAAAAACCTGTGGCTGTACATTAGAGCCCCAGCTGGTGGGTCCACAGTACTTGCTTGTCTTACCTCCATACATTTCCCTTCCAAATTCAGTCCTTGCAAGGAAACAGAATAGATAATAAAATCCAGAGGGAAACAGATAAATCAGAGCACTTGATTCAAACGCTGAGACAGGACATTGCTCACGAAAGAGGATTCACCCGCCCTCAGCGATGGAAGTGATGAGAATCACTACAAGCACCCCCAGAAAGCCTCTGCCTTTAAAACAGTCTGTATTTTACTCACATGTGTCCATGTGTGTGTGTAATAAAAATAATTGCTACTTGTCATCATTAGAGATGAGCGAGGCAAAGCCTGTGCTTTTAATAAGCCGATATGGATTTCACGTTCTGCTTGCTGTCTGAGCAACAGCAATTGCTACTTCCTTTAGAGATTGATTTTGCCTTAGGCTTGGTCTTAAGAGGTTATCTGATGAATTTTGGTTATTTGGGAAAAGGGGACAAAGGACAGGCCTCCCTTGGAAGCGAAGATAAAAATGTCTGCGTGCACATCCCTTTTGTACCTTTTTTTGACTCTGTTTTCCTTGAGCCTTCACAAAAACAACTTGAAAGAAGGAGAGAGCTAGAGACAGACAAGGTGGGGCTACAAAAGCCACAAAAAAAAAAAAGACAATTCTCGCTCTATACAGACTCTGCTCTCCGAACAAGTCTATCCATGTGTGCATGACGGAAAAGCCGCAATGTTTTAAGAGATGAGGTCATTGTTGGGGGGCCACCCTGAGGTGTCCTGAACAGTGAATTCCGAAAGTCTGAATCCTGCCAATCTCAAATACGGAACAGAGAGCATGGCATCCAAAATTATAGGCCACTTCAAGTGCTCCCTCTTCTGCAATGCTGTCAGGTCTCTTCCTCATGGCCATGGTGACCTCCTAAAAGCAAAAGGTGACCACCCTCAGGGCTTTCCCTGGGGCAAGACAGTGTCCAGAATACTTGATCCCATGGAAATTACCTAGAACTTTAGAGCATCACATGGAAAAGTTGCTAAGAGGAAGAACAGCCATAGTGCTGGTCCTTCTCACACAAGGACATGCCCTTACGCTCAGCAGGGTCCAGAAATAATGGTGTTTTCAAGGTTTGGCATGTTGTCCGAGTTCCCTCTCCTCCTCCACCCCAACTCTCTCCTACTACTGCTGGCTTCTGCCTTTCCATGCCATACTGAATCTCAAGTATTTTTATATCTCCCCTTGAATACATTCAAGAGAGGAAATTAAAGAGTATGGGGAAGAGAAGAAGAAAGAGGAGAAAAGGATTGGGGGTGGGAAAAATCAAAGAGTTTAGATGACGGTTTGTGTATGGTTTTGTGTGAGTAAGAGTGAGCGTATGAGCATGACTGGAAAGAGGTGCAGAGCAAATATGTAAGAAAGGCAGACAGGTTATCCATCATTCAGCATGTCCTCCATTAATTTCTAGCTCTCTCATCTTTCTCTCCTCCTGTTCACTAAACTCTTCTCTTCCTCCCTTTCCCCAAAAGATCAATGCAACAGTTCTCTCTTTGTAGAGGAAGGGATAAAGAAAGAAAGAAGGGGGGTAACCCCAAACTCTCATTTACCCACTGGTGCAAAGTAGTGAGGACAAAAGCTCACCCCCTAGAGCTAAACCAAATACTCCTACCCATAAGCTGCAGTGTCTCTGTCCCAAAAGTGACGTGCAAGTGTGAACTGTTTTCAGTTGCTTCTACCTTTCCTCTTAGCTGCAAAAGCAGAAGGGAAAGGCCCCTGGCCAGCGGTTTAACTTTTACCACATGACAAGGTGCACTGGCTTTGGTGATGGAATTGATAACAAAGGCACTACAGATGACAAACACTGCGGCAGCTCAAGCTTCTACTATGATGAATAATCCCCTTGCAGAGTTTCAGCTCATTTATTTTGCCAAATCCCGTTCGCAAGAAGAACTGCTGTGCATTTGCTGACGCTGCACATGCTGAAAACTGGAAGACACTGGAAGGTGACTGGAAGAACTGGCTGTGGATGCTAGTGATTTTCTACAGTTCCTGATAGCACCTTCTCCTGGAAGCAGCTGGGACGGGGAAGAGCTGTGCTCCTGGTTCTAAGGCAGAAAGATACTGTGAATGCAATAGTTATAAATAGCAGAGCTTTGATCACTTCCCTAGCGACACAGCTTTCATACTGTGGCATATGTGCTTCATCCATCTGGGACTGGAGCACGCTACAGCTGCTGGTTTTGCCTGCTCCCTGCTGCAAGAGGCTATAAGTGGCATAGCTGTGAGCTCCCCACTGAAAAAATGAGTGCCATGTTAGAACGTGGATGCCATAAGAGACTTTTGTTTTAAATAGTTTTGCTAGCAAGTGTACAATAATTAATCTGCATGTTTTTCAAACTAATATTGATGCAATGGCTTGTTTATGCAAAATAACCAAGTGTTCAAAAATTAAATGCATCCCTAACCTACCTCTTTTCCTCTTGCTGACAGCTGGTATGGTTTAGGATTATCTCATTGGTACTTTGCAGTGGACATGACAGCCACGTGATGTAATTAAGATCATATATTCAGTAATAATCTTGCACTTGCAGTACAGCCAATGATGGCTTGCTTCTCCTGCAAGGCAACTTACCGTATAAAAATAAAGCAGTCAACAAAAAGATGATGTCTCCAGCTACAGTTTTTAATTTTTACCACTCATCTGAAGTAACAGTGGAGCAAATTTTTAGTCTGAAGCAACTAAGTGAAGCTAGTAAAGACACACACCCAGGCTGCTACAGAACCGTATCAGAAGATGGTCAACAACCTGTAAGCTCTGATCTCAGCCTGTGTCCCCTTTTAAACAGGCTGTCATCAAGTACTAGGAGCAGGGCAGCTACCCCGGTGACTGACATGGATTAAGAAAACACAGTCCAGAGTTAGGCAAAGCTCCTATGGGAAGAGGACAGCTGCTGAGGTTTATAGTGTGCTTAAGATTTTACTTGTGTTGCGTATATAAGGGCACTCTCGCTTAGGAAGAGTCATTGCACTGTTACTACTCCTCAAAGGAAGCAAGAAAAGAAGAGGAAAGCGTGGAAGGGGGAGAAGAGAGGAAAAGATATTATCTTTCTTGCTTTCCAGAGCCCAAGGGAATAAGCTTTCGTATAACAATGATGAAGTAAACAGGCATCCCTGAAGAAAACACGCATCCTTGAAACACTCATTTATATTTAATACTTGAATGTTTACAAAAATAGAGGTGAAGGCCAGCATCCTGCAATGACTTTGTTACTTGCTTAGCATTATACTCTGTGTAGTCTTCGTGGAATCACCGCCTCCCCACACATGCCTTCTGGCACCTGTCCCATGCACAAAAGCAAATGTAATGGCACCACAACAAGCAGAGAAGAGCAAATCTACCACTTCAACGAGAACTGACTGTTTCAGATACAAAGACGCCAGAGGCGTGCGCGGAATAGAGCTGGCGTGTGCACACACATTCAGTGCGCTGGAAGAAAACCAGGCGGTGTTTTTGAAGGGTCTAGATCTCCTCAGAGAAAATGAATAAATAAATAATAAGAAAATAGCCCTGTCTGTTCAGAAATTAGTTCAGTGACATCCCTGAGGAAAAGGCATCTGTTTGATGATTATTTGGCCTAACTGTATCAATGAAGGAAAAGAGCTGATGCCAGAAATAATGGCACAAATAAGCATGTAGACACGCTGGAACGTTAGCAAATGTAAGAAGCTGCTGCTTTCTCTGGCGAAGGACAAGAATACTATCTAGATTAGAAAAGGAGATGTCACAAACTCCCCTTGGAAAAACACAACCACAACTCTTCATTACCATATCTACTTCAGGCGAAAGCACCCTTGTTTCAAAGGCTCATGATCAGCTCTCATGCTTTTATAATCCACTGTAGCCACTACTACTGCGTTCCTCCCAGCAAGACCCTGTCTGGGCACACTGGCAGCCGCCTGTTCCCTGTAGGTGAGCACCTCAGCAACCTCTCCTCATCTTTGCTGGGGCATGGAGGGAGCAGCAGGTCACATTTCTACAGGCCAGGGTGCTCCGCTGAGATTTCTGCGGATTACTAGAACTGGGGAAGCTGCTTGTTCCCTCCATGGAAATCTGTGCTGTGGCATATTCCCTGTACGACTTCGGTCGCTGTATACCAACACGTTGCCTGCGGGAAAGCCACATCCCGCCCCATCTCACCGACAAGAGCTGCCCTCGTGAGTCGATGCCACCTCTCAGCCTGCATCAGAAAATACAAAGTCACATAGCAAACGGCCAGCGGTCATTAGCTTAGACCAGGGGGAACACATGAGCTCTCACAGGGGCTGCCTGGATCACTGCTGGACTCTAGAGAAGAGCCCCAGGCTCCAAGGAGTATCTTTCCCTCACAGTCCATACCAGAAGCCTACACTGAAAGTCAAACCTCCTGTCTAGGAGGTCATAATCAACAAAAATGGCCACGTGGAAAAAGTACGCGAGATCGGGGAAATCACCTATGTCCCAGCACTGGTAGAAAACTCATTAAATCAAGATGCTCAGGCTATCCCATTATGTTTCAAACTGGTATCTTATTTCTTTGCATAAGCATGAAGGGAAACTGACTCCCAAACACCATTCACAGAATCCCTCATTTGCATCTTAAAAGGGGCAAGTCTGTCTGTTCTGCTTATTCTGTTCTTTAATTATCCTAATGAAAGCAAATGTGAATCCCCGAGGGTTTGGTCCCTTTCTGACTGACTGCTTTTAAACTCCGAGACAAGCGGCCATCAAACCCCTTAGTTTTTAACTTGCACATCTGCGGAAGATTCCCCTGGTACCGCGTGCAACATGGACAACATGTTGTAGCAAGAAGAGAAACTAAGCAAGAGTTCTAATTTTCTGCCATGTGGAAAGCACATGAAAAACCAGCTTAGGCTCCAGAAAAATTGAGAGGCCACTGGCTTCAGGCAGCGCAGTCCTCTTCAGATGTGCAATATATTACAGGAAGACGCTCCTTCCATCCAAACAGAGAGCTAGTTGTTTGATACATTTAAAGGCTCCCATTCAGCATCAGTTGAAATTAAAGACTTCACGCAAAGCGAGAGCAATAGCTTTGTTTCATATAGCTGTTTGCGAGGGGCACTGGTTAAGTCAAGAAGCCAGAACTCGAGAGAGCTGGGTCCTTTTCAAGTTCTGCAACTGATTTGCTACTTCATTTGAACACACTCCCACCTCTCAGGCAGAGTATTAGGAGACAAACTTTCCTCCTACAAAGAATCTGTATGACACCTAGCAGAAAGAAGCCTCTAGCTGTTACTGTAATATAAATAATAAATGAGTGAAATAATAAATAGAAATAAGGCATTCTGTTGCAAACAAAGCCAACATATTAGTGAACGTGTTCAGTTTTTTAAAGCATATCCAAACACCAGCCTAAGCTCCAATGCTAACACACGGTGTCTCTTTAAAGCTCCAGAGAAGGCAACAGAAGTCTGTGGGCAACTCTTTGCAACCCTGAACCCTTCCGAGGGTTCACATTGATAAGCAACTTGAATCACTCATGTAACAGTACAATATCAACCTTAATTGCTTCAAATTCCATTTCTGCAGCCTAGACCTAGGATGTCTCAGCCTGCTCTCAGCATCACCCATAAAAACTCAGTGGGTTTCATTACAGCTGTGGTGAATTCAACCAGCAGTATTTGCCTCATGCTGCTCCAAACAAGAGCACCACCAGCATCTCTGAAGCAGATGGTCTACTTATTAACAGCCCTACCCAGAGCCCGGCTTATGTCAGTACCCGAGAGAAAGAACGTGGTTCACTAGATAGGACAGCACTGCGAGACTCCGGATGCCTGGGGTCTCCTCCCAGGTACGCACTGAACTGATGCAGGAATATGAACAACCTGCTTTATTTCTTCACGCTCTCATTTTCTGCTATTTTACTCAGACAACCTCTCCGTGTGTGTATGTGAACAACACACAGCATAACAGGAATCTCACCTTAGTGGAACGCTCTGGGTGCTGTTGTGGTACATAATCACGGCCAAAAAAAAGCACCTCCATTCTCTTTGAGGCAATGGGATACAAGGTAACCTGCCTGAATCTTTGTCTACACGCTGCTGTCCCATGTGACACCCCAGAAACATCCAATATTCTGACAACACCAATGAAAACACATTTTACCAGCGGCTGGATGAAAAACGAGCATGAAAAATTCCTGTATCTATCCCCTTGCCCCCTCCGCCAGGGTTGTGTTGAGTCAGGATAAACCAGCAGCCATTCAAAGCAGCAACTTGAATTTCGCTTGCTGGAAAGGAGAGGACGAGAAGAATGATTTCTCAAGTGTAAGTAAGCCAAGGATGAGACCGAGGGAAGAAGACCAATAGGATTTATTTGTAATGACAAGTGACAAGTGATCACCATAAAGATATTCTTGGAACAGAATCCTGCTAATCTCTGCTATAATTCTAGTCCCAAATGGTTTGGCTCTGGCAGCGCTCTTAGAAATGATATATGTAAAAGCATCGGGGATTGTCAAGAAAGGAGTTTTGCCCTGACAGTTACATTTTGGGCTCACTGGGTTTGTTTGTGCTTCCCTGCCCCCACCCCTACTCCCCCTTTAAAAAAAAAGCTAAGGTCAGCTGCAATTAGTATTTAGAAAAGAAAATGTTTATAACCTCTTGCTTTTATCATCATTAATAATGCAACAAATGTATTGAACGTGGGTAGACTTTTCAGCAATCCGTAGTGCTCTCCCCCTCTGGCTCAGAAAATATGCACCTCCTGAGAGAAAATCTATTTCATTAGAGACCTGATAAAATGCCTAGAAATGACAACATAAATAAGCATTTAAGTGCTGCTCCCTCTTTCACTCTGAAGTCTTTTCCAGCTGAGAGAAGTGAGAAAGAAGCTGTAGTGGGATGGAGGGAGAGAGTTGATGAATATTTGATCACAATTATCTTAAATAAATGCTTTCCCAGACATAGCCTCTTGACATACCAACTGCACTGTTAGCCTCACCTCTCTTGCACCGTCTTAAGGGCAAGTCCACGGCCAAGGTATTTTGGGTTGACAAAAAACAAATCAAACTGAATGCTCCCTTCCCTTTTGCTTCTCCCTTCTCCAGTCTGGTTTTTTACATCACTGTCATTTCTTTTCCTCCTTTCCACAGCTCCCTCCCCAAAATGCTTTGATAGATAAACTAGAATCCCTTCTCCAAAGCTACTGTCTGCTACAAAGGTGGTTTGAAATGCAGGTTACAGTAGTGGTCAGAGCATTTAATCTGGCACGGCCATGCCAAGCTTCTTTAGAGGAGTCTCTCAGAAGGAGATGCCAAGGTTAGAGGTGGAGAAGGAGGGAAGTAGCAAACCACCAGATTAAGGTCCTTACTTCAGACCTCCACAGTCCCTCTATGCCTCAGCTCTGCCCAGTGATGGCTCACAGAGTACATTTAAATGTCACGCAAAACTGGGCACCAACACAAAGTGCATTTATTCCCGCTGTTTGTTCACAAAGCCCTTCCTTCTAGATGATCAGAACCAACCGAGAAAAGAAAATAAGTGACTTTGCCCTGGGCTGAGATTCCTTCCACCTGCTGAAGTGCCGATCAAGGAGGCAACATGAAATGAGCCCTCAGATGAAAACAGAAACAAGATGACCTTCCCCACAACAACAGCCACCAAAACCAACCGTGACGTGTACCTGTGCAGGGATAGCAAACCCTGGTAACACTCATCTGTGGAGTGCCTCTCTCCCCCTTCCCAGGCACCACACTAGCCAAATGGAGACTTCACACATTAACCCTCGCTGTGACTCAGTGAAGCAGGGCACTGCTGTTAACTACTACGTACAAGCCAAGCAAAATGAGGTAATCATGAAGAACAAAAGCAACATTCGCCAAGGGGCTTAATCTAGTGACCAAGTGGCAGTAAAAGACTCAAACAGGGTACAACTAGCTCCTTTGGGATTTCAAGTTTTCTTGAGAAGCCCATATGTTATAATTTTTTAAACTAAAGAATATATTAGTTTTTCAAGTGTCTTCTCCGCATATGCAGAAGTTGGCTGCCCAGGTCCCCATGGATCTTGTTTCATTAAGCAACCACCAAATTGCTTGTTATACCTCCCACTTGACTAAAGTCACACAGGAAATCTAACTAAAGCAAAGAACCTAATTCAGACTTTTAAATCCTAAACTGAACATCACATAGTTTGGGGAACTCTCCCTCTATCAGAGATGACTCGCACTGTAGCCACACAGACACAATACCATTTTGCTAAGTTGAAGAATTCAAGCAAAGGAAGGAAGGAAGAGCAGCATCTAAAAAGAGCTGAGGCCAAGAAATAAAGGTTTCGTACAAGTGATATCTTTGGAGAAGGGAGTCCATGTTGTATGTCAAGGCCATGCCACTCCATAAATCTATTTGAAGGTGGTAGGTTTGGCTGGATTATTCAGCTCTTAATAGTGGGAACCCTGTGAGGAACAGCAGGTTAGCAAGGTCAGCTAGAAGGTTACTGAGGTCTACCTGGCAAAGCTGCACTGTGGAAATTAATCAGAGGGGTCATGATGGTATTACAGAGAATATTCAGAGGCAGTAGCAAATTTATAGGTTTTTCATATCAGTAAGACAGACAAGTCTCCTAGTTAACAGCAGGCTATGCAAAGGCCTCAGCTATTATGCAGCAAAGAAAGTCACAGTCCATAGCAGAAAGCTGTCCAGGAGATGGCAAGTAGAAACCCATCCAGAACAAGAACTGTAAGAGCTGGTTCAGATGGAGGTATTCAAATCCAAAAAGCATTCCATTTGAAATGCTGATGTTAGCCCAGCTCCCCTTGAAGCAGAGAAACAAACAAGGAAGCAAGAACTCCATAATACTATTCCCTAACTTGTCTTCTGAACTCCCAGCTCTCATCTCTACCCCATGCTCAGACAGGCTTCTAGCAAATTTGGCCCTGACTACATCCTCTTCAAGGGACGGAAAGAAGATTCAATGAAGGTTAATTTAAAAATTTAAAGGATGTTAAGAAAGCTACGGCCTTGTGCATGGTACCACAAGCTCTTCTTTGTTAAGTATCCCTCCCTAAAGGGGTAATTGGCACTCATTTATGGAAGGCAAGACCTATCTCTTCCTCTTTTACCAGCATACTCGGATGCAATAGCTTCACACTGTCACTCAACTATTTAATCTAAAGAGAAAGAAGGGAGTGGGAAAAGTTTGAAAGGAATTGCAGCAGCTAGTGGTGGGAACTAGAACAGCTCCACAGCCCAGCCTGAACCAAGGTTGGCAAGACAGAAGCTCCAGCCCAAGTCAGAGGAAGCCAGGCTGCAGAAAACAGCGTATAAACAGCTGCCAGAGGGAGCAGGCTTTGACTGACGTGGCCCTAGCACAGGCTGGGGTGAGACAAGCAGAAAGAGAAGGTGGTGCGATACCTGCTAGTGACTAGGCAGACGTGCTACGTTTCCAAGAAGTGCACATGCATCCCCTTCTATTCTGCTTTTCTTCCACAGACAGGCCTTTGCCTGGGACTCATACACATCATCCTAGCAGAGTTTCCTGGCCTGATCCTACCTCCCTTTGTAGTGTCTTTCCATTTGCTTAGCAAGGCAAGGATTTAGTGGTTCTAAAGCACAGGGACAAATCCTGGAAGGAACTTAAAAAAAAAAAGACTGGTGTAACTCAAATTGGACCACGGAACATATCTGGCCTGTGGTGAACAAAAGGGAACAAGTTTTTCTTCCTGTAATGCTAGAAAACACGTTAGTGATTTCTTTGTAGGACATAAACTAACTTTTTTTCTTTTTCTTTTCTTCCCCAAACAACCCCAGCTGTGCTTGTATTAGAAGCAGTGCCACTAAACTCCTACACTGTTCACCTCCCCACCAAGAAAATCACTTAGAGCCAAAGGTGTCTATGGTGAAACTCCAGCCATGTCTAATGGATGAAACAGCCCAGATGAACCTGGCCCATTATGTGTGCTCTAAAAGAGAGCGAGAGGAGAAAAGACAAGAAAAAAACCAAAAAAACCCATCCCCAAGCCCTGGCAAATACAGCTTGATCCTAGGGGTCAGAGCTCCACATTAACATTTCCACCTTAATAAAAGCCATAATCAAATCCTCAGTATTTAATGCCTAGTTTCCACTTGGCATGAAAGAAGAAAAAAAAAAGGAGGAGGGGAAGGGTGAAAAAGGGAAAAGCAAAAAGAAACAATATTTTCTTCATACATTCAGGAAGTCTTTTCTCCAGCAGATTCATGGGGGTTTTTTTCCTGTCTTCCCTGTAAGACAGGATTAAGCAGCGCCACAGCATCTACTGTCAGCTTGAATTCCCTGCCTCCCAGAATGGGTACTCGTAATTAAAAGCTTAGCTCACCTTATCCCTCCAGTTTCCCAGGCGAAAAGTCAAAGCCTGCATTTAATTGCATATATATGTGTGTGTATTTAAAGCCAAAGCTCTGAAGAGAGATGAGATTTGGGAGAGGGGAGGGGAACAGGCGCAGAGGTATTTGACACAGTCTCGAACAGGGAGAAATGGGAAGTGGGAAGAGGAGGAAAGCAAAAAATGAAAGCGCAATTTCTCCTTCTCTCCCTTCAGCCCTCTGCTTACCCACCTTCCCCCATTATTCTCCCCCACAGGATACAAGCTGTTATTTTACTCCCGACTTGCTCCATTACATCTTTTTGGTTCCCCAGTGGGAACAAGTGAGGCACAGACAGGTTTGTCCTTTGCTTGCATAGGCTATGTTTTTTATGACGTGGTTTAGTCCATTCTCTAGGGCTTGGCCGTGGCAAAGGCTGAATCAACTTTTGCTCGTGCACAGCATGGGAAGTCCGGACTGCTACCAACATGCATCAAGTTTATCCCTAGCTGTTCTGCCTGCATGGTGTTGTCAGTCCCAGGCCCTCTTGCTTTGGCTTTAAGGTGAAGGCGATTAGTCACCAGCACTAGGGGACACCCACAGGCACCTCTTCTGGGCCAGGTGCTGTACCAGCAGTGAATGCCAGACAACGCTCATCAAAAATGTTTTAGAACAGGGTACAATGGAATTGGTAAACTCTCCAGAAAACAAAGGCATCTTCTCCAAAGTAGATGGGGATACTGGGCTAAAATCCTTAGAATGCAACTATGAAGTAACACATTTCAGCTCCTAAGCAAATAGATTTGATTCAGAGGTTACCACTGCACATCATATCTCCAGCACTTTGGACCCTCTGTGCCCAATGCTGATCTTCAAAGAACACAGACAGCTGTTGAGGATACTTCTGCATTCCTCCAAAGCCATCTGCCTTCCACGAGGCCACTTCTGCCCTCAGCAACAACTGAAGCATTCCTAAAGATTTTGCCAAGCAGGCCATACACAGAATTTTACAGAGTAATAATAATCAGACTGCAAGCGGTAACTGAACTTTGAAAATAATTTGCACAAAGGAATTTTGTAAGAGGGTTGGCTAGGTTGTTTCAGCACAGGGTTTGCATACTTGACCCAACCTCCCAAGCCCCAAAGGGGAAAGACATCTTTTGCAAAAGCAATACTTCCTCCAACCTTTCCAGCCAGCACGAGAAGAAAAAGTCTTTCTCTCTGTAACGCAACCAACACAACGCTCAACTGAGAAGTCTAATCTGATCTACCACTATTAATGCCTTTCAAGTAATTCAACCATAACAGCAGCACCCACTTTAACAACACACCCCATAGAGCCAATACACCTCATATCCTCGAGACACCTCAATCCAGCATCTTTCACCATTTGCTAGCAAAGGACACCAAGTTTGTTCAGGTCTGCGTTGTCAGGATGCTCCTTGGATCTCCAACAAGCACTGTGGCCATGCTTCCCCACCATGCCTTTAATAAACCTGGAGCGGTTTCAGGTCCACAGTTAGTGCCTGCAGTTGCTGCTCCCCCACAGGTAGGGCAGTTGTTGTCAGGCCAGGAACAAAAGCCAGGTTCTAGGCAGGTTCTACCTGCCTTAGAGCACCCTCCAGCATGGTCCAGGCTATGTAATTCCTTGCCTGTGGTTACACTCCCAAGAAGGTTTCTTCCTCTCCCTGAGGATACCTTGCCCCTTTTTATCAACCCAGCCTATCGGTCACCTTACCCCATGCTACGTCCTCTTCTGCAGGGCATAACTGCCTGGGCCTGAGGAGACCTTAACGTCCTCTATACGTTGCAATCTGTGGGTAACAAGCTGCTCCCCAGTCAGCACAGATTCCTCCTCATAGGATTTCTGAATCTGATTCTCTTCTTCCTAGGTTTCTGCTGAGGAGGAGAGGCTTGAAATAGTAACTAGCCTCCCCAACAACTGCTTTACTCTCCCTGGCAGCAGCCCTTCATCCCAGCTGTAACTGGTTACCTGCTTAGTGCAGCTACGGAAGACCTTCCTTTCATTAACCCCTACTTCCACCGACTTTTTTTTTTTTTTAAAGCTTATGATACCACTAGCTTCAGAGTTTCCTTTTTTCATCTTTAGTTGCTGGCACCCTAAAAGACCATCAGTAGCTGGGGACTGAGCCCCTCAAAACTGCCGAGCAGCTCTAAGTTCCTCCCCGAAGCCACTGGCAGGAGACACGAGTGTGCAGCACACACCAGGGTTTGCTGCTGTATCTCTGTGCTCACTTCAGTTGCACAGAGGAGGCTGGGTTTCCTTGCACAGCTGTTGTGAATCTGTAAGTGAGCATGCATTGAGTAACAAGGCACCCTGACAAAATGGACACCATGACCTAACCGAGCCAGCT
The DNA here is from genome assembly GCF_000737465.1 of Haliaeetus leucocephalus. Lineage (NCBI taxonomy): Eukaryota > Metazoa > Chordata > Aves > Accipitriformes > Accipitridae > Haliaeetus > Haliaeetus leucocephalus. Next base: position 19,313,554 of record NW_010972664.1, read on the forward strand.
TAAAGAGGTTTCATCCCTTTCCTTATCCACCTTCCTCACTATTTCCATGTGACATAGTGCAAGGAAATGCAATGCTATTGAAAGTGGGGATCCAGGCAAAGCCTTCCAAGCTCCCTTTCCGGAGCACCTGTCTGTCTTGGGTGCCTAGGTCTCTGCTGGGAGGTTTAGCATGCATGTTAATGGGCATCTACTCAGCCCAGCACAGTTTCTTGCTTGACTTGGAAGGATTGAATCTTGAAGCATCTCTATGCAGCTGGGGGTAGAGAGGGAAAGAGAAGAGCAGGACTGAAACATTGAAAGTTAATTGCAGGGAAAGTGCAAAGACTGATTATAGTAGGAAAGGAACTACACTGTTTATTATAAACAATATCAGCATATTTACTATATGTGATACTCTTGTCATTAAGACTGCTCTCCACATAGTTACTAATATATTTATAGTATTGGCTCATCTCTCTTTACATACAGGCTGATAGAACTATTAGCATAACCATTGTATTATCACTATGTAATCACTATTAATTATTACTGCAGAACATCCTATGGGAGTACAGACATGCTATTTAATAGTTAAGCAACCAGGTAGACAGCTACTGCTGCCAATATCTTACCAAGTGTGACTGCTTCATGGATTCCACCTCCTTCTGACCACTTGTTGGAAGTCTCTCACCACTCTCATTTCTCACACAGCAATTCAGAGGAAGGCCTGGAGGCTGTACTATAAATATATGCACAGCACCGACAGCCACAACCCCCTGACTACTCAGGAGCGCTCCAGCCTCTGCTGCACCTCTGCTATCTTATGCAACACGCAGAGACGAAGTGACACGCAGACAAACCAAACCCTAATTGCCTTGTGCCCGGGCAGAGAAGCCCCAGCTGGAGGTGTTCCCCCACCCATCTCGTTAGGGTGGGAGCAGGTGCTAGATTAGTTAATTTGATTCAGCTGACCAGTGGTCACCGCTGCGCCTGCAGCAATGGGCCCTTCCCCGCCGCCCCCAGCCCCAGCGCAACCCCACCGCACGTGTATGGCCCCGCAGAGAGCGCAGGCTGAAGGGGCAGTTGGAAAACAGGACACACTTTGGCATTTAAAATCAAGCGGACGCCTAAGGAAGTGTAGGGAAAGCAAGGCTAATTACCTTGCAAGTGCTTTAAAAGCCGCTACTTCCTCTGCTACTTTGATACACTCAGCTGCATCTCCTGTGCCTCAGACTGCCAAAATGTCAGCTTCCTCTCAGATCATTCCTTACTCTTCTGTGTCGTAAACAGGGTGATTCATTTAATTTACAAATGGTTTTTCTTCCTTTGCAATTAAACATCTTAATTGGAATAGTTTTTACAATGACTATGCCCTTTCTCTTCAGCAAACTAATTTCCTCGCAGAGCGCAGAAAGGCAGAAGCCTTTAGGCAGTCGGTAGGCCTGAAAGGAAGGATGAGGCCGCTACGATGCAGCCTGGTCTCTGGAGTTTGGGGGCTACTTCTGCCCATGCGGAGAACAAGAGACTGTAGGGAAGACAGGGGAGATAATGAACCTCCCGAGGAAAGGCTTTCAGATTGAAGTCCCTCGGGATAAAGACAGCTCTGCAACAGAGCCAGCACCCAAGCCCTTCTTTTTTGTCCTGACAGCTGGGAGACATGCCTGGCCGCTCATTACTGCTCACTTCCATGCAGTGCAACTTCTCCCCAGCTTCTCTGACACGCAAAGCATACACAATATACCCATTAGCATTCTCTTTCCTCACCCTGAAATCCCATCGTAGCACATCTATCCCGCTTCATCCCTCCTTTGGTTCTGAAGTGTTCACTGGATTGAGTTTCAATTTCTTCTTCTCACTTTCAAAAACTTGCAGCAATTTCAGCCTGTCTGGCCTTTTCACCTGCTTGACCTCACCTCCTAGGAGCTCAGCCTCCTCCTTCCCTCTCAACCACACTTGAGCTTTCCCCATGCTTCCCATTCCACGTCCCACTGCCTTTTTCCCTGCCTCCTCTAGTCTATGGGCTCATCTCCTGAGTCTGCGCTGCCAGAGCCACTCCCTTCTTCTTCCTATACAGCTTAAATACACTGAAAGACCAGCATGTTAAAAAAAAAAAACCCTACCCTGGAACATTGTGATACTTGAGCACCAAACTCCCAGTGACACACTATAACCCTTTAAAAATCTTCCCTCTGCACTAGGAAAATAGAGCTAGCGACACTGTCACCCGCCTGCTCCTCCCACAGTGCTCTGCAAGCCCGAGGCCTTTCAAGTCTGTGACTGTGCCTTCCCCACTTACGTATAACCAAGCGCATTACCTGTACATAAAAAGGAATACCAAATGATGTGCTGCTGCTTGAACTGAGGGAAACCGCAGCAGGCAAACGGACAGCAAGACTTTCTAAGCCAAGGATGTGAGTCGTCACATTCACCAGAAGCATAAAAGCCAAGCTCTCTAACTCAATGCTCAAGCTAGCTTTCGTAATGTCTTCTCATGGGAAAGGGCTCATCACCATCCTTTAAGAGATCTAAAGAAGCCTTCACTCAATCACTCATCCTTTTTGGCAACTGAAAGCCCTCCCAGTCCCTCCAGCTGATGGTTGCAATACAGACCTGCTCCCCATGACAAGCCCTGGGTTCCCCCGTCCCATCGCACCCGAGGACGTGCGGTGCAAGGTGGAGCTGGGAATGAGGGCGACCTGCCCCTTGAAACGCTCCCACATCAAACAGCTGTGAACACGGAGAACATCAAGACTTCTCTGTTTTTAAAAGAGTTTAGATGTCCAATATAAATTCTCTTTGATAAAAGTATAAAGTGCTTCAATCCCAGTGGCACGTAGCAGAGGGGCCCCTAAGGCCTTCACAGCAGGTGATGCTCTACACCTCTCTTGGCCAGCCCCAGCACTGTTCCGTCTTCTGCCAGGCTCCAACAGTAGAAGAATGGGTAGCTTTTCTCTATTTGCCTTCCCCAGGTGAAAACAGGTTCCCTGAAGTAGGTCGCCCCTACTCCTGCTCATAAGGGGAGGGTGGCGGTGACGATGGTGGCTCCCAGGATGGTCCCTCTGCTGCCGTGGTGACAGCTGGCAAAATGAAAGGGCTGTACGTCCCTCTGAGGTGACAGTCCCGCGTTTGTAGCAAGGGGAGAGCGGCTGCTCTGCCATACGCTGTGGGGAACGGGCATCGTCGCCTTTAGTTTTCGTGACCCTTTCAGGCTTTTTCATGTTAGTTCAATTAAACATTTTTTCATGTTTAATTGATCACATTCCAGGTCTGAAGAAGCTTGGAAACCTCCCTTGCTCATAACACTGTGGTCTGGACTTCTCCCCAGCAAAATCCCAGCCGCCACGCTTGGTTGCTTTTAGGCTCGCAGGTGCCAGTAGTGGTGAGGTCCCAGAGTGCTGGGTCCTGTGCTAAGAGACTCATAGTTACTCAGAGGCTCCCATTTGAACATGCAAGACAGCAAACGGGTATGAAAAGAGACAACTCACCAAAAAGCCAGACAGCAGAGCCAGGAGCAGGAACGGCCTGCGGCCACCTAGGAAGATAGGGTGCTCCTTCTTAAAAACCATCTTTTTTTTAACCTCTGTTATGAAATGACTTCGTAAGCAACCCAACAGGGATCCTTCCTGGTGTCCCTCTCTACTGAGTGATGGCACAGAGGCATCATGCCCCCCCATATGAGGACCGTTGTCTACTCTCCAGCCCAACAGTGATCATCCCACCATCTTACTGTTAGACAGCTCTGCTTGGATCTATGTGAGCCCTAGAGGACCCCACCTTCCCAACTGCCTGCATCAAAGAAAGTGCAGGGTCCGATGTTTGTGCTGGAGGTGCAAACCTGAGAATGATTCATTCACCTTTCTTACAGGATGTCATCAAACCCTGATGCACCAAACAGAAATCCTCTGAACAGTGTATCAGGAAGGGAAAGAACTATCCTAGTGCCCACCCTCCTTTTCTAGGTAAAAAACCTAGTAAGAACAGTGGGGTCAGGAGCTGCTTTGAAAAGGCACTTTCACTCCATGGTTCCTTAACGATGAAAGGGTATATCCTGGAAGGCCGTATGCCAGGTATGCTATTCACTCAAGAAGAAGAACTCCACTCAGGAAGAGTAACTCCACTCAGGAAGAATAACTCCTGGCGCTCACTGTGCGTTCACAGAGCTGCAGGAGCCACAGGCTGGGAGAGAGCTCCTGAAGGAAGAGCTGGGAAGGGAGCGAGAGTGTCACGTAGATAACTGACAGTGCATTTTACTGTCTCCTTTTGCATAACTCTTGTTTCCAATAGTGCAGCCCACTGTTTTAATTTTCACTTTATCAGAATAAACTACATTTGTTTTCACTCTCAAACCTTGTCTGGGAATAAATGTGCCACTTACAGAAGTAATCAAAAACAAAGTGCTCTACGGGAGCAGTGGATAACAATTAGTGAATAAACACTGAAGACGACTACAGAGATTGGTCTGGCAAATGCCTGATACATCTCCGAAACAGAAGACATTATAGGGGTCCCTACTGTTAGGATGCACGTTACCAATGAGCCTCATGGGTTTTTTGAGGCATGGCAACTCCAGACACCAAGGCACAGGGTACTGCCCTCACTTATGTACCAAGGAAGCAAGGGGTGGCTAAAAGGCAGAATCACACAGAAATGGGAAAACCAAAGGCAACTTTGTAATGATGCAGCTTAAACTGCAGATGGATATTTTCTGGGCTTTGTTTGGCACCACCACAGAAGGCAGGCTAGTTTCTATCGCTGAGCAAAATATTACCAGCCCAAATCAGGTCACAGCTCTGGCAGAGACCCTCCTCCCCTGCTCCATGTGCACCTTCGCTGGATTCTCAGCAACATTTTGTCGCTGCTGTTGTTGTTGAACCCAGCCTTAGTCGCTATGAAAGGTAAACTAAAAAGGACCACAGAGTTCCTTGGATTCGTGCAGCAATGCCAGTTTGTATTATTACATGGTGTCTTCCAGTACAAACCACATCAATGATTAAACATAGCTGAATTTATTCACACAGTGTTATAGCTTCACTCAGCTGCTTCCTTACAGGTTACTAGTTGGGGGAAAAATACAAACCACCATTCCATGATTGGATCCACCTCTTGAGGAGAACTTGTACTGACTTTCCCTGTGATGCAGAGTTTCCTCTTTCTGCCACATGTCCTCCATCTTTGTCCTACTTTTCTTTTTCTGTTTGAGTTCTTCATTTTATCAATTGGTAGGTTTTCTTTCCCTTTTTCTACTTCATCACTATGCCAGGCATTCCAGCAGGAAAGTCGTGATGTAGGTACCCTTTCATTTGTGACATGGACTCTCCAGCCAGTTGGATGGGGGGGATGATGGACTGACTGGAAGAATAAGAGGTTATCATGCTTCCTAACTCTCCAGAGACCCTCTTCCTTCTCCCAGTAGCCTGCACACCTTCCACAGTAGGGTCTTTACACAGAGATAGAACAATCTCCACTACATAGTACATTGGACCTGTCTCTTGCCTTCTGAGGCAGTGGTCCCCGATGGCTGAAGCAGGTTTCACTCATTAGTCACAAATACGTTGTAGGTGAACAGAAAAGCCCTGGGTGAATAAGCTTATCTGGATTCACCCTGGCTCTGCAACATGCCACCTCGTGTGCTCCTGGAACTGAGATTCAGACAGGCAGCCAAGACTGCCCTGGTGTTGGCAGAGTGGCAAGGCGGTAGCGCCAGCCACGAGGCAGGGAAAGTTGGGAGAGGAGGAAACGAACCCGCTGAGATGTAGCCCTTTTGATCTTGACACACTGGCTGCTGGGTGATGTCTGGCTTCAAGCGGGAGCTTGGACTGGAAACTAGAGGCCCAACGAGCGGTCCCCTCCAACCAACGCTCCTGTGATTCTACATGCAGCTGTCAAACCAGCTCTTTCATGTCAGCGCCCAGGCAGTTGGCTAAACTGGATTGCACAGATGGTCTGGATCGCCACTACCAGGAGTTACCAAGCCCATTACCAATACCAGAATTGCGATTGCAGCAAACTACCTTTATCCTGGTTGTCCTATTTGCCAACAGTTCTAAAGCTGCAAGGGCATATGTTTTACTTCCTAAAGGCACCCGGCTCTGGGTAGATGCACGTGGCCAACACAGAAGCCTAGGCTGCTGCAGTTTCATTCCGCTTAGTACTTGAGATAGCTACAGCAACGATAGCATGGACACATGCGGTCATATCGTAGTAACACTTTCAGATCAGACCCAAGACGAGTTAGTCGTCTTTTCTGACTTTAACATCTACTAGCACATGGATCCAGATGACCAGTTTCCCAAACTTAAGGGTATTTGGAGGAGATGTTTAGGTCTGGGTCCTCATGCATTTGAAACCAGCAAAGTGCTACTGTTTTCTTTTTCTTTTTGAAAGAGAACATCCCATTCTGCTCCCATTGGGTAAGAGCTGCTCTTCTGTACCATTTCCTATCTAGGGCTGACTAATGGAAGCCATGAGGATAGAGATGCTGTAATTTGCAGTCTGCTAGCAACCAGAACATTTCTCAAGGGCCTGGAGACATCAGCAGTTTCTGGAATCAGTGCCTGGGGTTAAGTGCACATTTGTGGACAAAGTCTGCTTTTATCTTTGGATTCTAGTCCAGGCTTTTTCCTGGACATCTGTGCCTGTGACATGGGGTGCTGGAGGGAGGAGGAATGCACATTCTCAGCCTGTCCTTTCAATTCAAATAACATCTTTTGCATATTTCACAGAATCATAGAACAGTTTGGGTTGGAAGGGACATTAAAGATCATCTAGTTCCAAGCCCCCTGCCATGGGCAGGGACACCTTCCACTAGACCAGGCTGCTCAAAGCCCCATCCAACCTGGCCTCGAACGCTTCCAGGGAGGGGACTTCCACAACCTCTCTGGGCAACCTGTCCCAGTGCCTCCCCACCCTCACAGTGAAGAATTTCTTCCATGTATCTAATCTAAATCTACCCTCTTTCAGTTTAAAGCCATTACCCATCGTCCTATCGCTACCTGCCCTTGTAAAAAGTCCCTCTTCAGCTTTCTTGTAGGTCCTCTTTAGGTGCTGGAAGGCTGCTATAAGGTGTTCCTGGAGGCTTCTCTTCTCCAGGCTGAACAACCCCAACTCTCTCAGCCTGCTTTCACAGGAGAGGTGCTCCAGCCCTCTGATCATCTTTGTGGCCCTCCTCTGGACTCGCTCCAACAGGTCTACGTCCTTAATCTGGGAGGCCCAGAGCTGAACACAGGTCTCCAGGTGGGGTCTCATGAGAGCAGAGTAGAGGGGGAGAATCACCTCCCTTGACCTGCTGGTCACGCTTCTTTTCATGCAGCCCAGGATGAGATCAGCTTTCTGGGCTGTGAGTGCACATTGCCAGCTCATGTTCCGTTTTTTATCCACTAATAACCCCAAGTCCTTCTCTGCAGGGCTGCTCTCAAACCGTTCTCCGCCCAGCCTGTATTTGTGCTTGGGATTGCCCCAACCCACGTGCAGGACCTTGCACTTGGCCTTGTTGTACTCCATGAGTTTTGCACGGGCCCACCTCTCAAGCCTGTCAAGGTCGCTCTGGATGGCATCCCTTCCCTCCAGCATGTCGACCGCACCACATACCTTGGTGTCGTCGGCAAACTTGCTTGATATTTACCCATCTTAACAGGGAAAAGCCTCTTCTTTGCACCTAATCATCAGCAAACAGCAGCCACTGTGGCTTTTATCAATAAGCCAATTTTTAGTTTAGTCTGTAAAAATAAATAAATAAATATATACAGCAAGAGAGACACAGAGAGAAGCGACACAGACGGTATCATTTTCAAAGAGATTTTTTTAAACACATTAAAGAGCTTTTCTTCACTTATTTTTCTCTTTTAATTTAGTGACAGTCTAGGAAGGAGGAGATGAAGATAAAGAAAAAAATAAAAAGATTTAATGAGGATGAGAGAGAGAGACTGAAAGGATGTTTCCTAATCTGAACGAGCAGTTAAGGAGAATCAGGATGGAGGGAAAGGATGAATCTGAGAGATAATTATTGGGGATGGGTTGGAGCAGTAAGGGTAAGAGAAGAACAAATGCAAGCCTACATTCAGAAATTCAGCCAAACCTGAAAAAACACTTGGTACCTCCTGCTATCTCATCTCGGGGCAGGCCAGTATGCCTTCCCGGAGCTGGGGGCACCTGCTGTGGAATGCCAAGATACCACCAGAAAGACAGCTGCTCTCGTCTTCCTTGAAAACAATCTTCCTTAAAGCAGGAAGCTGTGGAAATCTCCTGAGAAAGACTGTTCCCTTGGTGCCTGTAAGCAAATCTGGAGTTTCTGATAAAGCCATTCAATCGAATCCCTAGCTGTATAGCCCAAATTTCATGCTGCTGGCCACTTGCTTTCATGCAGCAAGTAGGGAAAACTTGCTGCTGCTCGCAGAAAGGAGGATTGTTCTGCAGTCAAAGCAACTGATGAAGATTCCCTCTCCCTCTCTCTAGTTTCCTGCATGACGCTGGACATATCACTTTGTCTTTCTGCGTCTGAATTTTCCTGCCTCTAAAATACAGAGCATTTACAATGCATTCACATTTAATCCAGTTACCTTTATTAGAAGGGATCAGAATTTTTCATCTCTTTCAGAGGCCTTCTGCTCCTAATGGGAACTCTCCTCTCCACCTCCAAGTGAAACAGGTAGAAGCTAATTTCCTGCAGCAGGAAGAAATGACTTCTATCCCTGCAGTGGCTGAGCAATTCCAACAGCTGCACGTGCTTCATAAAGACCAGTGCTGGCTGACACAGATTTGTGACAAGACTTCCCAGCCTCACGGGGGACACAGTGACCCTTAATTCACTCCCGTTTGCAAAGTACATTGCGATCCTTAGATGGAAGGGGTTATAAAATACCAAGTATTATTTGCTACCACTCAGTCCCTCCCCTGCTCCTCTCCCTCCCCCCCAAAGACATTTCAGACTTCTTTCTATTGTAAGCTCTATTTTATTTTTTAATTTCCAGACGGCTGAACTAGATAAGGGCCTGGAGGGACTGATTTACGAGGGGAGATTAAAAACGCTAGATATGTACTGTTTAGTTAAATGATGGACATGATAACTCCTTACAGGAATCTCTCTTTTTTTGGAGAGACAGAATGGGAGGAAAAGGAGGAAATGTATAGCTCTAAGCTTTATTTTGTTTGTAATTTGCTTTTATTTGCACTCAGTAGGAGAGACACAATGGCTGCCACAAGGGTGACATAGGAACGCAGCACAACCCAGCAGGAAGAGGTACGCCAGGTTAATATGAAGCAGTTAAACTGCTGTATGAAGATGGTTAGCTGGAGAGGGATTAACACAGACTCTAACACAGCTAATGACAGCGGAGAATGAAAATTTGGGGCCTGGATCCTGCAAAGTGCCCACACATAGCAATTTGCAAGATCCAGGACTTAAACTGAAAACCAATTAGCCTTACAACAGGCTTAAGAAAATGTATCGTGGAAACAGCTGCAATATATCATTGATTAGTAGCTTACAAAGGAGGAGCGGAGGAAGGAAACAACATCACATTAAGTCCAGCAGAGACTCGTGGAGAAATACCATCAGGAGCCCTTTGCACAGGAAAAAGAAACTGGCAAGTTATCTTCCAGTGGTTTATTCCTACGGGAGCTCTGCTAAGGGGATGAGGGAAAAAATGTAAGAAGCCCAGATCATCTGAAGAACAACCAGTATCTTGCCTATGTGATGGATAACATACTGCGGCTGAAAACCAGAGCCAATCTCTCTAGCTGCAGGCTCCCAGGACTGCAGAGGAACACGGGCTGCTGACCAGCCAAGCCAGAAAGGGGCAAAAAGGGCATCAAATTGCTTTTTGGTAGCAGTCCCAAGCAAAACAGGTGAGAGGTTCCAAGACAGAGCTGGTCCTTTTGAGACATCTAAACAGCAATGCCAAGTGTGTCTGTAGGGCTCCTGCAAGGAACATTGGGAAGAGGTAAAGTCTCCTGGGAAAGAGGGAAGATGATGCTGGACTTCTGGACACAGAGCTGCAGAGGGAGACTTTTGTGATCCCTGCTAGGAGTGCAAGCTGTTAGGTCTGTCCTTGGACTAGTTCTCACACTGCAGCACTACATCAAGTCCCGAGCATTCATCACTGCAGAGTGATAAATTCCTCATATCCTCTCCCACTTCTGCCACCATGCAGATCCGCTGCAATATGAGACCCGATACAGGGCATGGGGGAACACTCTCCAAAATGCTCCTAAAGCTTTGACAATTTCAGTAAAGTGACACTGGGGAGCCATTCACAAAATGAGAACCACCTCTGGAAGAGGGAGAGGGGTCAGTTTAACGCAGAGCAAAAGGGTGGCATCAGGAGGAACAGCAACAAAGCAAGAACAGCCCAGGTCTGGTCTGAGCGTCTGCCTGCACCGTGATGGAACACCATACTGGTGTCCTTGTCACAAAAGCACAGGAACCAGCTCTGCACAAAGATGGAGTCTTCACTAGAGCCAAATATCCTTTCGCCTAGTTATGCCCAGGTGAATGGGCTCAGCACCATTGGCAGAACACCAGGTCGCAGTGGAATCTGTGGTTCCTGCAGCTGCAGCCCTGCATATGCCCAGGTCCCTGCCATTTCTGTAGCCGCCTACCATGGGGCCACCTCCTCTGTTTGATAATCCTCTTTACTGGGGGAGGCATTTGAAACCCTTGAAGCATGGCCCAAGGGGGCACAGTACTCAAAAGCCATACCTTGCTGGTTCTCTGCGCCAAACAGAGCGAGCTGGCACAACCCAACATTGCAACAGCATCTATTTCACCTCTTTCCTGAGCAAACGCTATGTCCTGTTGTGCACTGTAAGTTGGATGTTTTTCCAGACCCCCCCCCACTCCCGCCACCAACCAACCCCATCACTGCATGAGTCTCCAAGGAGCAGAGATGTTTCTTGAAGAAGCGGTAGGCAGCTGGCAGGTAGAAGCGATCACTGCGTGGCGGATGAGATTCCACGGCACGCTGGAGATGGAAATATCACCTTAACAAGCATGGACAGCCCCCAATGGACTATAAAATTCATTTGGTGACTGAGATAATTCAAAAGAGCCAAGTGGCACAGCAATAAAAGCCGGAACACATAAATTTAAACTCAGAGAGCTCTGCAGTGCCCTGGTAATAAGTGACAAAACAACCCACACCCACACAGACTTATCCAAACCTGTCTGAAAGTCACAGTCCAGAGACCAGGGAAAGATGCACAGAAATTGTCTTTTTTAAAGGGGGAGGAGGGCCAAGGGGAGTAAATACAAGAAAAGTGCTTACGTATTCAGAGTCTATTCATCCACAAGTCCAGAACATGTACATGTGCCGTGGCAGCTGTGCTGGGTATTCTGCAAGCAGCTTTTTATTAATCAGATTACCCAGTCCCAAACTAGCACGTATAAGAGGCTAAATATTGTTCTCCATTATACCAGGGCAGGCCAGGTTCAAGACAACAATTTCACACTACCTGAGTGTAGCTGAGGGTGGATTATGGCAAACTGCCTTTATTCTGCTTTTATGAACAACACAAATTCTCTTGTCCTTCCTCTCTTCTGTCCCCACTGGGATTCCTTCCCAAACTGCTCAGAGAGTGCTTCCCAAAGCACTTCCCTCCCAAGGAGTTAGTTTGCCACTCATAAGATGAACAGCCTAAAATTGTGATAATAAAACCTTTATAGTCCTCCATCATGTTCATTCATGCTAATGTTCCCTCTCACTGTGGATATAGCAAAAATTTCAGTGCTGGAGAAGAAACAGGAGGCTTCTGATGGCATCACAGACATGTTTTTCAGTGCTGTAAAAACATGGCAGCACAATACACTTTTACAGCAGAAAGTGTCCATCAAGGTCATTAATGACTGAGAGAGGAGACACAAGAGCAGAAAGTTGCTGATCGATGACGTGTCATAGTTTGGAGATGGAAACTGCGGTAGACATGATCCATACATCTCCGTGTCCCCACAGGGAACTGTCCTAATCTAATAAGACACGTGTCTTCGTGGAGAGGTCCCAAGGGCAAAAAGGAGGTAGAAGTCTGGCAAGTGACATCAGTTTAACATGGAAAATTGGAAGGGTCTGGGGACAGAGCTGACCTCCTTGTAGCACCTCAGTGCAAAGGTGGGGACTCCTGTGGCTTGAGGGACCGGGGTGGTACAGAATGCTAATTACCCTTGACGAGGGAGGAAAGGGACACTGGCTCAGCTAGCTAATTCATTATAGCTAGTCCACCAGTCAAGTGAGTCCTTCGTCAGAGGGAGGCAGACGCTCTCACTGACATAACAGGCACAAGCATTTTGATTTCTGAGCTCCATGAGTGATGGCAGATACCACACCTGTCCCCAGAGCTTAAAAGTTGGGATCCTCAGCACCAGCAGAACAAGCCTTCATCCTAAAGGAGTCATTTTACTTTTTAATAAGTAGCAAGGGCAGACACTGAAAGGAGGCAACGACTTTAAGAGTGTACAGGAACATCTATGATTTGGGCTTAACAACCACTTTTTCTTTTTCTCTCCCACACAACTGGTCTTCCCAGAATCAGGCCTGACTCTGATGTATTATTATCTCTAATTTTTTGTACGGAGGCAGCACACGGAAGCTGTATTTGTAGAACAGAAATCCACTGTGATAAGTATTACACACACAAAGACCAAAGATACAGCCCCTGCTCCAAGCACATTACAAATCAAGTACAGATTAGAGACCAAGATAAATACTGCAGTGTGATTCACCTGGATTCACTGTTGTTTTTAAAACCTGCCTTTATTAAGGAACAGAAAACACTTCTGAGGATCGGGTTAAATATAAATTTAAGGACCCACAAACCCTTTTAGGAGCAGCTGAAGCTGGTGTGGAAACAGCTGAAGACATCTTTTCTAGGCATTTTTCTGCCTTGTACTTTCTGCCTTTTTTTTTTTTTGTTCCTACCTTTTTCCATCCTAATAAGGGCATTTGCAATGGAAACCAAGCTCTTTGCTGCCTCTGAGGTCATTTGCTCTTGCTGCTTATTTCCCTCCCCACACATCATCAGCCACTCTGTGAACCGAAGGTGCTGTGGAGCAGAGAAAATGCCACCTCCCAGGAATGGAAATGGCACTGCATCACCATTCCTTTGCTTACAAAGTACCATTCTTTTTTTTTTTTGTTTTTTTTTAGCAGGGTTTGGACTTTTAAACTGGTCCTCTGTATATGACAGCTACCACTGAGATCAGACCTCAGAGTGTAGGTCAAGCTGGTCAACTCAATACTTTGTACAGGTCTGACTATTTGAGTCAGTGAAATCTTAGCCAGACATTTCAATCAAAACTGTATTGGGTCCTTTTACCATTAAAGCTTAATTCCCTAAACTGAACAGAACAAACTACACTGGTTAAAGGCATCTTTATACCAATACCTGTTACAGACCTGGAGGCTGCACCAGTTTAACCTTACGGCGTTCAGATAATATAACTAAAGCCGTAGAAAATCTGTGATCCTACATGCACCTGTGTGTCCCTGCTGCAGCCCCTTCACTTAAGATCAGTCCCAATCCTACTCTGCCCTGTAGGATGAAGTAAAGAAAGCTATTTCATGCACAACCTGTACTATTCCTCCCACATTGACGGTGGTGAATCGTGTCAGAGGACACAACTAAAAAGGTCATGAACTGAAGCAGATCCTCCTTGGCCTGCAGTCCCAGTGAGCCACAGCAGGCAATAGCCGTTTTAGGGCTGTCGCAGGAGGAATGCAAGCTGCTAGCAGAGAGGGGTCCCTCGACTACTTGCTCAGGAGGATTTAGGGCTGAGTCAGCCCTACAGTTCTTGGAGACAAGGCCATGTCCCTCCGCTCGTGTATGAGCGAAACAGGCACCTTAAGGTAGCCAGTGAAGAGCAGGATGTACTCTGAGCATCTTTTGCCTTCTGCATGGGTGTAAGCATCCCTCCACCATTCCCTCCGCAGGTAATTTTGATGGAGGTGTTTCTGCAGTGCCCACTCTGGGACTGTGCATTATGACAAAGCTTAATGGGATTCCACAGTCAACTACTCCCTACCCATTTTTCTGCAACACCACCGTTGCACAACCACTAATAAGTGAATTACAGGAGAGAAAGGCCTTCGCTTCCTGTAGGCAGGAGATGTGTCATTTGGCTCTTCAAGTGTATGGGAACGGAAAAGATTTAATTTTTCAGCCCCTCCCTTCCCCAGCTCTCCATCCACCACGAGATGAAATAAACAGAAGGAAAATGGGCTTTTTGCATAAATTGGGGATGTATGATTGATAACGTGTTATCTTGTCAGCTGGAGACACCTGCATGGCAGGTATTTATGCTATCAGAAGGGTTCTAGCTGGTGAAATACAGTTTGGTGCCGATAAGGGGACCCAGGGACTCATGGCGCCAGCCCCATGAGGACAAGGGGATTAATGCTGATATTTTGCAGCTTGCTCTTATTAAATTCTGATTCCTTTTGTGAAGTGAAAAAAGAAGAGGGGAAGAGTGATTGGTTTGAAGCAGATAAAAGACACATGAGGGGTGGGGGTGGCTGGTAGAAAAGGGGCTGATGAATGGGAACACAGAAGGCCAGGAGATCACTTGGGAATAAAAAGAAAAGTATTAAACAATTTTCTGATTGACTAGGTCTTGTCTGTCAGGCAGGGAATCAGAGTAGGGGGAATGGGTTTGGGGAGTTCCTGAGAGTACAAAGACACAGTTATATTAAAAGCAGAGCTAAATTATACAGGTGGGGGAGGGGGGAAAGAGCCAATTTCCTTCTTTTGCTGGAGTTTTTAAACATGCAGCATGACTGATGTTCAGGCAGCCGCCTCACAGCCCAGCCTACTGCCATCGGCTTCTGCTCCTTGCCCCTGGTAGGAACTCCTGCTACCCACAGTGACTGAGCCTCCCAAAATACTCCCACTTAGGACAAGGTTTTCTCTAAGCAGACAGCATACAGCAGGTCACGGCAGACCTCCGTGCAGGGAGTCCCAAACTGCAATACAAGGGGCAGGGGGGGCACTGGCTGAGCTGGTGTGGGGAGCCCTGGGCTGGGGGAGCCAGCGTGGTTCCCACTCCCGAGCATTTTCAGGATTAAACTCTTAGGTCTTTGCTCGTACCTGTATCTTAGAAAAAAATCATCTGCGACACTCCGGAAAGAAAAGCTCCAACAACTTCAGATAAGGCGAGCTAATACTTTGCATATTCCCCAGGAATTCCCCTGGGGCTGGAAAAGCAGCAACAACAAACCAGGGAAGGCATGATCCCGTGCACCACAAGCATCAGTGGAGAAACCTACCACACTAACCACACAGGCTGTGTGCGAAAAGGGGTTTTATCAGCTGTAACCAGAATCAACATTCAAACACAAAAAGAGACTGAGAAATGTTGGTAACAGCAACACCCTGTTGTAGGATGGGAAGGTCTGCGATGCAGACACAGATGGATCCTTTTGGTTATATGATTCTGTTTGTGGTTCTCTGGGCATGTATTATTAATACCCTACAGAGTTTTAATTAGAGCTGAGAGATTCATTCATTGTGAATAATTTATCTGATTAATTTTGCCTTGCTTCTGTTCATGAATTGTCCACAAGCAGTTTGTAATTTTCTCAAATTTATTTGTCATTTGCAATTATTTGCTGACTTGTCTTGGTAAATAATTCTCAGCATATTGTTTGTCCACAAACTGTCCCCAGATAGTCGATATTCAAAATCGGAGCTGGGTTAGATATACTTCTGTTAAATATATGCAGTAAGTCCCATCGAATGTTTCCGTTTTCTGAGTAACCTTTAGGATCAGGCTTCCACAGAGAATACTACTTTTTATGAGTTCGAATTTTGCTTCCTGCAAATAGTCTCTAATATTTACATAAAACTCACTGTTCCCATGAACATTCCTGCCAGTCAATATATTCACTACAATACACACAGAAGAGACCACAAAAGGACTGTTTTACAGTTGAAGCAAATAGTTCTTTTGTTACACAATGCCTCATTCTGTTCCTAGAAGACCTGTCTGAAGGTTTGTTCAGGGTTTTTTTTTTCTGGCTTGTTTTGCTTTTCCAACTCTCCTGGTCAGGGGTTATGTTCTCCCCACGTCACTCTCATGCAAACAGTGCTGCACACTGAATACACGGGTTTTGTGTGCTGCCTTTGCCAGCCTGTCTCCGAAGTCTTCACTGAGCATGGGGCAGTGGGAGAAGCACCATCCAAACGGAAAGAGCTACCGTCACTGCTGAGGGTGCCCAGCTGCACAACCAGATGCCCTGCCAAGCAAGTCACTGCTTGCTCCAATGTGCGCTGCCACGGAAAACTCGAGGAACAGAAAGTGCCAACAGCCAGGCTCGCTCACGGGAACGAACCCCACTCTGTGGCTACAGGAGAAGCTTGCCCTCTCACTAAGACTAGACCGAATTTGTACGGGATCTTTCCTCCAATGCAACTTAACATATTGTTTGGCACTGAAGAGAGGAGTTTCTCTGCTTGCAGTGCTCAAGAACCAGTGTGAAGAGTAAAGGACATCTTTCCATAATTACTAAGTAACCTCCACTTTGTAGGTTTGAATTATTAGCTTCCGGCAGGGAGCTGTAGGCACACATCACTGTCATCCAATAACGTGCTATAGCGTTGCTTATTTTTAAATCAAGTTCAGAGATGAAGACTCACGTATTTCAGTATCCCAGAGCAACTGGAAGGTAAATATTACTGGGAAAGTTCTGCAGATGCTTGTTAACCAGCATGCGCTCTTACTAGGTGGTGTAAGCATAGGCAGTCATGACATCATCAGGGACAGCACAGGCAGAAGCAACTATTTATGTCACCTAGTCCCTTCAGTGTTTTTACTACAGCCTAGTCCAGCCTGGTTTTAACTATTGCCAGCAATGAGACTCCTACGTCACCTTTTCAGGACTTAGCTTCAGAGCTCAGTATCTAAGTTCTTCCAGACAGTTTCCATCTTTCCTTTCTCAGCGCAATTTTGGGGCTTTTAGTTATTACATCCAGGGAGGGAAATAGCCTGGCATACTTGTGTTTTGCAGGTACGTCGAGGGTGTCATACCACTTTCTATCTCAGCACACCAACACCTTCCACGCTTCCGTTTTGATCTCTGATTAGACCCATGTGTCCCCTATAAATCCTCACGCTCTCCAACCCAAATCCCACTGAGGTCTGTGCCAAAACCCTCTGGTTCTTAGTGGGTCTCAAACATAACTTCTGATGGTTACCACTCACACGTCTTAGACCTCAACAAGCCAAACACGGCTGTTTCCCTTGTCCCTCAAATGAATCTCCTGAGCATCTGGCTGCTCCTGCTGCTCAAATCTGAAGTTTCTTCAGGTTTTCCTAGGATGTTCCGCTGCCTGAAGCAGAATGCAATATTGGAGACTAGAATGGACAGGGAATACCATTTCCTTGCTCTGGATTCAGTATTTGCATTTCCTAGGGCCTTGTGGGTGTATATTAGCATCCTATAGAGCTTTGCGGGTACATGCAGTATTAACATCCTATAAGGTTTTGTAGACATTCATTATTAACACACAATAGAATCTGTGTAGATGCATTATTAATACCCTCTTAGCTGGCAAGAGAATGGTGATATTTTCATATGAGAAATGTAATTGTTTAATATCAAACAGTATTATTTCAAAGATTTAATTGTGTAATTGGGGTCAGTAATCGCTCGGTCGTTCTCAGAGCAAGATGAACTTGCAGGGTAAAAGATTTATTGTCCTGACAATAGAGAGGAAATTTTAATATTTCTGAAAAATTGAGAACTATTAATCCTGGCATGTGTTACTCTCAAACACAGGGAACTGATAAAACTTTGATCTAATTTTCTCTTTGAAGGGGCGTTGGTGGGTTGTGGGGGAAGACTGTTAACTGTATGCGGCCTGCCGCTGAAAGCACGGCAAAGCACAAAGGCTAGCCACATTCGGCTTCACAGAAGCTCTCAGATTCTGCACAAGACAGCTACTGCGAGAACAAACTGTTCCAGTCCCACCGTTCTTCCCTGCGCCGGGAGGGAAGACAGAAGTGGTTTCCATGACCACAGGCAGCTTCACTCTCATTTCTCCAAGGGATGCTATTTGCATTTGCACCCACTGTGCACACACTTCCCTGTTTCTGGGAGTGCCAACCAGTATCTGCACTCCCGATCAAGTAAGACGTGTCAGTGGATGATGAGGCGCATACATGCCAGTTGCAGCAACCGTTTGGGTAATTTGTCTGGGTGAAGCTTATGAACTCTGTTTCATACTGGGCGCTCGAGTATTAGTGGGAAACTTCAAGCTTTGTTTTAATGAGAGGCTCTGATACTTTCTCTATTTTGTTTGGTTTGTATTTTCCTGTTTGGGTTTTTCCTGCACCTAAGATGAACTAAAATTCACAGGAGGTGACAATGATAACAAAAGAAGCCCGTTAAACTTTGATGGTGTCCTCTCAAATGGAGCACAAAAGAAAACCAACTGGCTGCTGCCTAGGGCAAGCCAGTTTTCCTCCTCAGAACTAAGGCTAGAAGTGGGAAGCAAGAAAGAAACAGAGCACCTGACTTGGTGAGGCAGCAATGGGGACATACTGCAGAGTTATTATAAAAGCAAGAGTATTTCCTCGGGCATTTGGAGAGGAAGGCTGTGAGGAAGGTGAAAATAGAAAAGGCTGCATAATTCCTGTGATGGGCACAGGATCACAGTGTCCTCGGATGGCAGCAGGGAAAGGTAGCGGGGTGTGTATTATTTTGCCATGCCCTGTGCATACCGGTGCTAGTAAAGGGAAAGTTCCTGGGATTTCTGAATCTTTACAGTATCTCTGTGTATGACATTAAGTGTTGTGTGTCCCTGAGGAAGGTGACTGTAAGCTCACCCTGCCTACAAACCCAGAGCTCTGGTAAAAGGTGGGCTTCGGCTATGGAGCAGCGAGGACTGGCTCCAGGGCTCGCAGCAACCACAGCGTAAGGCCCAGCTTCTGTGGAAAAAGCAAAAAGTACACCAAACAGGGCAAGGGGTGGAAAAATAAATGAGGCAGACAGCCTATGCAGGCCAAGAGAAGCTTTTAAATACATGAACCCAGGATGTCTGGACACAGCTGCAGAAGTCTGGCATGGAACCACCTATGGAAACTATATCAAGGGTATGCAACAGAGATGAAAGAGCAGATACCAGCTTGCAAATACAGATGGGCTGCTTAGCTTTTTGCAGATGTGGGCACTACATTTGCAGCTGAGCCCTGGGATCTGCTAATGAAAAAGACTATCTGAGAGGTAGAATATAATGAATTTATAACAGTGACCACCAGGCGCTATGTGGTTTTTGAGACATTAAAAAAAAAGAGCTGTCGCTGTTAACAATTTTTCAGTATCTCCTTGGGTTTAGAGTATTCTCCAAACCTTTTTGAAAAGCACAGGAACAGAGACAGCTTCTTTCTCTCTAACCTTCCCTTTCCCAGTTACTTTGGCCAGGTACGTAGGGGTAGCCAAGATTTAGACCTGTACCTGCAGTGGTCTCGAGATCCAAAATTCAGTGACTGGGAGCCAAATTTGAATGGTCTCAATTCTACCTAAGAGGCCTTGCTAATCCCTTCTGGATATGAACTTTTGAAAGGCTAGAGTCAGCTATGGAGAAACATAAGGCTTTAGGCAGAAGTTAAGTCATCTGTATCTGCTCAATGTTTCTAGCCAAGCTGGCTAGACATGAGAGCCTTATCTTATTTTGAAAGACAGAAGCGCATTTTTGCCCAGCTTGAATGGCAAAACATATTAGACCTTGCAGCCAGAACATTTTGATGTGAGGGAAAGAAATTTGGGACATATAAAGAAGATGTCATTGGTTTTTCCACTCTCTGTACGATGGACGTAACATTTATTTTTGCTTCCCAAAGGTTATGGGAAAAGAGATACAGGATATTCCATGAGAGAGAAATTAACACTTGCAAAGCAGGACTTTGGAGCCCAGAAAGGACATGCTCACTAAGTCAGGCTCCATGATCCCAGATTCAATTTCTCCTGTGTACAATCTGCCCTGTGGCCTATTAAGTCAAAAGCTGAGACTTGCTGCTGAAAAACAGCAGCTCCTGCAAAACGCAACTCTGCCAGTTCAGCCTGGAGGCCTCACTGCTCTTTCTTCAAGCAACGCTGCAATTTACTGCTTTCCCTGCATATAATGACTGCCCTTCTCGGCTTTACTGAAAAAGCTTCCTCCGGCCAATGCCAAAGACTGTGTTATTAGACCAGTAACTCACTCCTGAACAGTGATCCAGGTATGGCAATCCCCCAGCGCCTGCCTCTTACAAAAAAGAGCAGCAGTGAAACTGGAAAATGACTCCCTCCCTCATTCCTTTCCAAATGGTGTGAACGTGGAATCCAAATCAGGGCCAGCAACAGAGAACATGGAGGAAATTTCTTCTTGCTATCTTATCTGAAAGCGAAACAACAACTAGCAAGCCATGCCAAGGGGATTAAAAGAAAAATCACTACAAATTCACTGTGGATCCTGATGCTGTTAAAAACGCACATTGCATTGGGACAGATGGTGGCTTTATGCAGTGCCCTGCAGTGAGGAGAAAGGTTCACGGTGCAGCAGGGAGTCTTCGACAGGCTCAAGCTGACTTAGCCCCAGCAGAGCTCTGGTTTCAATGAAAGCTGCTCCACTGTGATTGACGGCATGTGGCTGCCACTTCCCCTCTCTCCCCCATTTCAGGTCCATTGGCAGGCACAGGAGACACGCTTTGTTCTTCACCTTATCTCTATAGTCCCCTTTAGGACCAGGTAATTCTCCTTCAACCGTTTCTCCCCACTTTGCAGGTGGGTATAGGGTTAATGGCTTCTGTGTCCGTGACTGGTGTGTGTACCTGTGTATGAACCCATTGATGGCCACATGTACACACACACACAGACACACGCACATGACGTATACAGCAATTTAAGTCCCTTATTCAGATGGATAAAATTTGCAAACCCTAAGAAGCAAGACATTTCTGGTCCCTTGTCAGGTAGACTTTCAGACACCTAGGGGGTAGACGGGCTGTGAAATCATATCCCCAGAGTCTTTTGAAGAGGCAGAAGAGTTTATAGGACAGTAGAATGAAATATTTTCTCTAGGACTTCAAACCCATCAGTATGGCCTACTTTTTCAGATTCTAGGGAAAAAATTATTACAAATTGTTAGCAACATAAAGGTGCTGGCATCTCCTGTGCTTGAACTGTGGAAGATTCTCCGCAACACCTCCCTGGTCCCCAGCCATTAATCTGGCCCTTCTTCCCTTGCTCCCTGCAGGCCAGCATGAGGGCACTTCACCTTGCTTATAGGAGCTCAGAAAGATGCAAAATATGACAAGCTGGTAGAAAAGAGAAATGGACACATATTTCATTCCTGAAAGGAAACTGAGGACTGTAGCAAAGCTGGATTATAAATAGGTTTAAAATGCTTCTGTCTAGTCCTGGTGTTCCCTTTTGTGCCTACACAAGCATCTTAAAATGAGGTGGGAGGTAAGGAGGAAAGGAAAGGCAACACGTCCACTCTATGGCAGGCCCAGAACCCCAGCATGGTAATCAAACTGCTCAGGCAACTCTGTCAATATAGGAGAAAAACAGGGAGAAGGAAAGAAATGGGGGGGGGGGGGCGGGGAAAGTCAGGACTAATGGCAACTTTGAAGCAGAGAAGTGAAGAAAAGAGATGAGAAATATCACAGGAGAGAAATGACTAGCTGAGGACTAAACGTATTAAAGGAGCAGATTTATAGTCTAAGTGGTCATGCAAGTCTCTTGTGGGTTTGATAGTAGAGTAAACCTGTCATGGATACAGACTGGTTCTGTAGCAAGGCAATCCGTGGGAAAAAGCTTTGCTAATCTGTCCAGGCTGTCCCCCGCGTGATCTCCAGGATGCTCTTCCCACCACAGAGTCCAGCAATGGGGTCAGTGAGGACCCCCGGGCCTGCAGAAGCAATAATCCTGGGAAAGCCACCTGGAGAGACACGCGGAGCATGTGTGTGCTGCCTCGCTTGCCAGGCAGGGCTGCACGTTCATCAGCTGTGAGTCACGCATGCGTGTGCGTGAACACGGCTGGATGCAGCAGCCAGAATTCATAAAGTGGGTGTCATTCAATCCTGCCCCAAACTCTTTCCTCTTCTTACTGCTGTGTTTTATTGCTGCTGCTGCTCCTAACAATTGGGTGCCAAACATTTAGAATTATGTGCCCACTTGCAGCCACTGCAACACAATTTATTCAGCACACCAGTAATCCTGAAGCTGGTCTAGCTTGTAGTTTGATTTGCACAAAGCCCAGGACATATAGTTCCCAGTAAATTCTTAATCCACAAACCAGTTTAAAACCCATCAGGATAACTAATCAGGGCTACCACCAGCCCTCCTCGCTTCCTCCACAAAAACACCAGAGTCGGCTGATATTCCCAGGTTAGTTTTAGTCTGCTCCATTTCCTCACTCGGCACAATGCATCAACGTGCTCTCCAAAAGCCAGCATCTCAGGCATGGAAACCAATTCTCCATGCTATCTGCAGAGTTTTGGTCATGGGATATTGAAAGCTTGAATTCAAACCCCATTGAAGCTATTATAGCTGTAAAAAAGGAAGGGGAGAGAGCTAGGGAGAAGACGACAGAGACAGAGGTCTGTTTCTGACTGTAGGTGCATAACAAGGAAGCAGCCTTAAATACCCTGACGCCTCAGAAGGGAATACTGCCCCTCTCTATTGCTAAGTCACTGCGGACAGCTATTTGATCTTTGCCATTTGAAAACCAGAACTACCTCTAGCACCTCAAGTATGCACCATACTTCTGTTCAATGACCTAAAATAGAGGAATGGGAAAGCACTCCATGTACTTGTATTAACTGCACTTGTATGTCATAGTGTGCATACTTACTAACATGTGGAACTCACTGGTGCTTGGTAGTAGTAGACCAAAGACCAACCCCCTTTTTCTTTTATGCTAACGTATAAGAACTTTCAAGACATGAATAAAAAACTTCTACAAGTGACTGCTGGGGAGATAAAAGAACCAGGGAAATTCATCTTCTTCTTCTTCCCAAAAGATTCCCTATCAGATCTCTGCACACTAATAAGGACTTAAAATTCTCTACCCTGACCATCCAGCAGCATCACCAGCTCCTACCTTGCAGCACAGTCTCAGCTTGCTCGTCCAGAATGCAAACCAGAGAGTACAATGATAGTGGCGCAATGTCTTTGTGAGTGTGCGTATTCCCATTCTGGATGTGAAGACAGATCTCTGCATCACCTCATATTGGATCCACATTCATGTGACAGGTTGGTCCTGTGATGCAGGACTTCAAAGGGAAAGGGGCAGGAGATTCAACACACGTGCATACAAGCAGCAGCATCACAGTAAGAAAGCACAGGGGACATGGGTTGATGGAGCAGGGGACATGGGTTGAGGAAACACTACACGTTCTTGCCTCTCCATGCCTGCGTCAGGCTAGAAAGTCATGAGGGAGCACCACGTGGCCTCAAAAGGCGCAGGGAGCTGCAGTACATCCCCAGCTGTGCCCACATCATGGGCTGCTGTGATAAAGCAGTTGCTGCTGGCCAGGACACAACTTTCTACCGACTTGCCCATCAGGCATCCCCGCTCCTGCTGAGCTCACTGGGAGCCATGATGCAGAAGGCGAATCACAGAAGCGAGATGGGGCCAACCAGCTGATGGGTTGTACTGTGCTTTCCAGAGAAGAAACAGCTCCTAAATCAGTGCGTGCTTGCAGAAACCCAGCAGTTGCTGAGATCATCAGAGCTCTCTGAACAGAGCCGTTTTCTCCCCAAAAGTGAAAGCATAGTTATCTCCACAATAAAAAAGTGACATGGTGACATACCACCTCACTCAGCCTCAGGCAGCAGCTTCACCAATAAACAAGTGTGAATTCCCTAACTCTGCGCATGTGCGTGCACAGAATTTGTGCTCCATTGCACCTGTAAGGGGTGCTTCTCGGTGAATGTTGATCTGTGCCCTTGCAGCAGAAGAAGAAGTAGAGAAATCTAAGCTCATTCACTTTTATCAGAGGAATTTCCGTGGATGATTATTTAAGAATATGGCTAACATCTAGGAACCAACCAAGAACAATCTGTAGTTTGCTAGGCATTGTCAAAGCACTAAGTAAGAAACCGGTCCTGTTTAACTGGCCACAGTCTAGTAGCTAGACCGTCAGCTGGTTTTGGACACTGTTGGGGTGAGTTATATGGACGTATTTCATTTTAGGTACCTATGTCTTCTTGCTTTCTTTCTATGTTATCTCAGTGCCTCACGGTAGAGTATTTGCGTTCTTAATGCTTCCGTAAGGTAGATGCCATTGCCATATTGCAACGGTGAACTTGGGCAGTAGGGGACTAAATGAGCTGTCCCACATCACACAGGCTGTGTGTGACAGCAGGATATTGAACCTTCATCTCCCAAATGCCAAACGGCCTCCTAATTGTCACCTCTTCATTCTTGCACCTCCCATCTAATTATACGTAACAATCAGACAGTTCATTTCCTTTATGAAACATGGAAGCTTTTCCCCTGCAATCTCCATTCTTCCCAGCACACCCAGTATTTACCTTAAAGATCCAAGCCCCTCCGAACACACGTACTCCTCATCTGATATCTGGACAACGTTGGAGGCCAGCTTTGATGCCTTTCCTTTCTCTTGTTGTCCAGATGAAGGAAACGTGAGAACAGAGAGATAAAAATGCAACTAAGCAATAACTTTTATTGTCATTCTGGGAGAAGAACAGGTCCTGCAAAGCAGATGCTTCTTCCAGAGCAGCTCAATAAAGCTGAGGGAACTGTTCCTTCCTTATATCGGTAGTCACTTTGCCTCCATACCTCCCCGAGCTTTTTTTCTGCTTTTCTGCTCCTGCTGAGCCTCTGCTGACTGCTGCACACTGCTGTGTGCCGCTGCCTGAGCTGCTGGGCATAAGCACATGGTGCCAGGAGCCGGAGAGGCCACCTGCCTGCTGGCCTCCATGGCTTTGGGCCACGGACACGCAGGGCTCACTCACTGCCTGTCACAGAGGGTAGGCAACCTTTGGTATGCAACAGTGCCAACGCGCCCAAATATTTCACATCCTACACGTGTGTGATTTCACAAGTGCAAGTTCCCCAGGGCCTGTGTGCACCAGCACGTTTCGAGGGCTTGCCAGGATGCCCTGCCCAGCTGTCTGCCATGGCACGAGGACAAGGCGAGGCATCTACGCTGTCATCCTTTTAGTAGCCTTGATACTCAAGCCCCAGTAGCCTATTTGAGGCGTGGGTTATGAATCAGCGGCATGGCTGGGGGCAGGTTTCTGGTCACTGTTTGTTTTCCTGCTGCTCTAAACACTCTGGAGAAGGGCATTGCAAGGTGGGGCTGGCATCTTTTGTTCCTAGGCTCGACGACTCAGCTCATATGAGAGAAAAAAGGCCTTGTCCCACAATTAGAGACTGTCCAGAGTACGTCCCACAAGCAGGTGAGACAGCAGAAAGGCCAGAACAGGCCCAACTAACTCTTTTTAAGCAATCAACCACCATCATCTTTCATAAAAGGCATTAGAGCTCAGCTTTCCCTCATGAATGACAGGGGGAGCGAGGGGGAGTTATGCCATCAACCTCAATTCCCAGTGAAGTGGATTTACCCAGGCAGCCCAAGGTATCTCTTCACAGCTTTAATGAAGCCATTCCCATCTACCTGCCTGAACAAAATCCTTCCTAATAGCCCCTTTGGTCAAAAGTCCCAGCTGATGCTATTGGCTTTGTTTTTCAACATGCACCTCGCACTCAGGCTGCTTTGCGTTCCTTTGCACTGCGCAATGCAACAGTTACTGACACACAACAGTCTCCAGAATGACACCTCCCTTCCTCCTTCCCCTCTGCTAAAAGTCAGAGATGGAAAATAAAAGTTACAAGGAACGATCAGCCGTTATCACAGCCTGCATCTTTTCTCAATGTTATCTTCATCTCACGCAGGACCACGCTGCAGTGGATGGGTACCCGCTACCTACACACGTGCCCTAGCTTTCAGAAGTACAGGCATTTTTGGATTAACTCCCTGGGCTCCCAAGGCAAACATGGGACTCATGCAGTCCCTCTCTCTCCTATAGTCTCAAATTTACATGCCCATTCCATGCCTATATCACTCACACCTACTTCCATACAGCTGCCCAGTCATGCACACTCATATACCATCACATGCACGCACCCCCTCACAAACTCAGACATGCTGTCATGTCGTCATATACACGTTTTGCTTTCGTGTTCTTCCTATGTGTACGTCTCTCCACCACACCACTTGCACGGGTCCCCAGTAGGCACGCTAATACCATCATGCTGGCTGAAGACTCAAGCTTACCCTTGAGCCTGAACACTCCATTTACCCTCATCACCTAGTGCCTTACAGTACTGCTGATGCCTGATCTGTGCTGTTACTGAAAGAGAAAAGAAAAGTCTGGGTTGGGAGGAGAAGAGGGATGGTTCAAACCCAAACCCTGCCCATAGAGTCCAAGCAAGCTGATGGCCATGTCTGAGCTTGTGCTGAAGTGCAGAGCGCAAAGACAAGGACTGATGGAACGAAAATGTCTTGCTTGCACATCTCTTCTATACTGCTATTCCTCCTTTGCTAGTAAATATGAATTTACTGAGGCTCCTGCTGAATGTCACTCATCTTTAAATGTCTCTTGCCAGTACTCAATCTCCCATCTCTCACAGTTAGGTAGGAGTGATGAACAAGGAGACACACTCATCTCTGTTCCAGGCCTACAGTGTACTGCAAGAGGAAAACAGATGGTTTAATATATTCTTTGTCTTCCTCTTCTCCACAAATCCTGGGGCTTGCAGAAGTGTTAATCTGCCAGAGCCCCAGGGGGTAACTTTTTGCCCTGCCCAGATAAACAGTTCCCATCCCACATCTTCCACTATTCTCACGCTGTTCATCTTCATCAACCCTCCCCTGGAGAGACCCATTCTAGGGGGTAAGGGGAAGAATCAGCCTCTGATACCGTTTTTGCGTTTGGCCTCTCCGATGAATCAGTCAGAAAGGAAACCAGTGATCAGTCCCCTTGCACTGGTCCACCCTGACAAACAATAAACAGAAACAAGCAGACTCCCATGCAATGCTGCTGTACAACACGCAGTCCGTCACAGCAAACGGCACATGTGTTGACACAGTTCTTCCCAGCCAAATCCACAGAGCCACAGTGACAACAAAATTACAGAACAGCCTGGTCACTAAATTACCCAGCAGCTATGAGACGAGCTTTCTGAATTGCCTTGTTATTATTTTCCTAATACAGTCTGTTATAGCATCTGGCAGTACGGGGTGTTTCATGGCTAAGCATGCAATAAAACTGTGTGATTAGATAGTTAACTGTCTTGTGATAACAGGGTAGGGATTTGCAACCAGTTAAAGAAGGAGGGATTCTCTCTAATGGAGCAAAATCCAGCCATGAAAGCTCAAAACTCCAGGCTGAAAGACACATGATCATCCGTTTTAATAGAAAATCCCCATGTGAGGTTTCACTGGTGGGTGGGAAGGGGGGCATAAGGGTTCTTCTTTTCTGTCTTTTTTTTTTTTCCTTTTCCAGTGTTAATTCTCCCATACCAGCTAGTTAGTAGAAGAGCAGTGATTAGTGATTGCCTCTGTAAGGCAGAATGGGGAAGGCAGCTTAATGTGGTGGGTCCTCCAGGGAGAATGGCAGGGACCTGAGCAGCTCCAAGCCAACCTCCTGGGGACCACAGCCGTTAGGGAGCCTCATATCAGACTCCTGGGGTTGTAGCAGCATCATGCATTTATCCACTCGGGACTGGGCGCACGTCGGTTGACAACAGATAAAAGTCTACGCCTTCTTTGCCCTGATCCACAGAGACGTCAAATCCCTCCCACGGGTGAAGTGGAACAGGCGGCACCACAGAAGAGCACGAGTCCCGTACGTGAAAGTGGAAGTCCTGGGCTCGGGGTAGGCAGAGGGGGTGTGATCAGGCTCACATAAATTAACCTTTACAAAGCACTTTCAGTCTCTAATTACCCGTCAGCACGAAGGACCAGGTAATCACCATGTAGTTACAGGAAATTTGCCCTGTAATTTGCTGTGGGGACGGATACTTCTCAGGTAATTACTATGTGCGTAAAGGGGGACGTGCAAAGGTTTACCATAGGTGAGTGATGACTTTTACAGAATGAGAGTAGGGGCCAACCTGAGATCTCACATCCCTTCTCCAGCTGCCAGGAAGCATATACAGTGTCCCCACAACTGTCCCATTCATTGCTTTTATGATGGGGCATAGCTGGACAAGGGGGTGCTTTTCTGCTAGTATCTATGCAAATGAACAATAAAAGTGACGGTTCCTACGCCGAGGTACACAGCTCTCATCTAGCCCACGTTTAATAGGTCAGGCTGTCTCATAGACTTCCTAAGAGCCAGATGCTCCACAGATGGGCTCCAGCACAGTAGGATTTGAGACTGGACTGGGCATGAGACCTTTTCAGTCATAACCATCTCCAATCACAGCTTAGTACCCTTTGCCTGGTATTTCTCTCCTAACAACTGTGGATTTTAGTTTTCATGTTTTATTGAAACAGCCCTTTGATTTCTCTCCCCAGCCCCTTCCCCGGCCCTGCTAACCAAACAGGTAGGCAGAACATACGCAGTCATTTGCAGTTATTCCATATGCAGCTCTGGGACAGCTCTGACCTTTTTCTGTTTGTGTACAGTCTGTTTGCATGTGTCCAGCAAGAAGCATTCCCTTGCACTTCATACACACACACACACACACACTACAGTTTTAATTTTGTTCTCCCTCTGCATCACCCTACAACGACACGTGAATCTGAACACATCCTTTGTATCAGGAGGAATTTTGTAAACCTTGGTTGGCTGGACAGGCAGCTGCTCTTGCTCTTAGATGGAAATGGGTTTGAATCTTCTTCGAATCCAGTAATTTTCTCCAGCTCACATGTTCAGGCAACTCTCAGACTCGGTTACATCTATGGTAAGCTAAGTGCCAATCTTAGACACCCCGCTTCCTTAAGGTTGGGGTAGCTCGGTGTCTTTATCTACTGCAAGCAGCCCTATTTCACATCCATCCCAGAAGAAAGATGCTCATGTTAGATCTCCACAGCAGACCTACCATGGGAGAGCTCTAAACTAGCAGTGGACAGATTACTCATTACATACAGTTTATTTAGCAGATTCTGTCCTTCCCCCCACCCCCCCGCTGATAGATGGTCTATGAACAAATTTTTATGCATTTATTATTGTTTATTATTTATTTATGTAAAATTGTTCAATGAATATTTTACATGAGCAAATTTCAGGCTGTGTGTTTGTAATGAGCTTTCATTCGATTAGAGAATTCTGAATATTCATGATGTCTAATTGGCCATCTCAGTCACATGGTATTTTTTTCTGTCCCCTTACTGGGTAGCTTAACTTTTATTAACTACTTCTGCGCCAAGGAAATTTCCTCTCTGGATTGAAAGGATCAGAGTGGCTGGCCTGAAGTTGTCTTTCTGAAACACAAATTGTTGCAGAAGGCAGCATCATCCACCAAAAGCATGAGACGATAGATTACTTTTAGAACACACCACAATACAAGTGAAGTGGATGATCCTATCTCTGCTAAACAGCTAAAACAATTCACTGAAGGAAATCAGTCAGCCATTGCCACAGGTGGCCCCTCGCACAAGCAGAGTGATTGCCATGCAACGTATAACCTTAAACTGGGATCCATGCTGTCTTCCCAGTTCCTGCACAAAAGGACCACTACCATTCATTCCACTCACTCTGACTGGGGTTATCAGGCAAGAGAAGCCAGGCAAGTCTTGAAGACTGGTTGCTTCTCACGCAGAAAGACTTGATTTGCTATTTCCCATAGCTCCCAAGTAGATCGATACGGGACACCAGCTCCAGGTTCTTCTTTCCCATATTTATTCCCAGATTTACATGTCCTTTTCCAACAGCACTAACAATTACAACAGGTGAACTGATATTTTCACTAGCTACTCCAGCAGCCAAGTCCAGTTTTAGCTAAACTCACATTCCTGCTAAAATATCATGTGTTGACTGTAAGTGGTTGAAAATGTACAAAACAGTGCAAACCATATCCAGTAAAAGAGATGGTCCTGAGGCTATGGTCTCTATGGCATGAAGCAGAGCTTTGCCAAGATCTGCAAGCCAGTTTTGGTACCAGAAGCAATGTCTTCATAGCAAAACAGCACTCCAGCCAGGCTCATGGAGGCTTTTTTCTCTGCAGGGTTAAGTAGCCAAGCAGTACACTAGGCTAGCATGTAGTTAGGTTGTTAATGGCTTGGGTGGGTGTCTTTGCATATTATTGCTATCTACTTGTGGATATACTAGGGCTAAATTTGGTCACGTTTAATGCAGAAAGCTCCTCTTGAGTTAGACCGCACTCCTAGAGGTCAGCATGGACTTCCAAAGCCTGAATCATCCCATCCTATTGTGGGCGTCAGATAAACTGCTTCCTAACCGTGGCTATGTCTCCGCTGACTATAACGAGCCTGCAGCCAACATGGCTATAGGCATTTGTGCTGTAGGTTGTAGATAATTAGTAATACGCAATTTCCCTCATTCTGAATAAGAGGTGGAAATCATCCAGCTGTCCGCTACTCAGGAGCAGGCATAGCAGAAGGAAGCCGTATTTGAACTGCAGGGAGCATGGTGAAATCTCAGACCAATATCCCATTCACTTGGTGATATGCACAGAGTATCAGAAGGAAGGAAGGAAGAAGGGCGGCGAGGGAGGGAGTGCAGAACGAGGAGATTTTGTGGTATTGCCCGACACACGGTTTGGTCATTTCAGCCTTTTCTCATGCAACCCTATGCATCTAGAAGAGTCACATCACACACCAGGGAAAATGGCTTGCCTAAAGGTACCAGACCATCTATTTCTACCCCTTGGTTCCCTGCTGCACGACAGGGTGCGTATGCATATGCCACTGTCACAGGGCACACACAAGCACCTGGAGAGGAGCACACAATGGAAGAAGCCTTCAGGTCTGTGGACTGTGACAGCATTCAGAACTGTTGCTCTTTTCTAAAAGCAAGCTCCAGCTCTGCTGCTCTAATTCTTTAGCGTGGGGCTGGGAATCGAACTCGTTTTGGTTGAACATGCAATTGAATGCAGGAACACAGACAATAAAATACTCCAACACTCTTTCTTCAATCAAGGAAATTACATGATATTAATGCAAGGTAGCTTGGGGTTGACTTTACCTGCGTAAAAGTCAGGAAATTTAAAAAATGATGGTTCCCACAGCAACCTTAACTCACCCATGTTGCACATATCTAATAAGGCAGAGTTAACAGCATACACATGAATATAAAATACTACTCAAGCAAATCTCAGCCATCAGGTTGCATTAATATTGATTTGTTTCATTTAATAATAGATTGTCCCATCATTGCTTTCAAGAGAGCTTTTTAAGAAACTATATTTTTTTTAGTTACGTTTAAAAAAAAAAAGAAAAACCCAACATATTTTATTCACATTTGATATTTTAGAGAACCGACATTCGTTCTTTGTATGAAGAAACTGACAAGCAGCCAGGTAGAATTCAGTCTTCGCTTTTACAATATTACAGAAATTTCAGCTATGGGGTTTTTAATTAAAAATGTGAAACCCAAGCGTGATGACAGCCAGAAGGGACATGAACAATTTTATCGAAAAAGAACTTAAGTATGAGATATTAGTCTCCTCCTTCACACCCTCTGTTCCCTTAATTTCTATCACTCAGCCAAACCCTGTGCTGGGGGTAAGTCACCTTCATTGATGGGTACCAGCCTAGGACACAGTTCATTCTGGGTTATGCCAGACTCATCCCCAGAACAGCAGGATCACAAAACCATAGAATCATAAAATAAAGTAAAAAAGGACCTCAGGACGTCACCTGATCCAACATCCAACTCAAAAAAGGGCTAACTGATGTTAGTTCAAGGTTGCTCAAGATGTGGTATCTGTGTTGAAAGTGGCTTTTTGGTACAGCCACGTGAAGACCAGCTACAAGGTGTCCTGCAAGACACAACCGAAATGCAATAGCAAAGCTCTGTGGGGATTATTGCCCTAAATAACTGGAGATGTTGGAGGTCAGGATGCTAGTTGTGATATAACCTGAGAACATTGGCAGCTGGTTTAAAGGATCACTTTTCAGAACTTGGCTTACAGTGGGTCTAAACTGAGTGGAAATGAAAGCAAATTGTACCAAAAGATTAGGACTCGGCAGGCATGGCTCCCCGGGATCGTTCCTGTGGTGCTGCAGAGCTGGTATGGGCAGCCCATGGCAGGAGAGCCATGGGGGGCTGCAAGGGGAGCGCTGACTGAGCGATGCAGTTTGTACAGCCCCCTGGAAACCCTGGTAGTTCTCCCTAAAGGTGTGAGTGCATGTAGCTGGCGCCCAGGTGGTCACCAATTTTAGGAGATCTCTCACCGTGGCTGAGAGCCACAGTGCTCACAACCCTGCGACCAGATCTCACCGCGCTCCACGGCAGCCCTCTGGAGTCACTGTGGCACCAAGCTCTTAAAAGACATCTTCAGGCACAAAGAGAAATGAATGAGCTCCAGGAATTCAGCTGGTTCCTTGGGTTTCATTCAGTCACAGAAGAAAATAACCTTCTTCTTCCTGAACCCTGACACCTGACTCAGAAATGAATCATCAGAAGAAAACCAAGCCGAACACCGTCCTAGACTGTATGTCTCATTTTGCCTTTTTTTAGATAAATAACCCCCTTAATTTGATTCCAAAGTCCTTGTAAAACAAGCTCCCCCAGCCTCCTGTTTAAACTTTATAGCTCCTCATTTAAATTAACTTGCTAAGTGTTTGAGTCCCTGCCTGGTTTGAGGCACTATCTGGTCCATCGGAAGAGCGTGGCTGGTCACGTGGCAGCTCTCATTAGCGAGCGGCAGGGACTCAGCTGCGCCGGCTTTGATAAGCCAGCTCCACTCTCACAAGTACGCCGCAAAGCAATTAAAACAGCAAAGGGCCCTTTTTTCCCCCACCATCCTTCTTCTTCCTCCTCCGAAGCTGAATAAAAATGATTTGATAAATTATTCTTTTCAGAGCTAAACGCTCAGGCGAAGGAAGGGGGAAGGGGGAGGAGGGAAAAACTACACAGGGGAGAAAAGTTGCTCCTCAGGACCCATTATTAGCCTGTATCCCCAGCTCACTGGCAATCAGGACAATTTCTGGTGTTTGGGGTGGGGCAGTGCCACAGCAATGCTCCTTGCCATTCATCTTACGCTGCTAGCAAGCCTCCTGCGCGCGCGATATGTGCACGTAACGGATGGGAGTCGGGACAGGCGTTTAGGACGGTTTCAACCTAGGATTAGTATGCTGCCTACCTTTAGGTGCAATGCAGGCATAGCCCAGTCCCGGGTCCCCCAGCATTGTCTGGACTACTCTGACTTACACCTTGGGAAGGAAGCCCTTAGGAGGCTGATAAAAGACATAGTTTGGAGGTGCCCAGCTATGTTATCATTGCCACCATACCAGAAGCCAAAATTGCATGCTTGAAACAGCCCTGGGGTTTTGCTGTCTGTATGCAGCGTACCACCGCTACTGTGCTTTTTTGGGACTCCCATATACCGAAACAAACTCCTGTTTACAGAGAAGTAGAAAAGATGGGAAAGATTGGGTACCACCTAGATTAGACTAAGTGATGTGCAGAAGTGAATTGCCTACTGATTAATGTGGAACTAACATAAGACCTCCTGCAGGAAGCAAAAACAAAGATGGGACTCGGGGATTCAGGAAGAAAGGAAGGGTTGGCATGGCAATAACACAGCTCACAGTCAGAGACCTGCTTCTGCAAACTGGGCTTGGCAGTCACAGAAGGGAGCACCTGATGGTGGGGATTGGACGGGAAGGTTTAATTGAGACTGCACCATCCAAGAATAGACATGCTAAACCATTGGCCAGTACCTAGGCTCTATCTATGTTTTCCAAATGTATCTGGAAAATTACTTTTATGAAATGGGATTCTGACAAGTGCTTGAATTTAGGGGCTGCTCAGCAAACAAGTACTGTCAGGGGCATTGGCCAGTCACCTCTGAAACTCTCTGTCTCTCCTTACTTTGTCTCTCACCATAATCTGGTTTGGGGGCCAGGGCTTGCCAGTACCCATTCTGGTCATTTTCTGCCATTTCCCATGGCATTAGCAACTGCAGTTTGTAGCTAGAAGAGAGTTGCAGAAGAAGAGGGTATCTGGAAAAAAAAAACAAACCACCACCACCACCAAACAGACTCCAAGGAAAATACCACACACAAAGGTTTCAAACTGGCAGCACATACCCACTACAACCCAAAATAAAACAACT
The DNA here is from genome assembly GCF_000737465.1 of Haliaeetus leucocephalus. Lineage (NCBI taxonomy): Eukaryota > Metazoa > Chordata > Aves > Accipitriformes > Accipitridae > Haliaeetus > Haliaeetus leucocephalus. Next base: position 19,347,781 of record NW_010972664.1, read on the forward strand.
GCAAAACTGCAAAATCCTGCTCCTTTTCCCCCAAGCCCCCAAACCACCCGATTTACACCAGGATCCTGAGTAAACAAGGGTTAACACGCAAGATGTTCTATACAACGTGTCCAGAGAAGAATTCTCTCTCTCGCTGTCACCTACAGAAATCTGAACTGTTCATCTATTTAGGTGACGACATCTCTGACTTAGAAAAGCAGTTTCAGAGAAGGGGAAGTATATCAGACCATCTTGGAAGTTAAGAGGGAGAGAAGCTGGGAACTGGGAGTTTCCTGGCAGCTGCAGGTGGATGCTACTGCAATGATGCATGATAAAGAGGCATGGAGAGGGAGGCGGAGGGTGCAGAGGACACAGTGCAGTTTCCAAGTGATCATCCATCACCGGTGGCTCTGCCTTCTCCTCTTCATGCCAACAGGTGATGGAGCCTCATCCATAAAACATTTCCTGGGTGTCACTAACTGGAAGACGCATTGGAGGGTTACATTCACTCTGCATAAGAAATAACTTCCCAGATGAAGGAGAGAGCTGCCACTTTTAAACTCGCTGTGCTTTCCTCCTCCCCACCCATCCCTGCATGCTGCACCCAGAAATCATCCGTCTCTCTCCACCAGCATCTCCTCTCCTCGCTACCTGCTGCTACGATCCATACCACAGGCTCCTCTTCCACAGGTACTTTTTATGAAAGTATTTTGTATATGTATTTTACGTGGTTTTTATACAGGCTAGCCCATGTACGTAGACCTGTAGAGTCTTCTCACGATCTTAGGAGGAGAATCAAGTTTCCAACCTATCCAACAGCCCCTCCAGCTCCTAGCTCCTCCCAGCTCATCACTCTCTTCTCACATGCTTTTGAACTCATTCCTGCCCCAATTTATGCTCTGTACATTTTAACCTCTCTTTCAACAAAAAGCTCCCAAATGTGCACATTCAGTAAAACCCAGCAACAGCATAACTTCTCTGTTTAGTTTGGGTGACAGGACCCTACTGACTACAAGAGTCAGGACTACAAGATCTCTGAAGGTTCTGCTCCCCAAATAATAAACAGGAAGATCTGGGACGGAAAAAACACAGGTGTTCAAGCAGGGCAAAGCCACTAATTGAATGATTTTCATTTACATTTACAAACAAAAAATGGCTGGGTGATTCCTTAAGTACTTTGGATTTAGGATCTGAAATATGACTCAGGTTACACCTGACAGGAATCAGCAGGCTTTCCTGTAATGTTCTGGAATTGAATGATCGTTTTGACAAACCACTGCATGCATCAGCAACGTTGGCAGCCTTGGCAAAGAGGAATTAAGCCCTTAAATAGCAGGGAGAGGGCAGGGGGCTGCAGGGAAGCTGGAGGGCACTGCAGAGCTGGTGTGGGGAGCCCAAGATTGGGAGAGCTGGGGGCAGGGGGCCTGCAAAGCAGGAGGGGACACTGGCAGAGCTGGGTGTAACAAATGATGTGCAGCAGCTGTTTGTGGCCAGCTCCATCACTCCATATTTTTCACTAGAATTATAATTCAACCATTCTAAATACCAACTCCTGTGCCATTTACTGCCTGACTTACCAAACTCAACTCACTTCTGCACTTGTGTTCCTACATAAGCAAATTGATGGTTCAGACTGCCAAACTCAGCTGCCAGCCGTCCGGGTGTTTCCAGAAATGTATTGCATTTAGTGTTAGACACTTCCTTGTCTCCTGAATGAGAGGTGGAGTATTTGAAAAGTAGATGAATCTCACCTGTAATTAAATGCTTCTAAAAAAATTAAGTGGCTACAGAATTAGGGTGGGCATATGTCTTGGAGATAGATACACGCTCTCTGAGAAGGCTGCCTGCGTTTTGGAGGGTTGAACAGCCATGGGAAGATAAGGATGCAAAAAGGAATGATGATGAGAGAGAAAAAACAGAGGAGAAAGAAGATCTAGAGACAGCAGAGTACGACAGTGAGGCAGAGGAGACCACCAGAAGAAAGAAAAGCAGCTGGAATCACCGAACAAAGAAATGGGAGAAAGAAGGGAAAGCTCTATGGAGAGCCACTGAACACAGTACCCTGCCTTCAATCCCCTCCAGAGGAATAAATGCTGACCCTACTTCTTTCCTGGCTTGTCAGGGGCTGTTTGGCTGAATAAGTCCAGCCCAGCAGCCCTCTCCCGCTCTCTGAGCATTAATATATTCATTTCATTATTCAATTATTTAAAACATTTCTTATGTTCCATCTATTTCACACAGATGGAGGTGGGCTGGGCTGCTCCCTTTCTCTCTAAAATCTGCTCCGCAGGAGCCTCGAGGAATGTAGGGCACAAAGTGCTCCTTATTCTCCCTCCTCCACCAGCTTCACCCTGGCTCCAGCACCGAACACTCCCTTACCTACACCTCAGACGTCTTGTTTAAAAGAAAACGCCGTGAATGATTGCCACCACTGCAGTGGCCCCTGCGAGGTGCAGGGTGCTGCTCTGTGCCGCTGCAGGAGACCGACTGTGTGTCAGAGGGAAGCAGATGCACTGAAAGTCGCTCTCCTGTCAAGCTCTGCTGGCCCCTGCAGACAAGCTGCCTTCTCACGACGTGTAAAATGTAAGGCTGCAGGTTAGACAGAGACTCTTTTCCTCTCCATTTGTCTACCAGCTTTTGAGGGGCTAATTAGCTTGTTAGTCATGGTGTCTCTCCCAGGCTTGCAAACCACCATAAATCTCCTTCTCTCTCTCTCTCTCCCCCTCCCTGTTCCAGGGGAGCATTAATTCAGATTCTTGGATGGGAGACCTCCAAAGACAACTTAAGGTGCTGAAGGCAGCAGGGTTCATGAGTGAGTAGCTGTCATTCCTCCTACAACACCATTAGTCCCCACGTCCCAAAGTGACGCTGAGAAGGGCCACCTGTAAAGCAGAGTTCTTGACCATTTGCAGTCACAAGAGAGTTGATAGTACCTTGGGTATTACATAGTCCTGCCCCACAAAATACGCTACCAGAATCATATGAAGTAAAGCCGGAAGACCCCTGCTGAATTGCCTAGCCACCCCCCCCCCCCCCCAAAAAAAAAACCACC
>NW_010972664.1:19350821-19759801 GCF_000737465.1 Haliaeetus leucocephalus
CCCGTAAATTCCCCCCCCCCCCCCCCCCCCCCCCAAAAAAAAAGCATCGACTACATTAAAATCATTCCTGAAAGCCATTTGTCCAGCCTATTCTTCTAAACTCCCCGTGGTGGAGACTCCATGTCCCCCCAGGCCCTCTCCTCCAGTATGTCACAACAGCTTCTGAAAATAACTTCACTATCACTTCAAACAGAAGTAGGAATTTTCCTCCTCTCCCCCAATGCACCCCCAAGAACATAAGTGTTATAAGTGTTGCTGTACACTCTCAACTCATAATTTTGACTCACATCAGACTTTGTTCTACGCCACTGTCAGATAACCCAATTCTCAAGGGAGGCTAGCTAACTGAAGGTATTTCATCCACAAAGAGATTACTCTGTCCTCTATTTAACTAGCAGTCCTTGTTTACTATAGCTTACCAAACAGCCAGGCCTGTCTTCTGCTCTGCTGTGCCTCCATACTGCCTGGCGTGGGTTGCTTGTTAAGTAGCACTGAGGAACAGCAAATTCAGCTGTCTTGAGCAGCACCGTCAGTGCGGGGTTTGCCTTGGGCTTCCTGCTGCTTGTCACTAGAACTGGTGGGTAGATCCAGCTCCAAAATCCTCATTTGAGGCAAAGCTGGGTAAAGATTTTTCAGGGAATCAGCCAGGTATTTTTAGTTTAGCTTAGCTATTTTTTTCTGCAAGAAAGAGTTAGCTATTTGACAAGGATTTTTCTGCACTTTTATTAGCAACCCTTATTGTGTTCAACTCTTACGGGAGAGTTCCCTCAGTGCAATTTCATTCAGGCAATTCTGCTAGTAATCTGCATGGCTACCAACACTAAAGCATCGTAGCAGATAAGGAAGGAGCACCTGGGGAATCCAGCCCTCTGCTCGGTTGTGAGGATTTCCTGCAGTGCATTCTCAGACTTTTGTCCAATTCTGTGATAAATGTTCTCAAATGATGGAGTGTTCAACCCTTCCCTTTGTGGGAAGAGTTCCCGAGCCAAGAACAACTCACTGACACAAAGTGAATCTGGATAATCAGCCCCATTTGCATTCTTTCCCTCCTGATGCTAGCTAAAGCTGGGTAAACAATTCTGAATGAATCATTTATTAGCTTAATTCTACCTCCTCCAATTCATGAACTGTCCACTAGCGCTTCTCAGTTTCGTTTCCTCCAGCCTATTTTCTCTTCAGAATCATTTGGGTATGAACACAACACAATCCACTAAAGTCAGCAGGATGATTTCTTTGCACAAAAGGATGATTTCTTTGCATAAAAGTAAGCTTGTGCTTAAAAGCTTTTGCTGAACAGGGCTTGTCTTGATGGATCTTGGAGATTTTTTTCTTTACAAACTATCTTTCATTTTCAACTTACTCGTTAGGAGCGAGTTGAAATTTTACAACTATCTTTCTTGAATACAAGAGTCATGTGGTAAGTTTGCATATTCTTGAATGGATGAAAGCAACTCCCAGAGCATTTAACTTCCTAGGAAACCACCACAATTCACAACGTGTTTTCTCAGTGCCACGTTGCCAATACTGCACTACAAAAAAAGTCAGGAGTCAGGCCCTCAAAGCTAAAAATCACAAGGTTTTGGTTTTTTCCAAGTAATAAATGTTGGGTTCTTTTCATTAGTCCCCTTGCTTTTTAAGCTTTCAGGTCCATTTTCTTCGTCAAAAGCACAGGGGCCAGAAACATGCTGCTTCAATGAAAGAAAAACATATCTTGACTTCAACAGCATGGCTTTCAGAAACACAGTGAATACTACAAGCCTCACAACAAAACATGAGAGCTGGCAACACCTAACTAAACAATTATGCACTAATAATACAAACTAAACATTAGTTTGCAATGTTGAATTAACTGCCATGTTTTCTACAACAGTTCCAGCCAAGGGACTTCTTTCCTGAGATAATCACACAAATCAAACTCAAAAGGGGAAGAACAGAATCAGGGCCAGATTGAACATTCAAGCCAGTGCTGGAGAAAGGATTTGGGCTCCTAAGCTCTATTTACTCCCTATACAGGGTGGCCCTAAACAATAGTTTTTTGTCCTGGGTGTCTTTCCAATATATGATCGGTAGCTACTGTCCTCCTCTCTACGCCAACTATGCAAACATCTCTCTTATCTTCGTTTGGAGGGCGGTCCCTTTGCTTGCCGTGACAATGTCATTCCTCTGTCAGCTCAGTCTAATACATGAGCATCTCAGGGACTGATCAAGGACTGGACTGCTTTCTCCAGGAATGTCTAACTCGTCCCCTAAGCAGCTCGCTCTCCCTTGTACCTGCTTGGAAAGAGAAGCAGCCGTGTCCCTCTCCAGGAGCGATGTGAGCACTCCCTCTGCCGTTACATGAGGGCTCCAGGCAGGTATGGCCATACGGCTCTTTGCAGCTGATGTCTTCCCACAACTAATAGCTATTTGGCTGGCATTTGTCTCACGGTGGAAGGGTTACCGCAACACATGCTGGGAACGTCTGGCCACAGGAAACTCGAGTGATGGAATTGTTTCCAGTCCTCTTGCCCCCATCAGGGCCAGTGATTTCTAAACTGGGTGCATACATGCGGTGCCTGCGCTCTGTGAGATTCAATTTATACCGGTAGACAAGAAGTCAAGTTCATGATCCCCAGGACAGGAGAGCAGATGGCTTTGTGCTTTTGATTTTTTCAAGTGAAACCATCTGGCTAATTCTCTGTGGCTTGTGCATGTGTGTGTGTTAGCAGAGAGAGACACAGCCTGCCTCCCTGTCGAGGCTGTGCCTGCAGTCACAAGGGAAGAATTTGTTGTTTTGGAAGTGGGTCCCGCCCATCCTAACCTCTTCAGATAGGGAAGAGGTACCGGCATGGCTTTAGCCACTAATACCAGCAGATGAGATGTGGCGCAGGCATATATCTGCAAAGCCGTGGCCCCGGTTAGACAGATGTTGCCTTTCCTATTTTCCCTCCAAACCAAAGTCTGCTATGGCAATTCCCACACGTCACCTTACAGGTCATGAGCCAGGAGATCTGACCCGATTTACCACAAAGGCTGAGCAAGGGCGTACTGCCCTCTGCCCAGCGCTCTTCCCCCTCCTCCGTAGGCCGTTACGTCATGCTTCCCCACTTTCCAGTCACCCTAACCTGCAAGCACCCATCCTCCCACCTCTTCATCCACACAACACTCCTGAGAGCTGGGGCAGGGCTGCCACCCCCATTTTACAAATGGGCTAGAAGCCCGGACAAACTTCTCTGTATCAGATGGGAAATATATGGCAGAGCATAGCAATGAACTCAAACCTCATGCTACCCAGCTTAGCTCCCTAACACAAGAGCTGGTAAACATTTTGAGAGCCTGCTGCCAAGTTTGTTTAAAACAAACCAACAAACAAGCTTTGAAGCTTATTGTCATTGTTTCCAGCCCAAATCTTAGTGAGAGCCTAACTTGGTGTTGGTAAGAATGGACTGCCGATGCTGCTATACCCACTGGACCAACATTACCACCGTGACAGAAAGCTCCTGAGCTCTCTTCCCACTTGAGGCAGGACGCTGCAGTGGCTGATTCCCAGCCTCACGATGTCTCCAGTCGGTGTGACCAGACTTAGGATATATTCCCCCATCAAGCACCTGCAATAACATGGAATTTCCCTATCACGGCCGCATCACCCTGCCCACCCCCAGGAGGAAAAGTGCAGATGCTGCCCCAATGCAGGGCCTGTGTTTCCAGCCCATCAACCCGTCTTGTGGGAGTGATCCTCTCGTTGTGTTTACACTCAGGTGCTATGGGCCTTGGGAATCCTACTTCCCATTGCAGGCAGGCTCAGGCTCATCCTACCCATCCCTGTGTTTCTTGTACAGCTTTCTGCCAGCAGAAGAGAAGTCTCTTGGATGACCAGACAGGTCTACTCAGGGAATGCAGACAACAGTATTCCCAGTGGCTACTCACTGAGTTACTAGCAAGATCAACCTGCCGGATGAGCGATATACCCTGCGCCAAGAACAGAAAAACCTCTCCCCTACTTCGTTTTACTTTATTGATCTTGAAACAGTGAAATCCCCAGTTTGCAGCAGAGCTTCCCACAGCAAACAGGCAGTTGGCTGCCCATGCAGGGTCCCTCCTGTGAGGTGCCTGTGCCCGAAGCCAGCGTGTCACTCTGGCACAGAGGGGACAGTGGGTGCAGCACTTGGGGCTCACTCTGGCACCCACAGCCAAAAGCGTGGTGGGGGAAACCGGTACCGGGTGGATAAGCAGTCACAGGGAAGCACTGTGCACTGGATTGGATTGTGGACAGTGCACGCATGTGTGTAACTATGCTGCTCTCTGTTGGCTGCAGCACAGGGAACAGATAGGGTTTCAAATGCTGCTACTGTTACTTACATTCAAGCGGATCCTTTAAAGGGCTTTACAGAACAAACAGGTATTTGGGAAGTGTTTTGCAGCTTCCTACATTGTAATGTGAAGCTGTCAAAACTGAAAGTGCATAAATTTTATCCTCCGTACTGGGCAAAGAAAATTCAGCTATTGGCTACTATGAAACCACCACATTCACAATCAAATGCAAAACAGGGAAAAGACTCCAGACCACAAGCCTTCCATTCCCCTACCTTACCCACCTGTTCTGCCCCATCCTTTTTTATCTTCCCTTTTCCATTTTCCCCTAGTGACTCCCACATCCTTGCTCTTTGGCTTTCATTGCCAGTGCTTACAGCACAGCATCTCTGCTCAGCAGTGCTCTACCTGAAGCATGTGGGTAGCAAAGGGCATGGGGACCTGATTGGGAATGTGCTACATTTGTTCATGAACTAATGACGGTCAAAGCCGAGGACAGAAACAACAGAAGAGTATGCAGTCCTCAGTGCCAGAAGCTATTAAAAACGGTGGTTCAATTTTTCTCTATGAGGAGATAGTTTCTCACGAAGAAGCCCCTATCTCCTTCAGAAAACTCTTACCTATGGGGCCTGTGCACTTGCAGCTGTGACTCACCAGCTCCAGACGCCATCCCACACCCATGCTGCCCTATCCTGCTCCGCTCAGCTGAGTGTGGATGTTCCCTGATGCTTCTGGCTCCTTCTCCATGTCCTCCCCTTCCAAACTCCTTCTCACCGACAGCTTTTTGCCCCAAGTTGCTCTATAGCTAGAGAGGGCTGTCACATCTTGGGCAGGTGGGTTGCTCTCTGCCCACTGGCTTGTGAAGGCAGGGATGGCTTTCAATGGGAGAAAACATACCTGGAACTAGGTTGTAATGGTGTTCTATTACAACCAGTCTTGGCTGGCTGGTGCTTAAGAATAGCCAGAAAGCAAGAATCCTGTATCAGGGAAAGATGGAGTTTTTGAGATATCTTTTGAGGCTGTTATGAAATAAAGCAAAAATTATCAGAAAACTTGTGTGAAGAACAGCATGAAAAAAGATGAGAAGATGAGCAGAGACACAGATGACACTTTTTGTTTTCAGAACACCATTCAGTATGCTGTTTCCTTGTCTTCCCTACACTGGAAATTCCCTCTGGGATCTGAGAAAATTTTCTCAGCAAAGTTTCATCAAATTTACACTAGTGGTCTTGACAAAGAGCATTTTCCCTGAAAGTAAACAATCCTTCCCCTTCATCATTTCACCTCTCCCTCCCACCTTGACTATTCCTGAAGCTCTAAAGGAGTTAGTCCACATGCACCCCCACATGCCTCATGGAACCTACTTGTTCCCAGCCCAGGATCAAATACCAGCCTCCAGTGTAATCATCCATGGTCAATGTACAGAGCTTATAAGAGAGGGGATGGAGACCCCGGTGCCCTCAACTTTCACTGACTAATGCTTGGATCTATTTGAGTAACAGTGCCCATGAAAAAAGATGGCTCAGAGTTATACTCCTGACTGTGCAGAAGAATTGCTGTGCCATGCTGGGAGCTCCTCTTACCTCCATTTCCCCTTCAAAGATAAAGACGAAGACTGACAGGAGATTGTGAGAAGGACATCAACTGTACCTTCATTTTTCTGGGGTTAGAAGAACCAGAGTTGATCCTTTCTCACCTTTTGCAACTGGTGCAGTGAGGAAAGGTCAGCACTCTTCTAGGAGCATTGCAGAGACAGCAGAGCACCAGCGTACTGCTCCTGTGCAAGGGCAAAGGCAACTAACTCTGTAGCCGGGTAGAGAAAACCTTTAATCCAACATTGTGAATGCACAGGGATTATAGTGAGGCCTGCTCAATCCTCTAAGGACAGGGATGGGTGTGAACCTTTCAGAGGGCTCTTTATAATGCACACAAGCCCAACTCTTCTGTGCAGAGAGTACGGTCCCTCCTGCAATACTTTACGTGCGGTTGCAAAGCTCACTTTCCGGAAGCATTGGTGGGGCTACATGTTCTGTCCCACCTGGACATAGTGGTGTCTGTGGGATCTCTGAGAAGGACCTTCAGTATCCCGTGAAATGGGAACAACTATGCCGATGCCAGGTCAGGGCTGCCTCCCTACCCCTGCTTGAGAATCCAGTGCAGTAAGACCTCTACGCACAAACAAGCCATCCAAATTAGAAACCCCACATCACGCACACTGCACCACCAAAACACCCGAGATGGAGCTGTTCATGGCGTTTCAGCTGCTTTCAAGCTGGGGAAAAAAAAGAAAAAAAAACATCCCCAAAGGCCCCAAAAGGCAACCTCCCCCTTTACCAGCAGATGGCAATGGTACTCCACTTGTTAATCTCCGATCCCTTTCCTGGAAAAGGACACATCGATGCCATCTACAGAGCACTCGGGAGAAGCAAACTCTTTTTAAAAAATGCTTCAACTCTGCGCAACGAAAACACTTTAGAAAAGCGTGGGAGAGTAAATAAGGCCATTTCATGTGCAAACCCACCACCTAGAAGCCTGGATGTGATGGCAGATTCTTGCTGCACAGGACAAACTGTATGATTTTCTCATTCTCCCCCTTTCATTTTCCTTTCATAGAGATTCGGTCTAGAATATTAAGGGAACAGGCTTATTTATTTATTTATGCCTTTTCAACTCTCCTGATTAAAGAGATGGGGTTTTCCGCCTCCCCTGCACGTTCCAGTCTGTGCGGAGGGGAAGCAGTAGGAAACCAGCAAGGATCACACAATCTCAAGCAACAGTACGATAGCAGCTCCTCCTCCCACCTGTAAGGCCCTTCTCTTTCTCTCAGTTTTGAATGAGTCCTTGAAATGCCCTTGAGCTATAGTACATAATAAACTAACATTTATACAGATATACGCTCAGCAGTTCAAACCCATTCACGTGGAACGTGCAATTCTCCCCAGATAAAGGTAAGCAGAGAGCTAAACCCCGATACAGCCCCTTCTTCTGCCCCACGAAAGACTCAGAACCTCAAGCTGTGGGGCTGCTAAAGTCCCACTGATGGATCATCGGGCCAAAGACAGACCCTCCAGGGCTTCAGAATCTCCCACTGAACTAGGGGATTAACTTGAAATTTGTCCCCCAACTATGGGCTCTCACCAGAGAACTTGGTGCTGCTGCAGGCGGAAGGGGAAGGAGTCATCGGTGTGGCCAAGGCAGCTGAAATGACAGCCAGGCAGGGGAGCCCGGGGCAAGCCCCACTTGAAGGAGGTCGGACCTGGCACCACAGGAGAAAAGGTACTGGAACCTGTGAATAAGTGGGACGAAGGCATCCTCATTTGGATGGCTGAGCACAGCATTTCTGAAGTGAGTAATTATGCTTGTCCGGACACTGCGGGTCCTCTAGCAGCCGTCACGGCATAGGGTCACTTAAAGATTAGGCTGTTTAATTAAAACAGGGTGTGGAGCAGATTCTGGGGAAGGGCAGCTTGCCCAATGACAGCATGGACTGTGCAATTTCTCCGGGAGAGGAGCTGATTAGAAGGTAAGAGGCATCTCTGCCGCAGGGAAGGGGACTCATGTCTGAAACTCCTCAAACAGGTACTTCACGGTGACTTGTCTCGTTAGCAGGAATAAAAGTCCCATCACAGGGCTTGGCTGAACTGGATGTATTTCAAGCTCCTCTCCAGCTGGCTGAGTGATTCCAAAGTGGGAGGAGAGATGTCCTTGAGATATGATTTCTCTCCCAGGTATTTCCACCAGAGGCAGAAGTAAGTAAAACCACACCAACACACCACCCCTTTTCACTTCGATTAATAACCCACCCCTCTTCCGCAGGGCAATCACTCCCCAGGCAGGGAGGGCTGCCCCCTCTATGGGCGCTGTTGGAAGACACAGGGCTCCAAGTGGCTTAACATGCTGACAAGTTCAAGGCACCCTGAAGGAGGAGAGAGCAACAGAGAGAGAGGGGAAAAACCAAACCAGAGGTAAGACAGATTCCTCAACCGCAACTGGCTGTCTACCTCCGCTGTGTCTGCAGGAAAAAAATGAGCAATCCTTTCTCACTCACCTTGTGCTTCTGAGGATCACACAATGAGAAGCGAAACGTGGATACAGTGAATTATTGCCAAATGGTGAAGACCGGTGCTGTGGGTCAAAAGGGGAAAAGCTAATAGATCTCTAGATGCTAGGAAGTTGTGAGCGTTTCAGCCTTTACAGAAATGGTTATCTTAGATCATAAAATGGCCCATTTCCTGGATCACAGATAGGTCTCTTGTGGCAGGCCAGCGAAGGAAGGGAGAGGGGGGAAGGGAGGGGGTTTATCCCCAGACACATTGATGCTCACAGGGCTGACCTAGTCTCACTGCTTTACCTATCAGCAGGATGTTCTAACTATGGGTTGGGAGGATTTTCTGCTCCACAAAAAGGAAGTCCAGAATAAATTACAAGGGCATTTTTCCACAACAGGTTTGTCTGTGCTACCCTGCAGCCCCCCCAGCATTCCCAGCCCTGGGCTCCCCACCAGCTCGGTCAGTGCCCTCCTTGGCTTTGCAGCCCCCCCAGCTCTCGCAGCCCTGAGCACTCCCCTACACCAAACTCCACCAGTGCCTCCAGGTATTAAATACTGTTCTTGCTGCTCACTTCTCTCAGTTGCCTCTTCAGCAGGGGAGCCGATCGTGCTGTAGGAAGTCTAATGCCATGACTTTTTATGCAACTGAAGGGAGACTTGCCAAATACCTTTTTTTTTAAGGTGATCTCACTCAGGATTTCATACTCAGCATCACAGGATAACAGGCAGGACTCCACGTACGCACAAAAAAGAGCACCTGTCACCTTGCATGATGCTGCTTTACATGCATTCAGCTTCAGATCTGTGCACCCAAAAGGAGAGCTTGTCATAGTAAACTACCTCAGAAAAGCTAATCCCACGTGACAGGTAGTCCACACCACGTTATGAGCCAGCAGTTGGCTGGCGTCCTGTTCTGAGAGGGTGCTACAGTCACAGGGCAGGAAAGCCATGCACACATACACACAGAGCACTGAGATGGCAGAGCGTGAGAGACAGTAAAATCCTCAGAGCCTACTGCAAACACCACACGGGCACACATTTGAGGCAATGTATGCATACACTTCTTAGATGCTTTGGCAGACACAACTGAACGTTGTGTATGGATGGGCCCGTTCACAGGCAGAGAACCAACCAGCACCAACCATAGGCAGAGAGACGAACACCCAGCAACCTCAGCTAACACAACTGCAATCACAAAAGCACTAAAAGAAATTCCTTCATGTACTACCAAAGATGTGCAAATTTAGCCATGCACTTTGTCAGATGGCAATGAAGGGCAACACACATGTTCAGTGGCAGACGGAGACGCACAAATGCTTTTGTGCACCAACATGGAGCCTCATACAGCCTCTGAAATGTACACCGCCATACAGGAGTGTAAACTTGAAACATGGGGGTTACGCAAAAGCAAGCCCTAACTGGAACTATAGAAAGAATTGTTGAACGTGGACACCTGCCCTGGACACTCCTTCAAAGTGGGAAGTCCAAGTATAACCGAAACGCACTGGCTACTGTAGCAGCAGACAAATCCAGAAGCAGCTGTATGGAACGTACGGAGATGTCTAGGAATGAAAGAAGCAACAGAGGTAGGTACAGCACTGGGGAGAAGGGTACACTCACAGCATCACAGGGCATCATGGACAGAAACCGGCCTCAGCCACTCGCTGCACAGATTTGGCCCTGTATGGCAAGGAAGAGAAAAAGCAGATGCTCTTTCTTTCCCCCATTTCAGGACGGTAGGGGCTCCTGCCTCCTGCAGAGTCCTTTGAACTGTCCAACAGCACAGTGGCTGTTCTCAGCATTTTGCAAATTACATTATCGCACTGTCAGCCTTCACAAAGCCGATGGGAAAGGGCCATGCAATCAGGTGATGCAAATCAGTTTAGCTTTGCTGAAGCCATCAGAACAATACCAGTTCCCACTACCTGATGCTCAGGCTCTCATGCCAGTGGTGAGTCCAGGAGTGGAGCCAAGCTCACAGCCACCCCATTGTGACTCCTGCTCAGTACTCCCTTAGGTAAGTTTTACACAACTTATTATGTCATGTGGTTCTATGCACACCCTTAACACTACTCACAGCACCGTGTAATCCTCACATCATGCAGTTTTCCTGCAAGAATGTAAACAGAAGCCTCTGATTTTCTCAGAACATTTTGGTAGGAAAAAAAATTATTTTCAAGGGGAATACTCTTGCATTCTGCTGAGGCCAACGTGTGCTATGTAGCCCATGCGGTAGCACTGCATACTACAATCATGATTATACACTCGCTGTCATTATTATTCTTTGGGACCAAACCTCTGTGCCCCATTCAGAGGGACAGAAGGTGCAGAAGACCCGAAGTCACCCAACCACCTTTATTTTTGTAAAAATAGGGGGCCTGACACTTATTTTCCAGGAGTTGCCCAAGAAGGAGATAGAAGTATTTGTACACAGACAGTCTTAAAACCCCTGAGATTAACTGCAAGAGACCATGCTAAAGCCAAACTCTGCAGGTTATTACCATCCAGCAGGCTTCTACCATGGCAAGTGAAGGTAACAGCTGTGGCAGGGAGAAGCCAAAAAAGTACATGGACAGACCCACCAGTGAGTGTGGATGCGCATAAAAGAACAAACACAGAGGAGAAATTCTGAACAGTGAAAAGGATCCTGCACCATCAGAGCAACCGGGAGTTTTAATCTGCCAGGTTAAATGGATGCTGAGGCATCACCCACCAAAAGGGATGTGTCTGCAGCACTGCTGGGATTTGACCTTCCGCTTTTCTCCTCTGCCTGCAGAGTACAGAAACTCTGGTTCCCTCGTGCTCCTCCTACAGAACAAAAGGAGGAAGGAGAAGAAGGAAAAAAGCACAGCCAAAGAGGCCCTAACTCATCTCTTACTCATGGATAAGTCCAAATTTACGGCTCTGTCTGCCTTTGAGTCTTTATTATCTCCTTAAGTGGCTAGCTTTGTACACAATTTATTATAAAAGCCTGGAATCTACAGTCAAATTACAGATCAATTGAAAACTACACAGAAAACAATTAACATCTGGCAGCGGTTTCATCTATAAAGCTGTCACAGGCTTTGCCAACCCTGAATTCCTCTTCTGACACCCATATTTCCTCTCCCCAAACCCACTCTCCTCTTTTGCACCTCATGGGTCTGTGCGAGAGCTGAATCTCCTTTCCCCAGTTCTCTGGTGGCATACGGCTGGCTCAGTACCAGCACGCCGCTGTGTGCAGTACGAAACCCAGGCTGAATACAGCACAACACCTCTCTGTTTCCTCTAAAGATACAACTTCCATCAGGTGCTACAGAGGGAAGCTGAAGCTGGGACTGCCCCGAAGCTTCTGCCTCCTCCTGAGGAGCTGGAAGGCAGGAGGAGACCAGGAACCCTGGTCTGTGTTTTGCCTCCATCGCTGCTTATTGACGTGCTTCTCCGTGTTGTCAGAAGCCTACTAACTTCACAAGCATCTCTGTCCGCTTCCAGCAGCAGTCCTCTGCTAGGCAGCCATGTATCGCTGGGAAAGACCAAACACGCGTGTGACGGGCATAACGTCATCTGCTAAGGAGAAGCCTACCTTTCTCAAGGTCTCTCAAAGCATTTCCACTGAGAGTCAGCTTCTCCCTTCCTTTCAGCTCTCCTGTGTTTTGTGTCAGTGAGAGGAGAGCAATAAGAAATGGAGATGGCCACAGGCAGCTCTCTGGGGACTTTTCTGTGGGAGAGTCTGGCCTTCTCCGGGGTCAGAGCTTTGGCGGCTGAAGCCTGCTCTGATGAGACCTTCACACAAAGTAGAAAACAAATGGAAAAACAGTGTAACATTTGCAGATACCTTGTCCTTCTAAAAACCTTCCAAACATTCATTCCCGAGCATAAAAGCTGTCTCCAGCAGCATGGGCCTCCAACCTTGTTGCCAACATGTCATCTCCTCACCATACAGAGTTTCACTACTCTGTGGCAAGGCTCTTCCATTTACTGGGGGAATATGAAGCAGCTGGAGTTCAATGATCCTGAAAACCCCTTTATCCATTCTCTCTCTCTCTCCATGGACCTTCTACAGCTGATTCCTACTTCTCCATCTCATCTGCACAACACAAAGAGTCTGCTAGTAGAAAGCACTTCAACAGGCAGCGAGGCAGGAAGACTGAATAAGCAGGTAATACTGGTTTCAACAAAGGACATCTAGCTTGGCTTTCTATTATGTGATGTGATGGGAGTACAAGGAAAAAGGGAATCTGCTAAGTTCATACATGCTTCAGGTTGTAGAGCCACTATCCACTTTTGAGGCACAAGTTGATGGACACTGTCTCCCACCCAACGGGCTAAGCACTGCTCATAATGGGGTTAAAACGAACAAAGGTGAGGTCAGTGAGCAGACTGACTGCAACATTTCTAGCCATTACTTTTTAACAGTACTGCTGTAGAAATAATTCCTTTTTCTGCTGTGCATTTCCCATAGTCTTCACAGCTGAAATACTACAGTTGATAGAAACATAAAAACCACTGTAGTCAACGTGAGTCTGCACTCATCGTTTTTGGGGCAGTGGGGCAAAACACACTTCGGACACTTCACCTGTCCTTCCCCTTCCACCACTCCCCAGACGGGTATCCATCCATAGCGAAACGGCAATAACTTGCTGCAGAAGTGAACTCCCCATTTGGACAGCAGGAACACTAAGCTGACGGTGACTGGCAGGAATGGTTGCACCGGAGTAGATCTGGAGATGCTTGTCTCATGGAAAGCTGGGGAGAGGAAATGGATGAGTGGACGGTGTAAGGGAAGCCTCCGCCCTTCAGTGAGCTAAGAACAGCTGTTGTTGATGATGATTGCTTCCTAATTAGCTTGCTCTTGTATAAGCTTGATAATTTTATGTACCTCCAGAGGAGCGGATTAGCTCTGAATTCACATTGTATCCATTTGTGAAGAGTGTACCCTATAAATTATTTACCTAACGCTCAGAAATATTAGATCAAGAAGACTCTAAGTATGTCTAATTATATGGCAAGAATAACACTGAGTAGAAAGGCTTGCTGCATTTACAAGTGCATAGAAGTGATAAACTGCTTTTAAAAGTTATCATACACACCCCATGATGCTACAACCTGCTACAGGTTTACAGTTATGCCCTTATTACTAATATTTCTCCCAAACAGTTTTTGTGTGGCAGGAGCACATAGAAACCTCAGCCACAGACTCATCTTTCAAGAGGCAAAAAAATATACGGACCCGAAACAAAACTAAAAAGCAGTCACTATCCCCAAACATGTAAGGTTATCATGGCCATAATGAAACAAAATGAATTTGAGTGTATACTGGTAAATAGCTCTAAACTTCATAAAGACTCTAACAACCTCTCCCAAGTTGCTGGCTCTGATTCACTACTGGATTAAGTAGAATAACACAGTGATGAATCAGCTATGCTATAATTTTCACTCCATTTTTTGCTATGTTAGTACATTGTTACTTCATTACTATTGAACCGCTATATTTTTCCTGTGCTTTGCAACCAGCATTCTGTTAACCCATGGTGAACCTGCAGCCACTGTGATAGAGCTAATACTGAGTCTCGTGGCAGTAGCACCCCAGTTCTTATTTGAAGATGAAAGGAGACTTAGCACACTGCAATATTTACAGGGCAATATTTACATTGACCTTATTTCAGGGTGAAGATGACATTCAGATGAGAGAAAACAGAATGGCATCAATTAATGCCAGCTCCAATTAGGAGCAAGAAAATATAATAGAACATGAAATTTATATGGGAGAAAAGGAACCAGAGAGAAAAGAATCCACAGAGGGGGCACTATGAAGTGAAATGGGGACATCCTTCCCCATCACTGCATGGAGGACTTTCCAGCTTACACTGCCAGTGGGTGGTAGACTTTGGTTTGAATACATTTTGGTCCCTTGGGCTTCTTTTTCCTTCCTTTGTTATTAGAAAAATATTTTGGCTCTTGCTGGAGTCAGGCTACTGAACACAACAGATCTTTTGTCTGGTTCAAAATCACATTAATGAACAAAGGCGCAACTCGGAGCAGCCACAGTTCAATCAGCATCTCTAATCTGTGAATATCCTCTGAACATTTATATCCCTGCCAGGTATCGATAAAGCTAAATGGCATTGTCAGCAACAGAGACAGGTATGGGAAAGAGTTTGGTTAGGAACATGGGATGTGGCAGAAACAACCAAGAAAATGGGGATCAGGCTCTGTGAGGCACAGTCCATAAGGTATGCAAGCCCCACCTCATTCTCACCTCTGGAGTTGTTTCAAATTCAAGTCCCCTGACTTTGCCCTCCCTTTGCCCAGAATTTCTCTCCACACCTTGCTCATCTTGACTCTTCTCTTTTACGCAAGCACTACTTACACTCCCCTTTATTTAAATACAATAAAGAAAAGCTTCCCTAAATGTACCAGCAGCACTGCATCAATGACCCGCAAATATGCACGATTACCTACCAAGAGATAGCGGCTGCCTGTCACATATAGAAAGACAACTCCAGAGCTTTACAGAACCTCCTCCAGGTTGAGTCTATCATAGACCGGTACCTCCCCAACCCTATGTCTGGGAAAAGGCATCACGAGATTGGTGTTGAAACGGACTTAGGGATCTTCATGAGACATACAAGGGCAAATGTAGAAGATGTAGAAGTCCAGTGCCACTAACACTGTACTCTTCGCCTCACGTTTTTGCAGCACAGTGATTAACAGGGGACACACGTACCATAGCAAAGGAATGTTTCACGGTTGAAAGGTTAATTCTTGATTTGATTTGTTTCAGAAGTATTGGAGATTTGATGAAGGAGGGCGATGGGGTGGAGGATTAAGAGGGCTCCCGATCGAGGAAGAGAGTGATTACTGAGATAGGCACTAATGTGCAGGGAGAATCGCACGGTTCCTCCCGAAAATGTATCTGCTTGATTTTCTTGTAATGCTTTTCTGTTGCTGGGTCCGATCAGTAATCCTCACGCTCCTAACGTGTGCGGCTTGTAGCTGTATTACCCCCTTTGCACTGCCCACACACCCTTCCTGGGCCACAAGTCAGTTAAAGGCAGTGCAGCTGGGTTTGATTTGGGAAGGTGGTGAAGAGGGGAAAAAAAAAAAAAAAGGAGGAGGGAGTTTGAGAGCGAGGGAGAGCAATTGAAACCAAAATCCAGAAGTTGAATCTCTCATGCTGAATGTTAACTTACAGAAAAGTAACCCAACAACCTTGAAATAGAGCAAAGCCCAATTTAAATTCATTACATTTAAATTAAATTTAAAGCCCATGTAAATGATTGACTTAGTTAAGAATATGTCATGTGGAAGAGAAAAAGTGCAGCAGCGACATGCCAGGCAGCTTTGGCTAATTTTACAATTCACAGCAAAATCTTTATACTCTGATTGCGATTTAAAAAAATATGCACACAACTTATTAGCACCAATATTAGACCCAGTATTTATACTTCTTCCCAAGAAATCACTGAATGTTTTGCAAACTCCACACAATTCATCTACTGAAATGCTACTTTGCAGGGGTAGGAAGGACAGGGGCCTCCACAGGGGGTATAGAATGGGGAAAAAAAGAACATAGGAAGAATAAATGCAATTACTCCTAAGTGGAATTTTGCCTTTCTCCTAGAACGCATGCTCTGAAGTGGGTAAAATTACTCCAGGATCTTTAACTACCATGACCTTAATTCCAATGCAAAAGAACATTTCACTTTTATTCAATTGAGAGAAGAGTTACAGCATTTTTGAACCTTTTTTTAAATAGTTAATCTACTGACAGTTACCACTGACACCGGTGGGCACTAGGTCACAGTCTGAAAGATTATGTCACTAGAACTTTATAGAACTAGGTGATTTGTAAGAATATTAATGACAATATTAATAAATTAATTCAAAACACGCTCTGTGCCTATCTATCCCCTCCCTGCTACCTCACACGATGATTTTATTGGGTTGGTTTTGGTCTACTGCACCAAAATTGCTTTTGTTTATTTTTTTTACGGGAAAAATGGCCGTGTACAGACATTTATAATCTTTGATGTATTTCCAGCATGCTTGCTAAAATTTAGAAATAACAAAATCATGACACTGTAGAGCTGAACTTTTAATCTGTTAATAATATAATACGTGGTCAGAATAGGCTGGTTAAGCAGAGACCGCATAGTCTTCAAATAAGACTGTTCAGGTCAAATAACTCACTCTCATAGTCTTCACTTCAAAGATAACTTGTATTTTCCCATGTGAAGTGTAGATGAGCACCATGGCTGAGTGAGGAGTCCTACAGCAAGTTTGACCCCAATTTGCTAAATAAGAGATTGCCCCAGTGAAGTGCCTTGAAGACATACTCTACCTTAAAAGTAGGAACAGTTGGGGATGAGAAAATACAGGTGTTTGGACAGGAATGGGTTAATACTCAGACAGAAAAGCAACTGTTTCTGCTGGGAGCCATACATTATTTTTTTTTCAGCAGCCACTCCAAAAGTGTTATTACCTGTGTACAGCTTTGTTGCTTTTCTTGTCATCGTTTTTTCCAAGATGAACAGGAGCTGGGTATATCTCGTAAATAGAATAGAGTAAAAGAGAACTGTACATGCTTCCCCCTAAATGCCATAAGAAGAGACATGCTTTATAAATACAATTGTTTTGCTTCATTTCATCTTCTTATTGGTGCTGGTTCCAAGCAAGTAGGACTTCAAGAGTTGGTCAATTTAGTGCAAGAGGAATGAATGACGCAGAAGCTCATGAGCTCTGAATCTAATCTAAGCTGTGCTGCTGGGAATCAGGGGTAACACTGCTGAAAGAAAAGGACAGGCCCTTGCATGAAAACAGCGTGAAATCAGAAGGGGGCCCTGTAAGTCTCAGTGTCACTCCCTTCAAAAGGAGCGAATCCACCCCTGAGGCTGCAAATGCTCCGAAGCAGTATTAAGTAACCAAGAAGAGAAAAATAATTTATTTGTAAACCATGTGTCCATTTCCAGCAAAACAAGAGCTACTTTTCCTTTCCTTTCCTTTCTTTTTCTTTCTTTTATTTTTTTTCTTTTTCTCTTTTTTCCACATAGCATGTAGTGAATCTGCTGCCACGGGAGGCTGCAGGGGCAGATTATATCAGCCAGTTTAAACGGTAGGACAAATTCATGGACAACTAGGCCATAAAGAGATATGAAAGCAAATGGGCAGGAATGCATCTCCTAACGTCCCCAGTCCTATGACTGTGTATGCTGGGGGAATACGAGGGGAACAGGTTGCAGAAATTGGCCAGATGCTTTGCTGAAAAAAGCATCTTCTTTTGCTTAGGTTGCAGACAAAATACTGGCCTAGACTACTGTTCTCACCCTTGAGGGCATCGCTTATACTCGTGGATAAAACCTCATCCTACTGAAGAGGAGAGCTGTATCACAGGCTGCTACAGGACAAGAAGAGTCTAAGTCATGGGCAGTCATCCTTCCTCACCCAACGAGTGGCATTCGGAACTCCTACGGGCACAGCCGTGCATCCTCTATCTCGGGAAGTCAGTGGATGAAAGGGCTTGAGGAGGAGGTCACAAATGGGAAACAACTTTGTCTTCCCTTGGTCTCCAGCATGACTCAGCAACGGCGTAGCATCCGCTGCCGGGTTGTTTCTTTCTGCAGCCCGGAATGTGGATTATCCGGCAGTCTTCACCAGCAGCACTCTGCTGCTGGTTACGTGATAACAGCCCTGGCCTGAAAGTTGCACTTGAAGCACAGCCAAGCAGTAGGTTGCTCATGAAGAACAGATTCAGACAAGCAAAGAGCTCAGATCTCTGCTCCTTATTCCTTACGGCTCAACCCTGAAGTGCTTTCTCCCATGAAGTCTCACGGCTGAGGTGTAGCACAGAACCCCTTTAAAAGATGGCAGTGCCCTACCGCTTGAAGAATTGCTCTCAGAAGTAATCAAGCGTCTCACAGAAAGGGGTCTTGAAAGCTAGGCACACCAATTTAAAGATTTAGCTAGAAGATTTTGACAAAGCTCCTTTAAATGGAGCAGATATTTGTCTCAGTGAATGGAAAAATACAGTACAAATTAAGTCTGCAGAATGAGAACATTGGAGGAAGCGACCTGCATTGACTGGTAGCCGATACTGCACCCCTCATGATGTGTAACTAATAACAGCACGCCAGACATTCAGCTTGCACATTAAATATTAATAACATTTTTCTTCTGACTCATCATTAAGCTAGAGCCTTGCTGCACAGCACAAACTGATTTACAGACCATCCGCGGCAGGCTCCCATGCTGCCCGTGTCACTCAGCTAAACACCTGCTACCCGGAGGTTTGCTGAGGGACCAGCAAGCTAGCTAGGTCAGGAACGGGAGGTTTTCAAGTGGAGGAAAACAGCAACCCAGGCAGGTAGACAGACAAACAACCAATCCTTCGGAGTGTACCTCTGTCCAGAGATAAGGTGCAGCATAGGAAATGAATCTCTGCAGGGAGCCAGAGCTTCGGTCTGACTGTTTAGCTCTGAGGATGCTGCAGGTGCAACTGGTGTGCAGCATCCTCCCCATTTGCTTCTCGGATAAATGTCATGGCACCTCCAATCCTTCTGGGAAAGCCTTCCACAAGCAAGACATTTACAGCCCCTCCCAGAACAAGACTATGACTGGTACTATTTAGAAAGTGAGGAATAGGACCCACTATCCTCTTGAAAAAATGGTAGTCTCAGCCATGTTTCTACTAAAAGAGAGTCTGGCTGCTCCTTTATACCTCTTCTCTTCTCAGACAAGGTGGTTTCCAGTTCCGAAGCTTACACTGCCTGCAGCTAGAAAGAACTGTCTGCCTGATCCATGGAGAGCATTTTGCAGGGAGATTTAGACAAGCCATTTTTGAAATATGGGACTCGGCAAAATATAGATGATGTGTAACAATTGGAAAATGCTTTCAGTGAATCTTAGCAACACCCTATCACAAAAGCAGCTTGTCTTAGAAGCTTCAAATGTTGTTTCTTTGAAAGAACCTGGCGAGTTCCAGCAGTACGGGACTGATTTTGAAAAGGCGGAAAGAAAACTTAGGAAGTGAGTCAATGATGAGTTAGAAACATCAGAAGAGGATGTCAGATTTTTAAAGAAGGTGCCAAATACCTCCTGAAGAACTGTGCTTTCATTTAAAAGACTAAATAAATAAAAAAGTAGTAGCTCTCTAATCCTTTTCCCTTGAAGTTTTCAAAACATAGGTAGATCACTAGAGGGTTTTTTACACACAGTGAATTTTTTAGAGAAAGGTATGAGATTTATTTCATTCTGGGGCCTTTGGGGGTCAGGGGGTATGGAAGGAGAGAGGTACGTGTGAGAATCCCAGACAAACTCTTCATACTTTCCTCACGCTGGCTAGGAGTACTCTTTTCTGACTTGCTGGTATGCAGTGATCCTAGATCAGCTGGCAGTATTTCTCAGTGGATACCACGTTGGGCAAGGATTCAAAAGGCCAGAGTCCTATTCACCTGCTTGGGTGACCTTTGACAAATGACTTGAGAACTGGTTATGCCCAGCTTTCTGGATCTGTAAAACAGAGGGAGTAAATGACACAGGCCTCCTTCCTCATCCCACTAAGGTCTCTTGCCATAGAGTGACACAGAAACGGATACATGCTTGTGTACACAAACATGAGCTTGCAAGTATTAAGCATATGTATGCATATGCATGCAGACATGAACCTTCCTGATTGCTCCCATTATGTTCATTCTTTCTTTCTCCAAGTCACAGAGGACAACTGTATGCGTTCACATCCTCCATCATTTTCCAGAGCCCACATTTTCTTCCAAACATAGCGCTCTGTTCTGCTGCACATATCAACTGTGTCACTGGAATAAAGTTCCAATGTTCCTCCCTCCCCCCTTTTTATATGTAAAAGACTCATTAATACATTCTACATAAAGATCCCTACCTACAATATATTGCTGCACTGCTCAGCAAAGATTGATGCTTACAGCGGAGAGGTCCCATATTACCAAAGGTTTATTACTCTTATGAAATCTGCTCCAGAGCATTAGAAAGGTACAGACAATTAGCAGTTTTCAAAATAAGTGAATAAAGTGCATTTTGTGATTCACTGTCTTTGCTCTTTTTTACTATTATTATTGTCATTATCATCTCTATTCGCTAATATGCAGAACTGTGAGCAAGTGTCACTGTCACACAAGAATTTGCCAGATTTTCTCACATTTACCTTCCGCTTTGCCCTTTATTGTTCAATTGTTTTGATGCACAGCGATGAGACAGCTCTCTAAAAAGTGGTACTTTTTTAACTGCTTTCTGCTCAGGAGCAGGGAATAGGTCCCGTACCTGTTGGCACAACTGCCGAATCAAAGCCTGCCAGCTACACAGCCCTCTCCCAACCTCTTATTCCCTATCAAAGCATCACGTGTATATATAAAAGCACTGCAGAGGTTTGGATCATTACCCAGAAACACTTGTCAATAAAACAGCATTAGAAACAAATCAAAGCACCAATAAAAGACATTCATTTCCAGATGAGGTCTGTGTGCCAATCAAAATACTTCAAGATCTATGCAAGAAGAGATCACTTGACCATTCAAAGTACATGAGAAAGAAAACAAGGGCAGAGGAGAAAAAAAGAGCATCAAGGGAAAACTGATCACTGCATGGGATTGCTGTTCAGAGGAACCAATTTCTGTTGATGAGTTGGGCGTTTAAGAGCTGATAGCATTTTGTGCCGTCTGATATGACATGGGTGGCCATGGGATTTCTTCAGCAGCAACTTTATTCACTAAGATCCAAGTACCAGATAATGAATTGCATAGATAGGTAGCATTTCTCTGTGTCAGTGTTGGAGGCAGCAGGTTGTCAGCTGAGTTTTTGCTGTTCCCGAGGCTGAAGTCTGGGAGAGAACTGAGCTGGTCGGCTCTTTCAGGAGCCTCCTCTAGGCTACCTACTCTTTTGGCAGATACCGGGGCTCACAGAGCATCCAAGCCCTTGTGAGCTTTTTTTTCCTGAGATAACTTGGCCTGTTAAGGCATGATGACTGACGGGTTAGGAATCCCCGCTCCCCAGGAAGCTAGTGGAGCAAATGTCTCCTTCCCACCACCACGCAGTGCGGAGGGGAGTGCTCCCACCTCCCATTGCCTCCACGAGACCTCTCTGCTCTGTCCCAACAAAAAAGTGCCAGGCTTTGAGCTCAGTTTCTTGTGAGAGACAGGCCTCCTCACAACTGCTTACTTTATGCACACCTAAAAAAATTCACATGAGAGAAATGAAGGTGCTGTATCTTCCAGACCCCTTTTTTTTTTTTTGCCATTACTCTCCTGCCCCCTCATCACCATTTTCTTGGGTTTTGTTTATTTCACAGAGTTTGCTTACCTCTAATGGCTAAGCCAGAGGGAAAAACACATAATCTTGCTAAATCATTTCAATCTATCTACCTGCCTCCTACTCTTAGGGTGTACAGCTAGCATTTCAAATCACACAAAGGCTGGGAAAGTGTAACCAATAATGCCAATTTCAGGAGAAGAAAGCTTCAAGAAATAAAACCCCAAACCAGTACATCAGGATGAGAAAACTGAGCCATCTAATTGCCTGCACCGAATAAACTGTAAAGCAGGACCAATGGTGATAATTTCTAAAAGATTTAGTTTTAAAATATTAGTAATACAGATAAGGGATTAACACTAATACTGTAGGTGACTAATCTTGACTGTGCCGTTTTAACAAGAGCGTTGCTACCACCATCATAAAGGAAATTAGCACTGATAATTAGATCAAATCCTTTATGTCAGTAATCCCACTTAAAGATATTTTCAGAAGGTTGGAGGTTTAAGGCAATTTCCTGTATGTGTCCAGGACTCATTAATTAATATTGATATTTCATGTGTTTCCGACTTTCATTTCTTGGTAATACTCAGAGCAGTGTCCAACTCACTCATTTGAGACAATAGTTTAGTCACACCAGAAAATAATTGCCCATTCAGCACCGAAGACTATCAAGCAACAAATCAGAGACCTTTAAAATTGTCTTACATACCGGGGAATTGTATCTGAGCAATTTAATGTTAGTTTTCTCCTTCCCATGGAAATGCCCTTAAACCCTTGCATTTGAAGTAAAATTAGTCTCACGGTGTGTCAATATTGTCCCCAATGATTGATACTGCTTATGTCATCAAGATTTCTTCCCTGAACACCCTTCTCTACATTCCTGAAAACAAATATACTGTCCTCATTTTCTTTTTAATAATTTTAAACACCTTCATGCTCTAGAAGGGGAAGAAAGAGAGAAAGAGAGAAAGAAAATGCTCCAGATTCCCAATACAAAAAAGAACCAAACCAAGTAAAAGTATATGACTTAAAAACTTCACAGCTGTTGAAGTCAATTGCGTGGTTCTGGGGGCCTAAACAACTATTTTCCCGTGGTCCTGGTTAGCAGTATTGAGCAATGCCTCCTCCCCAAGAGAAGCAGCAGCAGAAGATAAAGTCAGATGTTTGCTGGTAGCAACGAGCCCTGCCAGATTTAGAAATGTGTACAAACCATTTTGAACACTTTAGCTCTGCTGCATACATACGTCTCCATAGTGTTCCTCTAGCTGGCACCCATCGAGAATAACGTGAAA
Source organism: Haliaeetus leucocephalus (assembly GCF_000737465.1). Lineage (NCBI taxonomy): Eukaryota > Metazoa > Chordata > Aves > Accipitriformes > Accipitridae > Haliaeetus > Haliaeetus leucocephalus. Next base: position 19,373,709 of record NW_010972664.1, read on the forward strand.
GGAATCAGAATATGCAACAGGCAGTGCACCTGTATAAGCTGGCCCTATGTTTGGAAGAGCTTTGCACAGCCTGCCTCCCACTGTGCTAACAGCCTTTCATGTTTTTGTTCCTAGCGGTTCAAGATCCATGAACAATCTCTCCCGCAACTGTACCTTTAGCTCCTTATTTCTGGGCACCTCAGTAAGGCTAGACTAAACCACAGAAATCAAAGAAGAGAAATTATTGTTTGGTTAAGGTTAAATCCCAGTTCATCTATCTCGAACCTCCTGCTGAGGTGCTATACAAACTCGGATGAGGAAAATACTTCAAGGTGCTTAGAAAGAAACCATACCACAAAGAGTACCTTTGAGAGCTGAGGCTTGCTGATTGTTCACCAGTCTTATAAAAACAGGAATGGCCACTTACCTGAAAAGAAAAAGAGAAAGAAATACCAATGATTATTCATTTTTTTTTTAAAAGAAAACTATACTTTGTATGAAACGAGAAAGAATAAAATGATTGTGGCGCACCGGCAGACTGGGTGTGGGATGGCCAGGGCTGTGAAAGCAGGGAATCAGCCTGAACATATAATGGCAGAACTGCAGGGTGAAGGCAGCACTGAAACAGGGAAGGATATGACTAGAAACAATTAGGGTACGTTTGTAAACCAGTAGCAGAACACGCGGACATTTTTCTGCCCACAAAGGATGTCCCAAATAAAGGCAGCAGTCACATTCTCTGAGGCTTCCTTCCTATTTTCTGCCCTTCTCCCCATTTCTGCTATGAATTAGTACAGAACATTTTCTTCTAATGTGCAAGTGGAATGTGTCCCTTTCTGCAGATTGAAGGATTCACCCCCTGCAATAAACACTGAGTTCAGTGAAACAGTTTCTGAATTCTCCCACAATATTCCTCTCCTGCCCCCTCTCCACCAAGAAAACCAAAGGAAAAAGTCTGAGGAACCTGCAAATGAATTCCCTTCTGTGGAACATGTGTGTACAGTCCCATTAGCAGCAACACAGCAGGCCATTGACTGGGGAGGGGAAAATGGCTTTGTTTATGGTAATGGATTTTGAGGCTCCCGGTGATAGTTTATTTAGTAGGAATTTTTGCAGAGCTGGCTATTACACTGATGGAAACCCTCAGAATGGGCTGATTTTAAAAGGGGTGGGGTGAAAACAAGTGGCATTGCTTATTTTTTGAAAAATATTGTTATTAAATTATTTGAAACACATTGATAAAATGTGTCTGAGAGTTATGCTGCTGTAATTTATAATACAAATTACATTGCTATTGACAAATAGCAATTTAATCCAGTGATTAACTTCAACAACATGAATTCCTCTGTTACCTTTTTTTTTTAAGACATAGTATATAGCACACGAAGCAGGATACGTGCTGGGATCACCAGATGCTGTGCTGTTGCTGGCCTCAGACTTATTTTCTGCCTCATCTCCCCAAAGGATACACAACCGGGAGTAACCTAACCAACTACCTTATCATCTTTAAGTATGGATCGACCCTGGGAAGTATCCACGGGGATATTAATTCTGCATAAATACTTGGTTTCAAGTTAAGCAGTCTCTTTTGCATACATCCTGTCTAGTCCCATCCCAAGAAAATCCCCATAGGGGACAAAACCCAAAACAAACACATGACTTGCTTGAAATTAATTCACCTAGATGATTTAAAATAGAAAAGAGATCATGATCTTGTCCTTGACATAGCCTTAAGGAACAAACACTTGGACTGAAGGATCAAGCCACCCACTGTGCTGTCTATCCTTTTGCAAATACATCCCGAGACAGGGGCACCCATCAAGTTACAGATGCCAAGCCCCTTGCAATAACACTGCAGAGCTACCAGCTGTAATGGGATACTGGGAAATCAGATCATCCTACATTTAAACTGATTTCTATCACTGATACTCTTTGCAGTACAGAAGTAGCGTTAAATGCAATAACGTGCTGTTGCATGGTCACTTAATTCTAGAAGTAAATTCAATATTTGCTGGCATCCCCTATCCAGAGATACAAAGCGTACACATGTATCGGAGCTGTTAGTTAGAATTAACTTTGCAATGCCTCCTGGGGAAAACCAGAACAGCTTAGGCATCTGTCTGGGAAGAAAGGGTTGTCATTCTCACCCTGTACAAAATTGTTTACAAATTCCTCTGCCTCTTGCTTTGCATTACCATTATGGCCCCGTCGCCGTCTTGGACACGTGTGGGTTTTGCTGCGAGAATTAAGAGGGACCTATCCCCATTGCTTTTAGTATTTTCAAAGAAAGAGCTGGGCTAGCACAATGGAAACAAACACAGTGTCTTTGTGACACCATTTGCATGTGGTTAGGAGCAGGTAAGGAATAACGCCAATGTTCGTCCGACGGGTCCAGTAGAAAAAGATTTGTTAGGAGAGCTGTTTCCCCAAGTCCACTATACAGACCCCCATTAAGAACTCTGAAGTTCTTCCTTTAAGATATAATTTTATCATTGTATTTTTGAGCCTCCTTTTCAGGCTGGAGGAATTAAGGGCAGGGAAATATGAATATGAAAAATACATATCAATTTGGTTTTAAACCTCTAAATGGGTTCACTCAAATAAAGGATAGGATAATTGTGGATGGCGATTGTCTGACAGGCGTGTCTTAAAAGCAGGCCTGGATGGCTGAACTCCCGAGAGTTGGGTTCAACTCTTGCATTGGCTCATTTTGTGACCTTAGCTAAGCCATAACTATTTTGTGCCCCTTCCTGTTAAATGATACTCATCAGGATGGTTCCACCATTTAAGTCTGTTAAGATGTTTCAATAGATAAAAGGTATTTTTTCTAGCACACAGGAAGACCGATTGGCAAAACTCCACTGCCGTAATTGGACACAGTCGACCCATGACAAAATCCACTTTCTGACTCCAAGTAAGGATACAAACTTTGGTTGTATTTGTTCTGAGAAGGATGTCCCCCAGTCTCTCCTAAGGAAGCTGTTCCACTTCAGTTAAACAAATATTACTTGCCCAGAGCAAGACTGAGTGTTACTCTGTTGTAATTAAGGCTTCCAGTTCTGGTTTCAAGGAAATGAGCAGGATTTTGCATCTCCAGTTACTGCCCCCACTCCTGCAATGAAAGTTTCCTTAATTCAATTCAAGATTGCAAACATCTGCAGGGTAGGCGACATGAATGACATTGCATTTTGCAGCAAATACACGTCTTGTCAAAAATACTTCCTCCGACTCTCGTTCCGACACCGTCTGTGGGAGAAACTTGACTGGGTTCATTGCACCTTCACAGAAATACCAGTGGCTGAGCGTGACCGTGGCTGAGAGAGGCAGTGACACAGACTGGACCCCAACACCCCTTCTGCCAGGGCCAGGCTTTCCTTGAGGTTCCCCTCCGCAAGCTGACCTATCCTTTCCCTTGCTTAGCTTGAGAATCTTGATGAGAAGAGAGCCCGCGGTGGGATGGCTGCAAATGTAATGCAATCAGAAGATAATGACTTCAGAAGGAGAGGGGAGGGAGGGGATAATCAGCAGAGGCAGATGAACTCCCAAGATATAAAAAAAAAAGACTCTGTTTTCATGCAGATGTCCCTAGTAATGAAGAATGAGGGAAGAGGAACACTGAGAAAGAGGTGAAATGGAAGCCGATTTGTTTCTAAATAGCACTATTTCAGAGTTTTCCATGGGGTGTAAGTAGCTTCTTAAACTAAGAGTGGCTGGAAATACCCCAGACAAATTCAGACCTCTCAGCTGTCTCTCTCTCTATTATACACATATCCATGCCACAATTTAGAGTTAGCTTTGGTGGGAATTGAGGATGGGAATATAAAATATGCAGGGAACATCCCCATCTCCCTTCAGGCTCAGGTTGAGCTCGGTGTCTATGAAAATATTATGCAAATGTGACAGTGTTTTCTTTGGGCGAACCATTTAACTGGAGCTTTCAACACCTCAGAAGCCTGGAGACAAAGGGTGCAGGTATTGATAAATGCAATTTATTTACAATGGGCATAAAAGGGAAGGTGTAGGTGGCAGCTCCTACAGGTGTTCTCCCCTGCTCACCCTACCCACTCAATCACAGACTTCAGCCTTCCCTTGGGATGCCTGCCTGTTTTCCTGGGATGAGGAGCTTCCAGGGATCATTCTGCTACGAGGTTTCTCTCTCCCTGCTCAGATTCTGCATTTTATATTCAGGTACGTGACTTCCACAGGCAAGGAGTTTTAACTTCTAAAACCAAAGCAGTAAATGACCTGACCTTGGCAAGCCTCGCACAAATAGCGACCCAGGGTTCAGACCTGGGAGAACCCGCGAAGATTTTCCGCCCCTTTAAGGAGAAACTAGATACAGCTACGGTACTACATCGCTCTCCTAGAAATCCTCCCTAGCCTAATGGTATCAATACTCAATGGCAACAGCTCTGAGCACTACACACACTGCAGGATGCGAAGCTACCGAATCTAATAACAGACCGCTGGGGTACCACAAGGGGCTGCTGTGCAAAAAAACGCTGAGCCAAAACGTCTTCTCGTGCACATTGCTAGAGCCCGCGTTGTGGCTAAGATAAAATCAGAGGCCTTGATTTCTCAGGTGGTTATACACCTCGCCTTTCATCCCTCCCATATATTTAAGTGTAGGTGTAGCATCAGCATCCTGAACAAATTCCAACAAGCGTCCGTATGTTCTGCCTCTTCCCATTCCCTCAGCAGATTAAGTGGCTAAGCTCTTCTCCGCTTCGCGCACTAAATGCCTGCTCTGTTAGAGAGCACTGCCGCGCTCGCGTCAGCAAATTAAGTTGGGATGGCTGAGGGCATTATGGCCTGCAGCTCTCCATCAAACCTCTCTCCCAGAGATTGCAGCTCCCACGTAAGGGACAACCAAACAGCTTCTGGGTCAGCTGCTGCACTTTACAGCTCACTCGATTAGCATGAATCAAATTGATGTCGGCTTACTTTACCAGGCCGGCTGTAAAACTGTGCTAGGGAAGGGGCTGCTTCGTGAGCCATTCAGCTGTCCCTGCTGTGGGGTGCCAACATCTGGCAGAAGCTTAAAGCTGAAACCACTTGCACCCCACAAACTTCATTACTTACTGAGCAAATGTAAAAAAACGTGTGGCGTGTTCCACCCCAGAAATGGCTACTGTATGGGAAGAATAGCAGGTGAGGTGACCTCTATAAAACCACGCTTCCAAAGGATGATCAAACATAGGAAAGGTGTAATGAAGGAAGTTATTCTTTATTATTATTACCCCTGAGACCCAATACCCTCTTAAAAAAATCTAATCCTTTTCAATTTGTTCTAAGTAAAACCATTACTTATAAGTATGACAACTGTATTGCTAATTATGTAATAATTTTATGCCGAAGCACTAGTAAAAATGGCTTGAAGTCTAAATTAGGTCTAATAAAGAATTAATTTAATAAATCACTTGGTCTCCAAAAAAATTATTTACTTAAAATTAGAGTTTGCTGAAAAATCTCACATTACTTTTTATTAATGCCACATAAAGTAATTGTGTAATTAGAAATTAACTTACAAGGTGACACAATTTACTCGATAATGACGCACAGCATTCATATAGCACCTAGCAGACAGAAAGATCCCGAACCACTGTGTTAAAAAAATGTGCCAGCACCCAGGTGTCACTCCACTCATCCCAGGACTGCAGCCACCTCTGAGCTGGAAGCGGGCAGCCACTTATTAGAATGAATCAGTACTCCGCAGCAATTTAGGAAGGAGCCTGAAGAACACAGTGCTCAACTGCAGGAGGGATGCAAAATAACATCATTCCTCAGAAACACGGTTGGGACGCAAGGGCTCATATTGTTTAATTCACAATAAATTATTATGGGACTGTACAAGGCTGCAGAGTATCACCATTACTTGCAGCCTGGGCCCTGTTGGTGATGCGACCTTCCCTCACAACCCAGCCCATCTTAAATGCTTGCTCTAGCGCTGCTCAAGGTAGGGTTTCAGTTTGTGGAGTTCCTTATGGCAGTGTGGGGTTCCTTGGAAAGGACCCGTTCGACTCTGACTAGACTCAATCTTGTCTAGTTTACGGAGTCTGATTAAATCAGAATCAGTGATAATGAAATTAGAAGAGTGAGTCATGGAGGGTGCACATCCTCCTTGCTACTGTACAGGGAAAGTGCTAGTGTGAAAAAAAAACCCCAACAAACCACTTTTAGGGGTTTGGGGGCCCTTTTCTTCCCTCTTACCTTGAAGTGCTTCACATATTGTAAATTATTAAGCCTTTATGGTGAGCAAATTTAACAACTCTCAATTTTGGCATTGGAGGGTATTTTGGCTCCATTTTACAGAGGAGACAGACACACAAAAAAGTCAGTCAGTTTTGTACAGAATGGCCAAAAGCACCTCATCCTTGCGTGCATTTTAACCAGTAGCTCATGTACCACACTTGAAAATAAGGGAATTTACGGCAGATTAAATCTTCCCTGGGACAAAGCACATCTTTAAAAGGAAACAAAACAGCCAGATCACTGAACTGCACCCTGGACAAGTGATGCTCTGCAGTGAAGAAGCTGGTGTTGGGATTTGCCTGGAAGTATCTGCGTGGCTGAAGGGGAGAGCCAAGAAATGATTTCATGTGGATTCTACTGAAGACAACTGGTGCCGTGAATGATGCCCCTGCCTGTGTTTGAAGGATCACAGGTCATGCCTAAACCACATTCGTAAGAAAGCAGGAAGGAGGTGGCTTCAAAGGCTTGACAATAAAAAAAAAAAAAAAAAAAAAAAAATTACAATTACTTAGCCCTGAGATGAGCAACGTGGGCAAAAAGGGGAGAGGCTGAACGGACTTCCAGCTGCAAACGATTCTACAATACTTTGGGGTTTTTTTTAAAGCTCATTTCCATTCCTTTTTAAAGGCACAAAATGAAAGAAACAAATATATGTCATCAAATACTTCCGCTCACAAACTGGAAACAGATTATGTTAGCTAAAATTAGTCCAGATTGAAATTTATTTGCCTATGATCTCCGTCAGTAGTTTCAAGTGCACTGTTTAAATGCAAGAGCCTCCCGGCAAGACATACATTGTAAAAGCTTGAGCAGTTTGGATGGGACTCCTGGGTCACCTGGCCTGTTTGTTCCCTCCCTTGCCTGAATGAATCTTTAACTCCTCAAAGCTAATTTCGAGTGCAGATATTGCCAATTGTGAATTCAAAATTTGTTGTCAGTGAGCTTTACCTGAAATCTACTCTTTCCACAAATCTTCCTCGTCATAAATGTGCTCACTGGAATAATCACAGGATGTGGATGCCAAGAGAGTGTCAATGCAATCAAGACAAATTGGTGAAAGAATTGAGAAAACTACTTGACAGCACTCATCCAGCTTGGATGAAGACTACTTAAACATTCCCTCTGCTTTCCTGCACCACGGGAGGTCCTCTGACACCAGCATACTCGTGCTCTGCTACACGCTGCCAAGTAGTGCTGGGCCCCCACGACCTCACTGCCGACCGCACAGGACTTGGCTACCTGAACTAAAACATCTGCTCACTGGCTGCAGCTGGAGGCTTCTATCACAGCTGCACACCAGCCACGACAGAGGGACGTCGTGCACTTTTATCCAACGTGTTACATCTTTCCGCTGTCCTCCCAAGTGCACGGGAGTTCAGCTCCCCTTACCATCTTCCACTCTGCAATGACATCAGCCATGGGTCATCAGAGCAGATCGAACGCAGGAAGCCTTTAAGAAGGGCGGAAAATGACAATAAGGGCATTATCATGAATCAGCTTGGGATTGATTAAACATTGTGTCATTTTGGGATGCCTCAGCCTCTGGGACATAGATTGCCAAAATGAAAAATATGGACTAAAAACCTAAAAATGGTTTTAAGCTGAAGCTGAATACAGTTATTAAAGAAATCATATGATATAATTGCCAAAACCAGCAAGGGCTTCAAAACAGACACCTAGGGCATTTTAAATCTTATATAGGATGTCCTCAGGCATTTGACAGATCTTTTACTCTACTTGTGAGAGAGCTAGGTTACAATGTTAGGTCCTTTCCTTGGAAGTCTGTCTTCTGTCCGTTTTTCTACCACCCTACACACTTCTCCTACCTCAAACACTGTGATATCAGTGCTGAAATTTTAAGATCTTAGAGGAACCCAACATTTCCTCTCCTATTTCTGAGTATAGCAGCTGCTAGTTATTTAGCAAGCATCATTTTTAAATGATCTGGAAGAAGCCAACTTGCATCTGGCATAGTGTGAAAGACCAATGGCTAAATAACTATCAAAATGCTCAGGATGATTGTAGCCAAAGCTCTGCGCACAAAACCTACAACACCAAACCAACAACGCATTCATGTAGCCAAATAAGCCCAGCGTGGTTCAGAAAGGGATTACTGCGCTCATCACACCTACAGCAACAGGACCCCATGGTCATCCACTGTGGGATGAGCAGCAGTGGCAGAAGCCACGCTCAGCATCTGTTTGCTTGCTTGTTTCAGTGTAATGTCGAGGTTGCAATAAATACCGTTTATTTAACAATGAGATGTGTTGCAAGCTCTACCGCTATAGCAGAAGAATTTCAAGTAGAGTTGGTGGAACATTTTCAACTAAATATTTTCTGGTCAAAATGTGATGTTTAGTGGAAGCCAAAACATTTCAAGTCTAGGGCAGAGTATCTGTGAGTTTCCAAGGGGTGACAGAGAGACCCAAATCAAAATACTTAACATTTTCATTCCAAAAGCAGAGCAGACATTTTAACACAATGTGCTTCATTAAAATGCTTGAAAAGTTTTGGGTGTAATCCAACATGGATCAAAAACAAAATTCAGAAACTCAGAAGTTGTCATGATACAGAATTATCATTCTCCAGCCTGCTCGAGTTTTGAAAAGGCTGGGGAAGGGGGTGGGGGGTGAGGGTTGTTGCTTTTTAAAATCAGTGTTGGAGATGGATCGATGCCACAGAAAGGAGATTCAAAATTCAAATGTGACAAAGTTCAGAGGTGCGTGGGCCTAAGTTTGTAGTTTGGGCTGTTAAAGAGATAACACCCAGGCTTGGAGCCACTTCTAAAATTATCCATAAAAATCAAGATGTCTCCTTCAGAGACAGGGTGCAACTGTGATCTCTGCTGACGACAGCTCTGAATCCAGCTAGTTAGGAACCATCTCTGTGGATTCCCAGATATGCTGATGAGCTGGCTGTTGACAATGTGTGTGTCAGGGACAACATTTTGTTATACGTATCAATGATGGCATTTAATTTCTGCGTGAAATTTCTGCATTTATTTTCTGGATGAAAACTGTCCAGTCCCCTAAAGAAATGAAATGCTTGCTAAAAGAAAGAGGCTGTTTGATCTTCCCTTTGTGGAATTTCAAGCCTCTGACTTGCAAATCTTGTTCGACTATCATCTTTGAACTACAGCTCTAGCCTTCTGTTTGCACAGAGGCTTATGCTAAGTTGACGGATTCCAGTGGTCCAAATAGGCTGCCTTCTCACTGATGGCACTGTCTTAATGGTACAAGGAATGAGAATTAGATCTCTGCATTTTTAAGTGGGTTCACGTTGAGAGAGAGGCTCTCAAATCCTGAAGAAATGGTAAGAAATGGTACAACAATGCCAGGAGGAGAGGTATATGCACTGATCTGATTTCCTGTCCCCAGCCCCCCCAAATTGGCTAAGTATTACCCATTTTGCAGCTGGCTTCACACTTAAGTGTAGTAACGTGCCCTCTGGTACTCAGCCTACAAAGAACATACTACATTTAGGCTTCTGAAGTGTAACGTTAACATATGCTAGCTCACAAACTCGGAAAATACAGTGAGAACAAGATGCATGGACTTTAGCTTCCCTCTTCTAGTTCCTCTCAAGGCTTGAACTTGCTGAGTTCAACAGAAGCTCAAGCACAACTTGCCATGCTTGACTAAAGGTTTGGAAGATGTGTGCTAGCTTGATGTACTTCATGTGATCCACCATTTACTTTTACATCTTCAATTAGAGACTCTCTTCTCAGCAGTGAAGATTATCATCGGGGGCACAAATGCTTCCTACTCTTGCTTTTCTGGTAACAATGACCAATACGTCAGAGTAAACAAATTCCTTCTCAGAGTGGTCTTGTTCCCAGTTGTTGTTGAAACGTCACCTTTTTTTTGTTTGTTTGGTTTTCTGTTTTTCTCAGTCAGCATTCACAGAAAGGGGTAAAGAGAAGGGCAGCAGTGAGAGAGAGGAAGACAGATGTGAAGACATTCCAGATCCATCTAACAGCGTTGTTTGCCTCTCTTTGCTTGATATATGTAACAGTGTCTGTACAATACAGTTCTATGACAGAAATATGATGGCAGAAGAGAAATACAAGGAATAAGCAAAGCATTTCCAAGAGAGACCAGCTTTGGTAGATTCATATGCTTTAAGGTCAGAATAGAGGTTTAAGCAATCCCTCCTGGCCTTCTGTATGTCACAGGGCTTTAATCTTCACCCAGCTATCCTTGTACTCAGCTCAGCGATTTTTCCCTGGCTAATACATCCTTTTTTTAGCAAGGTATCCAGTCTTGAGTTGAAGGTGATGAAGAGTTAGCATGTCCTAAGGGAGTTTGTTTCAGTGTTTGATCACCTTCACTGTTGAAAGGTTGGGCCTAATTTGAATTTGTCTGATATCAGTTGCCATGTCTTGGTCCTTACTGTGCCTTTCTCCACCAGACTAAAGCATTTTGTAGCACCCATTTTTTTTTTTAATGAAGATACTTATGCTCTGTAATCTAGTCCCCCCTTAATCTTTTCAGATAAATTAGACTGATCTTGAAGTCTCACTGCAAGTCATTTTCTGCAACCACCAAAGTCACGTTGAAGACTCTTTTTCTGCACCCAGTGCTGCAACATGATCTGAAAATGTAGATACCAGAAAAAGACACAATCTTTCTGAACTGGACTCAGCATTGCCATATGAGAGAGAACACCAGTTCACATTACATTTCAATGCTGCTGTGTTCATACATCTATGGTCTCTAGGCTCCTTTTTACTACTGCACCAGTTGGAAATCTGAGATCCACTTGTGCAACACCTTATTCTTCCTTTCCAGATATAGTCCTGCCATCTGAAAGCATGATGTGCTGTTCTTTCTCCCTAAATACCCAAATTAATTTGGGGTGTGCTACATACCTTTGTATGAAGGGATGCAGCCCTTCTGAGCAATCCACATGTTAGATTTTTACTGTCATTTTTTTTTTGTATCCTTCTACTAATCTTTGTGTCATCCACCCTTTTTATCAGCATACTTATTCCCAGATCATTGATGAAAACGCTGAATAAAATGGGGCTTTGTACTGATTTCTCAGAAGCCAGTCTGGAACGCTCCCATTTGATGATAATTCCCCATTGACAAGTGCTTTTTTGAGATCTATCATTTAGCTTTCTCTCAACTCATTTAATCTCTGCTTTATTGGTATTGCATAGCGTTAACATTTTATCAGAATGCCACAAGGTATTATATCATGTTAGAAAAGTCCAAATATGAAGTCATCTTTATGAACCAGACTTGTAATTCCACAGAAAAAAGCAGATTTGTTTGAAAAAGCCCATTTTCCTTAAATCTGTGTTGACTAATGATATTCTTACTGTCTTATTCTCTAGCTGCTGGATTCTATGTAATAATTTTCATTCTTTTATTCAGGAACAATGTCAAAATAACTGCCCTGCTGTCACTCAAGTCCCCCTGGTTGTTTTGAATCCAGCACAACATTAATGTTCTTCTAATACTTCTGTTGCTCTCCCACAAAGATTTCAAGTTAAGATCCGTCAGCTGGAGATCCCCCTCAATCAACTCTTTGGTGAAAGTCACCAGACACTATAGATTTCAAATGTCTACCCTTAGTAAGCATTGCTTAATATCCATCACAGTTATTAACAAACTGAAAAATACCTTGGCATCCACATAGTGTAGGAACAGTTACCATGTTCCAGCCTCAACTTGCTGCAACAGGCTCCTAAAAACTCTTCTACATTTGGGACTTCAGTGCACTCCACTAACTTCCCTTCCCACCTTGGAAACACTCCAGTAACTTCCCTTCACACCTCGGAAATGCCCCATATGGAACATCTAGGAAGAAGCTGGCTTTACATGAACATGATACAAGTTTTTTCGCACTTCATCAAAAGACATGCAAATGAATGCATTGCTGAGCTTGAAACTGGTAGCGATGGTTCAACATGGGCAAAAAGAAAGCCTCCCTCTGAAACACTGAAAAGCTTTTTCCATCACTGTAGACTATACCATCAGCTTCGCCAGCCATCCTTCTGACCCGTGCATTATCTTCCATTCAGACCTCTTTCTGGGTCCTTGCACTTGGACTTTGTATAAATCTCGAAGACTTTTGCTAGAAAACATGTCTAAGGCATACATTCCTGATCCCTTTTCACTGCAGCTGAAATGGTTGCCCAGGCTTATATCAGCCTACCCTTTCATTTCTACAACATCCTTTTCCTGGCCTTAAAACTGCAAACTTGCCTGGCCCAAATCAGTGCAGAAAGACAAAAGTCACATTCCCTTCCTGTCATTTGGACTATGTTGCACCTTTCTCTAAATGTTTCTTTGGGCTTCCCCTCTTCTACTTCATGAAACACAAGCTGTTTGTCTTCACTGTCGAGACTTTTATAGCTTACCCTCCTGCAAGCGTCACTTCTGAATCCCTACTGAAAAGTTAGCTCCCATATCTGATGGACAGTGTTGCCAGATACCATCAGATTTGAAATGTTTTCAACAGCGGCACCTTTGAGCCTTCTTCGCTAAACTTTTGCAAAGCTGCTTCATTGTCCTCCTTAAAACTCTCTTTATACTAAAACTGCAATGCTCACAAAGGAATAATGATGACAGCTAGGCTTCAGGTGCTCAAGCACCTCTGTCTTTCAGGCTGAGCCATAATACTACCTCTCTTTTTCTTTTCATCTGCTCCCCTCTTCATCTGTGTCTGCCTTTGTCTCTTGCCCTGTATCTAGTTAAAATATATAAACTAGGCTTTTTTTAGATAGGATAATAATGATTGTGTAAGACTTTCAGCCAATGTTCAACACTGATATCCCTCCTCACACCCCAACTGCTTTGCATGCATTCAGATAGGTGCGTTGGGGAGTAACATTGTTTTCTGGTACTATTGGGTGGGCTGTCAGGGTGCAACTATATGCCTAAGTTAAACAGTCCCTGGAGGTGGTCCTGGGAACAGAAAAATAATCAGCTGTACTGTTAAACAGTTCAGCATGGCCCCAGCACAGCTCTGTAAGCACCCTCCCAAATAACTCTCGGGCGCAGCTTGGGAAGTAGCGCATTCCTGGGGCCAGTCTTAACTCAGAGTCTGCATCCAGCCCCCCTGGTTTAAATGGTAAAAGCATTTATCAGCATGGGAATGGCTATCCTGGGCCAGTTGTCCTAAGTACACAGGACTATTCCTGAACACTTTTAATTTATTTCTACAGACATTTTCTCACAGGTTGCCCTCCTCCTAGGCTTCAGCACTTGGCTGTTTCCACGCATGACCCTGCAGTTTTGACTTATCAATAACCGCAAAAGGCTAAGAGCAGCTTTATGCAGAGTACCATTTCAGCCCTGTTATTCATTCTCTCGTTCCTTAATGGCCATAGTCAATTTTAAACATTATAATCAAGTGCTTTATCCCACCAGGTTTTAATCAAGTCAGTTATGCCAAAATCATTCTCGTCAATGAGTACGTCCTGTGCCTCCTCCTCACTGCCTGCAGTCCTAAGGGAGTGGTGCTCATCACAGCAAAAGAACGTCTTTTCTCTACATTATTTGCTGTATTGGTTCCATTTGTTTGATGCATCCTGAACTTGAATTCATACTGTGGCTGCCGCCTTAGCAGTATAATAACATCCCCAGCCACTCACAGAAGTTTTGGGTACGGAAAGAAGCCAAGAGCAATTGTTAGTTGTTCCTGACTTTGGAAGCAGTTATACTCCAATTCCGTTGTACACCAGAGCTGAGTACAACATCAGGACTGCCCTGAATTTTGCTACTCTATAATGCGCTCTCAAGGCTATTACATGGCAAGGATATGGCTGGAGATAAAGGCACTCTGGAGTTTTTTCCTATGCCCTAATACACTGCCAGCTGCATGAAACTGGTACTAAACCAATTAAAGATCATCCTAGGCCAGACACTCCTACAATTTAGCTTTAAAACCACCACAGATGAGATTTTACAAGGGAAGAAGGAGCACAGCATCCCAGTGCAATTTGCTACCATCTCTTAATTTGATTACTGCTGGGGCAAAGCTGGGGGTGTTGTGGGGAGAAAGACAGAAAAACCAGAGATGTGAGACATGATTAAAGCATGGTGTCATCCTATCCACACAGGCAATACCAATTTTAAGTAGTCAAAAACCTCCCTTGATGTGGCAAGAGCCCTCAGCAGGAAAAATTCTGCCACAAAGATGTTTCTATTGAGACAAATTCTGTACCCAAGACTTCAGGTCAAGGTGACCCACAATAACTGACACCTCTAAAGGGCAATTTGTCCTCCCCCCCACCAGAAATCCTGGAATCACTAAACGCACAGAGCACACTGACAGCTCCACCTCGTCTCTTAACTATCACTTGACTTAAAGCTGATCTCATGGCCTCACAGAGAAAAATATTCTTCTTCAACAGCCTCAAGCACACAAATAAAGCATAGTTTTGTTTTTGTCTCTCAAAAAGCCCTTTCAAGAGCTCAGGCCTGTGATTCCTTGAAGTAAGTGTGCTTTCAAAAAGGAAATCTCTAGTCCAAGATCAACAGGGGAAGGATCAGGAGACTGGAAAATAAAATCGGCTCTTAGCCTGAGGAGAGAGCACTCAGTGAAAGAACCTGACTGGATTTAATAGGAGAATATGGGCATTAATGGCTTTCAAAAGATCACAGTTTCTGGTTTGAATGAAGGAAGCTTTTGACCTTTGGTACAGATGCATTAGGCAACCCCTTGATGTTCTCTAGTTAGTCCTTTCCATGGACAACAGCACCTGATGAATTGGCACTACTTACTCCTGATTAGCACTCAGAAAAAGACTCCTTCAGAGAATAAGCCCTAGGTTTGAGTTTGACTCCGACAGCTCAGTCAGGGTAATGGAGGAAGTTCTCTGAACTGCTGAAAAAGCCCAAATTTCCCTTCAAACAGCAGTGCAGATATTTTTCCTGCAAAGAAAAGATTTCTGGCAAGATGTGTGTCTGACAGATGGTGACAGAGCGAGCCCAAGACAGGCACACCGTGAGCAAAGGCCATGTAAATGATCACCAGACAATCTGTCAATGTACCCCAAACCTTACCGGCGGAGCCATGGACTGGTATTCTCATCAAGTTTTCCATCACCACCCTGCCTGAAGTGAAGCAACCAAATTCTCTCAATCCCATCGTTACTCCCAGATTCTTTCCAGAGAGTACTGACCCATGCAATCCTTTCCTATTGCAAGGGCTGTACACAGGTCCTCCTACACTTCAGGACACTGAGATTCTGGCTTTAATCACTGCAGCCTACATACACCTCTCCTTCTGACTGACGACCACTCTCATCAGCATAGAAACTCAGGTGTAGAAACCACTAATTATAACAAAATGTGTGGTTCTTCTTGACATAAACCGATAAAATAGCTAACATGGGCTATGTATGACAGGTTAAGACACAAGTCACTGGAGTTGTCCATGGAAAAACAGATGCCAGCCCAGTTTTGCAAACCTGCATCTCTGACAGTCCACACCAGGTGTGGAGAATGCAAAGACGAAGGGAGATTTCGAGAAGTGATCAGAGAGGAAAAACAAAATCTTTTAATTCCCTTACCTAAGAGCTAACTTCTTCTCCTGCGTAGAACAGAAAAGGCTGAGCTAGTGCTTTTGGGTTTGATTTTTTTTTTTTTCACCTTTAATTATGCATCGTCAGTGACAAGCTCATGTGGAGCTAAAAGCTGGATCTGGGCATGAAGCTAATTTTTGGAGCTATTGGCTGTTCACTACCAGGAATAAAAATGATTCCTTGTCTTCCTAGATTTGGTTTAAGGAGCAAAATCTCTTTGTCTCTCCCTCCATATTAGCTGCCTACAGACAGCTCCATTTTCCATTTGTGCATTTAATTATCCCTTCCTATGTGAACTACTTTACATTTGTGCTTATTGAATCTCAGCTTATTGATTTCGGCTCACTTCTTGAATTCATCATAGTTGGACTCTGGGCTAATCCTATTCTCCAATGCATTGGCGATTGCTTCCAGCTTTGTGTTGCATATGAATTTGATTAGCATACTCTCCATTCCGGTCTCCAGTGAAAATGTTAATGAAAACATCGAGCAGTATCAGATCTAGAGCACATACACATAGGACTCCATGCACCACTGCCTAACCCGACTCTAAACCTTTAATAATACTCAATACTTCTGGGGTGCAGATGGACAACCAACCAACACTTGGCTAAATGATTTGCAGTAATTCAACTGAGTTTATATTCTTCAGGAACAACTCACAAACCTGGATCAAATGTAGGGAGAGGTCAAGGAAACAGCATGTGAATTGGGAAGGTATATGAGTTTGATGGTCAGGGTTAGAGTTCAAATTCAAGAATACCACAACAGTCCCTGAAATGTCAGCTTCAAAAACTAGAAAACTCAAAAGGCACGCTTACATTTTTGGCAAGTTTACTGCTATCTCAGGCTTAATTTCACTGGTGTGGCTCTTCTCACATACTTTAAAAGGATGCCAAATGGCAAAGTAGGCTGGTTCTGGTGTGGATCTAGCTTTCAAAAAATAGAAGTATTTAGGATTTAAGGGTTAGTTCATGCTCATCTCTAATAAAATGCTTCATTGTGGCCAAGATACATTGGAATGGACGTGACTGTTTTCATATTCTAACTTACCTAAAACAAAACAGAATTTCCCACTTTTACCAGCAGAATTAAGCTGGTTATATCCATGACCATTTCTATAGCCATAAGGTTTAGGGGTTTTGTCTTTTGCTTTTAGGGGTGGGTGGGGAGGGGTGAGGGGGTGAAGAATCGACATTATTTTACACCTTAGTTCCCTCCAGAAAGTTTCACATGGGTTGGTTATTGAGCCAGACATTCACCAGTGTTGAAGTTCAACAAGTCAGTGCTCAACTCCCATGTTCCCTCTTGTTTGCAAGTTTAATGCTACTGTTCATTGCCCTCCCCTCTCTCTCTCCTCCCTTGGGAGATGGTGCTTTACAATGTACTTTACTTTGTCTCCTTCTCTTCTCTAACACAGTAGAACCTCTGCACTCCCCAGAAGACCCCCAAACACTAATTCCTGATAGCAGTAAGGAAGCAAGACACACAGAGGGCAAAATGATTCTGTTTATGGTGAGATTAATCTCTTTCTGAAAACCAACAGACAACCCCTGGAAGGGTTGGCTTATTCCTGGCTCAAAAAGATGCATCCAAAGAGTGCATTTTTGGCCTCTGGAATGTACCAGATGGCACAGATTTTTTTAAAGTTTCCTAACTCTTTTCCAATCCTGCCTTCATGTTTCCATATTCATAAAAACCCTTTCTCACAGAATTGTGTTGATGCAGGACTTCATCACTCTTACTGTACCTCTTACAACTGCTCTTTGGACCATGCAGCAATGTTCAGGAAAGAACATTGATCACTCATTTCCAAAGCCACATGCACCTATCCAGGTTAATCTTCATTATCAGCAGCGTGTGTTGGGATCTGTGATATTGTAACATGATTTATTTCTTAGGGAGGCTCACAAGTGGCTGTAAAGTGAGCATAACTAGAGTGCAGGTGCTATAAAGTGTGTTCTATTTGAGCAAAGGGTCTTTCTGATCTAAAATGTGAAAGATCTACTCCAGCTTTTGAAAAGTTGCCCTGGAAACCGGATGTGGATGGTGCCACTGCATATGACATATCCCTGCATCAATTGTCCTGTTCTTATCATCCTTTCCAGCAAAGTTAGAACTGCAACCTGTTCTTGGCCTTCTTTTATTTGCTCTCACTCTCTGTTCAAAATTCCATATATTTTACTTATAAATCTAATATTAAATCTTTAATATATCTATATATAAATAATGAGTATTTATAGAATGTCTGCTCATTAAAAGCACTGCTCAGATACCAACTAGCACTCCTTTTGCAACCTCATGTGATGGAAATCTCTCATTTGGGCAACTCTATTGACAGTGATAATAGCCTCTTCAGTCTGCAGAGGGCCATTGCAGTTAAAGCTGGTTGGATACCACTGTGTTAGAGCAGGACGTTTTCTCAAACACCACCACATTCAGAAGGCCTGTGCAAAGTCAGCTGGTTCCTCCTTCTTACTTGCAGCTGAAGCAAGAGGAAAACGCTTTAAGTGCTTGCTTAATTTTAATGTCGCAATATATCCAGAAACAGAACCCGGGATGTCATTCGGTCAAAAATCATGGAAGATGTGTTTAGCATCGTGTTGAGTAGACAAGAGCAGGTGTTAACCTGTACAAGCGCCATTCTCCAAAGGAACAGATGGTCTGGAATATGCTTGTCCTTTCTCATTTTTCAGCAGCCCCATCCAGTACTATCAACTACTTTCCTCTTCCACTCTGCAACACCCTTAAGCCCAGTAGGCAATTCTCATAGCTGCTACAGAGAGGCTTTTATTGCACTTTCATTTAAGGGACTTTATATGACCCTGTTTATAACATACCGATGTTGTGAATAGGGTAGCAAGGGAAAGAAAAGCTATTGTCTGAATTGCACAGAGTGAAAACGGAAGCACAAAGCTTCTGAAAAGACTTAAATGATGCCTAGCAATGGGGGTAATCACAAAGCAGCATTCTCAAAGGCACATGCATATCTAATCCTTATTGGTTTAATTGAAAGGTAAGCAACCTAACGAAGGTTTTTTTAACGTTTCAGTACGTATCTACCTGTGTCGTGAAATGCCTGAATACCTTTGAAAATCTGGCCCTTGGCCTCTATCCCATTTCAAGAAAGAGAAGCAGGCAAGTAAAAATGTAAATCAAAGGAATTTGGACTCCTCAGTGTACAAATCTTTTCTGAAAAACAGCTGTAAACTCTGCCTTTATTAGAAAATACTACTCTAAGTAGTTTACCTGGAAATTCCAGAGCTATTAACTGATCTGCTTGACCTCACCAGCCCACTCATGAATTCATCCTTCTCATTCCCTACAGACTCATGAGCTGGCTACTATTCGCACTGTTTAGATTATGCTTTAATGAGCGCTGAAAGCTTTGCGTTTTCTTAATGAGAATTGAAGTGAAATTGAAAACTACAGGCTTTGTTTAAACAAGAACAATGTGAATCTGGCAGAATTCAAACCAAGCTACAGCTGAAATATTGACCTATATAAAAGCCAAGAATGGAATAAGAACATGACTGAAAGGCATTCCAGCAAGATACAACCAGCTTTAACTGAACGGTGTCATACAGAAACAGGAGCTACGCATTTGCAAATATTACACACTTAATAGTGCACAGAATTCGCTTCTTACTGTTTTACAATAAGCAAAATAAATATCAATTTAAATTTGTAACAAAAGGCGTAAGGAAATCAAACAGCTTAACACAGGTGGAACTGTAGATAACTGAAAATCTAGATGTGTAACTCTTCAGTTATCCTTCCATGAAGAAATGAGCTGGAGAAAGAATAGAAGAGACTATGAACAGGGACTAATTCATTGTTATGGAATTAAAATAACACTGCCTGGCATCTCATCAGCTGAGCTCAGAAATCCAGGGCAATCCTTAGCCATCACTTGGCTTGTGCCCTTGGCTGCTTCTATCCTTTTGTGCTACTCCAAGCTCTGCTGGACTATGTGTCTTCTAGTGGAACGAACAAGTTGGTGAGACTGAGGGCAGAAAAGGAGTAAGCAAGGTACATTATAAAGCAAAATCTCTGAAAATTTACAAATAAAAGTCTCCCTGCTTGTTCACTTCTCTGATGCTGCGTGGGCTCCAGACTGAGTGGTCCGGTGAGTTTATGCCCCTTCTCTTCTTAAAACCCTCTTTACCCTCCAGTGGAAAGGATACCACCATCTCCATTCACAGCTTCCCATCATACGAATCGTTTTGTAGTTCTCCATTTCCACCTCTCCCAATCTACTTGCCTCTTCCTGTCACAATCTATCTGTACACCAGTGTTATCCACAGGCCTCACAAGGTAACAGAACATAATCACTTTTATGTGCTTGTCTGCCTTAATCTCTGGAAGTGTTCCCTGCAATCATTCTCTGGGGAGTTCATTTGTTAGATCATTCCCCATCTGGGTGAGCTGTATTTAATGTTTATACTATGAAAAAGATCACTGGCGGGTCTTTCCAAGCCTTGCTCTAGTTGGTGGAATCTGCATACGTGGCAGAAAGGAGCTGGATGCACCTTTTTGGTTGGGGAAAAAAGCATCACTGCTTTTTCAATAATTTCTTTGTTGCTTTAACATGAAAAGAATAAACTAGGCAGAATGGGTCAATTTCAAGATTACTCCTCTATAGAGGGAAAGGTTTTAAACAGATCTGTTCTGGCATCAAATGACACGAGTAATTTTTCGGTTATTGATCTCTTCCCAGCATAATTTCTTTGTTATTATTTTCCCCCTCCATTCTTGCCTCATCACTCCTCCATAAGGACCCTCCAAAGGACCGGTGATCTATTCCCCTTTTCCATCACACGTACTCCAGCCTACCTCCCGTATTTGCAGAAACAACGCTCCGTGAGTACCAGAGGTTTGGAGACAGACTTAGGGAAGGAATAACAGAAGTTTTTATGTGCACTGTTCATTTTCTACTTTCCCAGCCATAAGGGAAACAGCCATCCCAAATTCATGCTGATAAAACTTTTAGATCCCACTATGAGTGTATTCGATAAAAGCATGTGACATGAGCTTCGCACAGTACCAATCTGTTCTAATCTTTCCCAACAACTGCACTAAACCAGCAACAGCAGTTCCACCCCCACAAATGCTCACAGAGATACTGATCTCAAGACATAGCTGTCCAATAAAGACAAAGCTGCCCTAGGAAAGATCACCACAAAAGCATAGGCAAGGCAGGAAAATATGATCTCACAAAGACCTAAAATAAGCTTGCTGTCCTTAAAAAATCCTTTTAGAACAAGTCTCAAGGCTACACCTTCTACTAGGTTCAGTCCCTACTCACTACACAAAGGAGACCAATGAGTTTATTTGGCTGTTCCCATGCTAGCTCACGTAAGATGGTCTGGAAAGCCCCCTGAGCAGAAGACTCCACAACTCACAGGATACGTCTGCCAGTGCTGCACCACCCTCCCAGTGAAAAGCTTTTCCTAACGTCCCATCCGAACCTCCCAAGCCACAGGTTGTGGCTGTTACCAGTGTTCTACTGTCTGCTGCTATTTAGAAGAGTTTGGTTCTGTTGTCTTTGCCGTCGTATTTCAAGTGCCACAGGCTTCTAGCTCACCTTTTAGCCTCCTATTCACTACACTAAAAAAGCCTAGATCCTTCAACCTTTTTTCATAGGACATGTACCGTAAGCCTCGATCATCTTACTAGCTGCCTCCACTAGAGTCTTCCCCAATTTCTTAATACCCTTCTTGAATTGTTGAACCTAAAACTGGACACAGGGTCCCAGGTCACTGGGCTGAGAGATGACGAGTTCAATGTGAGTCAGCTCTCATCACAAAAACATCAAACTGGCGTACATCAAACTACAACAAGAAGAGCGTGGTCAGCAGATTAAGGGAAGCTGTACTTCCAACTATGTGAAACTGAACACAAGCGCGACCCACTTCTCCATAAGATTTCTTGCTTGGCGGGGAACCTTTCCTACTGTCTGAGAGGCTCCCATTATGGCTCACTTATCTTGTGAACTCCAGATGCAGAACACTGGATCTAAAGGACAGTGTAGCTCTGTGAGTAGGTTGTTATTACTGGAGGGGTTCAAGCACCCTGAAGCAGAGGAAGGCCTGAAGCTTGGGAGTTCCCATGTCCATGGTGGATGTTATCTCTGTTAGGCCTTTCACCCAAAGGAGAGAGGGCTGTCCTACCTACTGACTTGAGTAAGCTGCGCTTAAACATGGGTGTTGGATCAGGCAATGGAAGGAAGAGAAGATGGCTCGCAGCCGTCCGTACAAAAGTAGTTGTATGTGTGCTGTTCCACTGAGAGGTTATGCAGAGAAGACTCCACGTACTTACGATTACTAGTGAGGTGGGAGAGGTGGGTTGCAAGTGCAAGTTTCAGCTGCTGGCAGTTTGGGGACCTACTTTTCCCTTTATGTATCCAGTCCACTGACAGAAAAGAAGATGGCCAGCACTATGTTGTTGCACGTGAAAATAAACAGCTTCATGGATTTAGTTCAACATTATGGGTTTGCAGTATAAAGGGCAGGTAAGCATATTGGATAAGTTTATTTTCTTATAGCCTCCCTACCACACAGGTTAAGTCGCTGTCAAATAGGAGCCTTTCTCCTTCTGTTGCTCTAAAGGAAACTATGCGAGATGCAGACTGTTTTGAGATTCACACTGGGAAGTGATATTAAAGCAGAATGAATGTACAAGATACATATGCTACTGCATACATTAAAGTCTGCTGATCTCCACAAGCATGTCTGTTTATGAGGGGTGGCTTTTTCTGAAAGAACCATGAAACTAGATTGTGTTTGGGAAAGCTCTGTGCCTTAGACAGATGAACCCCATTTTGCAGACATGCGACAGCATTCGAGAAAATCTCTCCTGGAAAAGACCAGCCTCAATTAGCCTACAAGAATTCAGCGATCTATAAGCCAAAAAGAAAGGATTATTTTATAGCATAATACCCCACGCTCCAACCCCCTCACCCCCACTTATGCACCACTACAGTGCCTGGCTATGTTCAGCTCAGGAGAATATTGCCTTCAACAATAGATACAAAGACAGCCTGAAAAGGGCTTTCGGCTTTGGATGGAAGGTAAGTCAGAAAGCAGATTTGCATCATCTTGGGAGTCTGGTATTGCCAATTTCAAGAAGTCACACAAACTTTTAAATTTGCAGCGATTAAATAATACTCCACTCTTTTGTGGGATCTGAGTATAGTGCATAATTTGGCATTTCTCCCTGAGGATGAATATGTTGCCTAGGATTCCCTGCAAAGTGAAATGAGCAGGCCACAGACTTACAAGGTTTGGCTAAGATCATACACAGTGTCTTTTTGTTTGCTTTCAGAAAGTTGTTTTCTCAAGCAAATCTCATGGCAGCATGCACAAAGCCTGTCATAGCAGGCCCCTGACCTACAGTGTGCTTTTGTGGCAGTCATTTTGTGCTACAGGTATGTAGAGTAGATAGTAAAGAGTAATTCTGCCCATTGAAGTTGAGGAGGTTCAACCCTGAAATTGCATAGATCTGGTATAAAGTCAGTAGTAGTGAATCTAAAAGACTGCTATGGTGTTGACAGTTCTTAGGAAATAACACAGACCAGCTCAGAGACTGCCCTGCGTACTGCCTTGCACCCTCGGGTATTCCCAACCCCAAAAAGGAACAACCAAGAAGGACGCTGGGCCAGAAGTCTCCAGAGGATCCCTCCAAACAGCGTTTCTATGATTCTGTAACAGTTCAAGATCAAAACCAGGAATGATAAGCAGGAATAGCTAAGTCCCTAAGAGGTTTAAGGTAAAGGCCATACTCCTTCACTTAGCATTTCCTAGCAACTACTTCAGGTGGCTTTCTCCTCTGCATTCTGACTTTCCTGAGTCACATTTCTGTACGTTTAACTTTTCCTAGACAGTGGAGGAAAAGCATGTGGGCACTTTACTCAGGACTGTGGCATCTCCAGGTGGAAGCCATCATATAGGCAAGCGTGGCACTAGGAAACCTTTCAGTGCTCAAGCCATCCTCCAAACAAAGCCATTACAGCACTGTGCATTGTGAAAGATCTATGCAGTTTGCCAGTTGTACCTCCACAGAGGAAATTCTTGTCCTAAGGATCATCAGTGGATCATCAACAATATCAGGGACAAAATAGTTTCCTTTAATACTGTCCCTTTAAAACACAGAGTCTACATTGCTGTGTGTAGTAAACACCAAGTATTTGGTGCTGCAAAGGCCACAGATGTTGAACTGATGGTGACAGGGAACCTTCCACCTCGGTAACCTCACTCCCCCACAGTGGAAAAGACGGTGCCAGCAGCGCTTTGCCAGGTCAGTCACTTCACCGTCAGAAACAGCTGAAAGCATGAAGAGCGAAGAGAGTGAAGTGGAGTCAAGACACAAAGTACAAGTTCAAGTCTCATTTCATTCTCTACCAAAGTTTGGCGGGAAAAAATTGGCTAAGGGCCCATTTTCAGTTCAAAACCCAAATTGCTTTGATAATTAGCAAGTCTATTGGAACATGTGCAGAGCCTAGGCATAATAGACAAAGCAGATGATAGCATGTCAAGAAATCATATTTGATATAGATTAAAATTACTGAAATATAGGGAATTATGGAAAAATACAATCACTTTGCAATTAAGATTAGGACTAAAAAAGGATTTGCATTCATTGTAAGAAGCAAGACCAGTAACAACTAACAACCACCTACAGAGATGGAGCTATTAACATGCAAATGATCATTATTCTGACCGAGGTATTTCTACAGAAAACGTGGCGTTTATGCAGATTTCAAAGAAGTTTTCTGAACCAAGGTATGTATGGATAAAGAGATGGGAGTGGGAACACGGTCTGTTTACTCAGGAAAACAGTTCTGCTTGATACAGAAGAAAACCAAGAAACACAATTACTGAGTTGGGGCTGGAACAGACATGGTGTGGGATTCCAGCAAACCTCCCTGACAACATGATTACAAAGAAGAGCAAGCTTCGGGGCCAGAATGTTAATGTAAGAAATGCAAACCGTTATTTAACAACTTAGAGGAATATAAACCAGGGAAGAAAGACGACGTTACTGACTTGAAGGTAGGAAATAGGAAGAGATAGGAAATTTTTGTGGAAATGGTAAAAAAACCTGAGCTCTTCAGGTGTAAGCAAATAGGAGTTTATACCTGTAACTGCACGACTGCATCTCATGAAGAGAAAGCATTACCTGAAGCTACACTAAACACAACTTCCTCTGCTATCAACACTGGGTATGATTGCTACCCTAATTTCAGTGGAGCTTTGGCTCCTTTATACCATATAGGTCTTGACAAATTCATTGCAGTCCATTCTTACAGACAGGGAAAAAGGACCACTCTGCTCTAGTGGGAGGCAAAAATGAGCAAAGAGCTCATTCAGGCATTCAGGGTACTCAGTGAATGGCAGGGAGCACAAGACTCTTTATCTTGCCAGGGTGTTGTCAAGACCTTGGCAGAGGTCAGTAAAAAAGCAGAAAAGACAAGTATAGCAGCCACCAAAACTGATAGGGGGGAAGAGAGACGTATGTTACTGTGGAAAAATTCTATCTTTAAATAAGATATAGGAGAATGTTCTTCTGCACGCTATGGCAGTATCTTTGAGAAAAAGGATATTTACAACTGAATTTCACTGCAGCTCCCTTTTACATTCATAGAATTTCAGATCTATAAGACTTCAAGCATCAGGGAAATTGGTCGCTTTCTAGGAGTCTGGTTGACAGAATTTTCGAAGGTCCTGGAAGTCTCTTTTGTGACTCAGGTAGCAGCACTGTATTTTAAAATCGCATTGCATGGCCTTACCAGAGAGCCCTTAAAAGATCCTGTAATCTATGGTTTTGACCTATGTGGTCCAAATGGGGTGAGGGTGACAGCCAGAAAGTGCAAGAGCTGGGGAAAAGTTACATCAATTTCCCACTTGGCAGGCTGCACTGATCCCACAGTCCTACGTAATCCAAAACCTTAGGAGGAGCTGACTTTGCAAATGTCAAATTATAATTCCATATTACGAAGTGCATATTAAGATTCTTTCAGCTCTGCAAAGGCTGTTTCTCAAAAACTGCTAAGGCAAAGAGCATCACTGCAAAAAAAGCCACCCACCTGCTGATGAGACAAAAATAAAATAAAGAGGCTCAGTTGGTGGGTGTAAAATCAACTGTGCCAAAGCCATGAATGGACATATTCCACTATTACCTCTTCGCTGGGAACTCTGGCTGTTTCATTTGTCTATTCTAATGTGAACACCACTAGATAAATGCTAAAAACCCTGAACACTGTGAATGTGTAAGCGAGATGAGAATGACTGGCACATTAGGGGTTTTTGCCCCACAGTGAACATATGAGCAGCTGTTGGAAGAAGAATTTGAAGAAACTTTTTGGCCTAGTCAGTAATAAGGCAGGATCCAAGTATTTTAAGGTCTTGAAAATCTCCTAGATCTCTGGATTACACCTACTTCTTGCTTTTCTACAGCTGTTAGAAATATCATTCAATCCCTACCAATGATCAAGGCATAGAAATTGTCATGGGGGGGTCAGTGAATGGTTCATCTGGCCACCATCCAAGCTGGTATTAGCTTGGATGAAGCAAAGACACGGATCTCCTACCTCTTATTACTTTTGTGTATCAGAGAACAGACTGCAAGAAAAACACGCCATGTACAGTTTAGAATAACCTGCCCACGTGGGATGATTCCACAAACCCAGGAGCAATTTAATGAAAAAAAGGACAGTGCTTGGCTAACACAGCAATTATTTAATATTTCTTTTTAACCTCAATGGTTAGCATGCTGCCTTAAATCATATTTTCTAAGTCAGGAAATTCTGTTATCTTCATTTTATAGATACAGGAAAGAGTAGTGCACTGTGGTTTGCTAAGCTGTCCTGGTCCCTTGATTGTCCCGGTCCAAGTGAGGGACCTGGCTGGAGCGCTCACAGCTCCCTTCAGGCCATATAACTAAGGCTCCTTCCCATCCAAACAAAGGACTGTGAAAGGAGAGAGGAGATGGTGCAGTTCCACTTCTTGCCCCAGTAGAAGCTTGAATGTTCTCCCAGACTGTCAGTGGAGATGTGAATACAGCAGCTAAGGCTGTGCTGTACTAGCAAATTTGAATGTGCCCAGGAACATTCCCAGATGCAGTAATGTTAATAAACTGTAAGCAAGTTTGCTGGCATAAGATTTGGCCTGTTAAGATTTGTGCTTACCCCAAACAATTCCCAGCCACAGATGATCCAGGGACCATTTGCAAGTAGGAAGGGTTGCATGAAGCTACACTTTTTGGGGGATTACAGTGGTTTACTACCATAGATCTGGGCCATTCCATGCCAGGTGGCTTTACTGCCTGGAAATGCTGCAACGTACATTTAATTTATTAGTACAGACATAACTTAAGATGCTTGCTGGAGGTCACCCAGAAAGTCCATGGCAGAGCTGTGACTACAGCCCAGGCTGTCCGAGTCCCGGTCTGGTTCATAATCACTAAGCCCCATCTCCTGTACCAGCACCCTGTCTTGTGCAGCACAAGCTTTTCAACCTGCACAGTGATGAAGTGGGGAAGATAGATAACTAAGTTACTCGGACCAACACTTGTCGGCTTAAGTTTGAATGAGTCTGTGCTCCTAAATCTTGCTTAGTAGTACACACAAACTTCTCAGCCCACGGATTCCAAATGCTGTGAAAATATATAAAGTATTCTTCAATGTACACTTAGTCTTCACAGTATAAATACGCTCCATGTTTCCTCATCATAGGCTTCCTCAATTCTACAACTAAAAGCATGGTCAGTTCCTGTAACCTTAAATTGCATATCCTGAGCCCAAGACAGTGACTCAACCTCTTACAGGTTCCTTAAAACTGTAGGTGTCTGGTGCTAAATTCAGAACAGAAACTCCTGCCACCTGATCCTCAGTATGGATCAGTATGGAAACATATCACACACTCTTCTTCACTAGCACATGATTGTACATACATCCAGAGATACAATGCCACACAGATACAATATGAAGAGCTAAAAGGACAAGCAGCAGAAGACTCTGCCTTCTTTTGCCCGGAGAAATTGCAATTATGTGGTAGCAGGAAACCAATCAGCCATTATTCCTCTTTAGTTCTCTCCACTATAGGACAGTGAAAATGAACAGAACATGATTACTACTGCAAGGTGTGGACAGTTTGGGACACACAATCTTTTAAGGTGGTTCCTGCCTCTCTTTCAGTTTTTATAATCAGGTAAGGCCTTGAATCCTAAATCTCAGTTTTCTTGAACTCTGAGAATCTGATCAAATGTTTTTATTTGATCTCACTGGATATTATTTCACTGAACTCTGTCTTGTCAGCCAGGCTCGTCTTCACTACAGCAGACACGTAGAATCCTACTCTAAGGCGTCTCCCTACTCTACAAAACAGCCTCTGTAAGTCTGAGCCCACATGCTCAGCTTTTATCAGGTAAATAAACTTAAGCCCACTTTGAGAGGTCTAGGATACTTGACAACCCCTCACTGTTCGCAAATAATCTTTCTTTAGGACTGCGAAAGATTGCGTGGTCTTAGTGACTAAAGCCACATGGGAGATAAGCTCTAATAAATAAATAGGAATAAATATAATAAACTACCTTTTCAAATATGTCAATATTGAAAGCAACTCTCACGTAACCGATAGACAAACAGGCGGGGTAATCAAGAATAGGGGACTATTTAGGTGGAAAGACCTGATTGTGGAGTGAAAGCAACAACTAAGAAAAAAAAGGGCTATAAAAGCAACTTGCCTTCATATCACCTGAACACACATGCAATCCACACTGCTGCAGAATCACATATTTACTTTTGCAGAGTTCCTGAACTCTTGAAAATTTGCCCAGTCTCAAAGCTGAATTTCAGTAATCTGAGCTCTCTTCAGCAGAGCCAAGCAGTTATGAAGACCTATCTAGTTGACACTACATCCTTGCACCAAAGCTTAACATAACGCTTGGGAGAATTTAGCTAAAGAAAGGAACCTTGGGACACATCTGTAAGGATATTTGAACAGCGGCAACATGGGTGAGTGACACAAGCGTCTAATGTTTTTTGCACCGGTTCTCTTAAAAATTCACTGAGCCCAATTCTACATCTGTAAGAATCTCAACTGTTTGAAAACAGCTGTATGTCCAATTACTTTCAAATAATTTGGTGTGAAGAAAATTTTGAGCAGCAGCCAAAGACATGCCTGATCTTGTTGAAAATGTTTATTATAGATAGGCATCAAACACAGATCTAAGCCTCCTAAAAGTTCATGGAGGTTTGAATGCAGCAACTGAGCTGTGCATCTACTGACCACTGGATAGAAAGGTCGTGCTTAAATGCAGGAAGCCATATATATTCACAGCCAGAACTTCAATTTTCTTTTTGATGTTGGTAATTTTAATACCATCTATAACATGGATGGGAGACAAATGCCTGGAAAGCAGCATTGCAATGATCTCCTTGATGAGCGGACAGTTCACTTTCCAAACCAAATGAGTTAAGGAACAGAGGAGGGATCAGCTGTTTGCAGAACTGATCATGTCTTCACTCAAAGCATACCAAACCCATAAGGTCATGGTACTCTCAAGAGGATTTCTTAGACTGCAGCAAATTCAAGTTCAGCTGAAATGTTCAAAAACCCCTAGCTTGGGAATGGGTGATGGAAGCTGAAGATCTGGCTCCTTAAAGATAAAGGGTGTTTCATATTGCTTTCCTAATTGTTCTGGGGGAAGAAAGCCATTTGCAGCATGCTCTGTTCAACCTTGGGACTGATGGGAGGCACGAAGGAGTCTTGTTAACAAACAAGAGGCTTTGGAGCTTTGTAAATGGAGAAATTCTGCCTACAAAGCCGAGTTTTACACCGAGTTGGTTATTTTTCATCTTACACAAGTGTGGGAGACATGAACAGCGACACCACTAAAAATACACAAGTATTGTTTTTCACTTTATGGTTTTGGGGTTGTTGGTTTTTTTATAGTCAAAATCCCCACAAAATTCCCCAGCAGAAGTTTCCCATCACAGAGGGGAAAGCAGGACAAGGAGAGGCAAAGGGATTTGGTAAGGTGACAGAAAGTCAGTGGCAAAGCACTAGTTCCCTTCCACCCCATACATTAGGACTTTTCTGCAAGCGATTTTAGGGCAAGAGGGAGACAGACTGACTGTTCAAAGAGAGATTTAGAACTCTCTCTTCCCTGGGAAACTGTGCAGAAACCTAAATGTATTTTTGACAGGGGAAGACTGCTCAAAAGATCCTGAAGGCTTTCTGCCAAGGCTTAGCTTTCTTAGCATTTCAGTTGCTTTTGGGGCTGAAACTCTGTTGCAAACCTTGTCCACCAATCCTTCCCACTAGCAAAAAGCAATGTATCTTGTGAATTCCATATGGCAATACAATTCTACCAAGGAATGGAAATTTCTTCCCTGTTACGACCTAATTTCCAAAATCCTTGAGGCAATTTTCAGCCTGATAGTGGCAGATGTTGCACATTAGACGACCGTGTTCTGAAGTCAGGATATTTACCTGGATCATAGTATTTACGCTGTTCTCTAGTTTCCTGTGCAATACCCATCATCATGTTATTCAAGCACTCTTGGTATCACTGTATTGGTATAAACAGGACTGATCGCACTCATTACAGACTATAAACCACTGTCACACCTTTTTGCAGAATGTAACAAAAAATAAAGTAAGCAATTGTTCCTTCTCTAACTCTCAAAATTCAGTAGTTTTGCAGTACCAGGTTAGAATATAGTAAATAATCTTACTGGAAAAAGGCAGACCTTTAGTAAACATGGACTGAAGTACTTCCATTAAGTACAGCTCTTCTAAAGATCTTCTACAGATACTGACAGAAGAAGAAAGCATCATTTATTTTTGACATTATCTACAGCCCCTGGTCTTCTTCTGAAAGGGTTAGCTGGCTGATTGAGCTTTGGACATAGCTAGGCCAGCAACCAGTAAATGAGTTAAAAGAAAAAGGCTTACATACGGCTAGAGGTATGGCAAGGGTAGACGCTCCTATGCTGGGTCCCTTTTCCCGTTTGCTGGTTTATAAGGCAGGAAGGTGATTGTGGCCTTAGCCAAAAATCATGGGAAAGTGGCAGCTTTTGCCTCAAACTCCACAGAGCATATACCATCCCTGGGTCTCTGAAGAGCCACCCCAGTTTTCTCAGGCTCTCAGATGCCAGGGTGACTTTTAGGCTGCCGACGCACCTATTGAGCAGCTGGTCAGAGCCAACAGCACGGGCAGCACCTGGGCTGAGAGAGCAGGCAGGCAAGAAAAGTAGCTCTGTTCCAAAATGGAGAGAGGAGTCCCGCTGTACCAACTTTGTGTCCCCACTTTCACAGACCACATCCACCATATGTAGGAAGCTTAATGCTGAGAGGGAGGATGGTGAGAACGCTCGTCAGCCTTTCATCTCTCCCACTCACAAGCACCATCCCTGCTGCTGTTTATGCCTCCCAACCCCAGGGACCAAAGCGCCTATTAGACTCATCATCCTCCCTCTGCGGATGTTCCCCCTGAGAGGTTCATTAGGCCTTGCTGCCTGACAGCAGGCATCCACAGAACCAGGTGGCCACCTCCTTTTGCAATGCCAGTATTACTTCCGAGGGGTTAGACTTGCTGGGAAGAAGCTTTTAAATTCCATGTTTCCCAGATGCAAGGAGGGCTCCATAAAACCCTCCCCGCACAGATGGATTGAAGAAAGGCATTACGCTTGGTACATTCTCCGCAGGAGTTAATTACCAGAGGGAGAAGAGAAGTGTGAATCCCTTGGTGTCTGCCAACAAGCTTAGAAAAGCAGTTTGTGCTTCCCTAGCCCCTCCTATTCCAGGATCGCAAAGCACTTTACGTGCATCACTCCAATACACTTCACAGCCACCATGTAACAGTATGATAGTGCCGCAGATGGAGAGACGATGCTGGTGTCCATTTACCCCTTAAGAGGCACTGTAAAAATGGAAGCAGGAAGGACTAGCTCAAACATCATTGCTGCTACTCTTCCTTCTTCCAACCCATCCTGTAACTCTCAATGCAGTATCATCTTACTTTCTTTCCAACTTCAAATCTATTTTATAACTGTAGTTAGACTTTATGAGCTGCTTGGATTTTTGGACACAGTATAGAAAGGAAGGAAAATTTGTGGCAGAAAAAGTATCAATATTTTAGGAAATATTGGAAGGAAATCTGAAGGGAAGGACTTCAACAGACTCTTCAATATGCAACTTAGAATAGTGAGCCTTCTCCCACTTAGCCCTACGTTCTCCTGCTTACACACAGATATCAGACTTCTTGTTCTTGTTACAGACACTTCCGTGTGTGTCTGCTTCCACGTGTTACGGGGGACATATCTTCACCAGGTAAGGAAAAATTACCTTTCCACCCTGTATTGAAGGAGGCTCCAAGAGGATTAGCTCAGTGATTGCTCACTGCACTTTCTTGTTTGTACCAGTATGTTTAATTTAGCTCTTGTTAGGTATAAGTGCTCCTCCTTTCTTGAGCATAAATAGAGAAGAGGAAGGGATAAGGCAGCTGACTTCTAAGGGGGGATTGTCTGTGATGAATTAAAAACCTCACAATAAAAAAAAAATGTAGTAGCATTTTCCTAATGTGCCATTTCCAATAGAAACTTTATTTATAGAGCAGCCATTTAACAGAGAAGCGTGGGAGTCACAGCAGCATTTCAATTGCATGTCAGGAGGAAAACTGGCCCTGTAGTTGAGATAAGTGACAAGAAGAGAAGAGTTGGATGTTAGGCTGAGAAACAAGATGACCTCGGGCAAGTCATTATACCTCCCTCTGCCTCACTTTCCCATTCTGTTAAGCTGAGATTTTAAACAATTACCTGGCCTGACAAGCGTAATCAGTATGTAAAGAGCTCTGACGTGGTCACGCATTAAGCCGATCCTCACACAACCGGGAGCACTGTTGGGAACGGGCAAAATAGACGTAGCAAGGTTCAGTGGCAGTCTGTCTTCCACGACAGGCACTGGATATACTTGGGAATCCTAAAGACTATGTGCTTACATACATCCACAGCTTGCTCATGCTCAGGGAAGACCCATTGGATCAACACTAAAATGATGGCATGGAACAGCTAACTGCAG
This sequence comes from Haliaeetus leucocephalus, assembly GCF_000737465.1. Classification (NCBI taxonomy): domain Eukaryota; kingdom Metazoa; phylum Chordata; class Aves; order Accipitriformes; family Accipitridae; genus Haliaeetus; species Haliaeetus leucocephalus. Next base: position 19,406,565 of record NW_010972664.1, read on the forward strand.
ACAGGTGTAGGAGTCAGAAAGATCACAAGGCCAAAATCAGGACATCAGAAGCAGAGAACCATGGGAACCACCATTTCAACTAGAAAAAATGCAGTTCAGAGGCATGCAGCCTGGAAAAAACCAGACTGAGAATCCAATGCTGGTTTGGACAGGGTAGGTGCGAGGCCACACCATATTGGGTAACCATGCTGCACTGGCTGATATTAATATGGGAGATTAAAGTACCTTTCAGCTTTATATATTCATCTAGGCAATGTGAACAGGGGAAGAGTACAGATACTAACAGTGCGTCACTCATGCACATACACAGTTCTGCAGCACACACAGCAAATATGACACATCAGTCAAGGAGTTTTGGGGACAGACTGCAGGCAGCACATCAAGAGCTTCTAGAAAAAAAGCATTATACCTGGGCACAGAGAAGACATGCATACTTCAGGGAATCCCTCCTGCTCCCATAGGGAAATGTGCTATTGACATTACTTATGCTCCTTGGAGTAATCACCAGCTTTGCCTTGAAAGACAGCGGGACCACAAGGGAATATGGGCTGGTTGGTGGTGGCTGTTTGTCCTCCATGGGTGCAAAAGATCCTAGTAGGTAGCATCCAGGTGAGTTGTGAAGATCAGGAAGCAGGAAATGTGGAATATGAGCACATAAAGGCATGATTTGGTTGTAGTCTAGCTAGATGACACACCACTGACTTGAGAGTGGGGTGTGTTATAGACAACTTGGGAGAGTGAATTTTAGAGGCGTGAGCTGTAGGGCAGACCCCAGGGAGAAGTTCTTTATAGCTATACCGGATAGATTACTTGGAAAGAAGCATGCTCTGAATTCAAAGGAAACTGAGATAATATCAGTAACTTGAGGCCTATGCATGCAGAATTCAGTATAAAGTGAGTTTCTTTCATTATTTTCCTGCAGAAATAAATTTGCAGGCACTTCTGGTTGCTGAAAGAGACTTAAAAACACACGGATAAGATGAGGTACAACAGAACTGTGTCTATGATTGGAAAGACTGTGCAATCAACGTATAATTAACCTGTGAAACTTGTTGCCAGAGGATATTACAGAGGAAAACAGATTAGCAAGATTCAGAAAAGGATTAAACCTTACAAGAATAGCATCTGCAGCTAGGCTTGCTGGAATAAAAACCATATGGGTTATTAGTCTTCCCACTTCAGGGTATAAAATGATCGCAAGTTGGGGTCAGAAAGCAATGTCTCCCTATTATGTAGCATTGTAAAACTGGGCACACCAGAGGGCTGTTACAAGTCTATCTAAAGCATCCAGCACTGGCAATGGTTAGGACAGAATACTGGACTGGATGGGCCATTAGTTTGATACAGATGAGCAATTTCTTATACCATTCTGCCCTCATTTCCTGGGAGAATTCCACTCCCCACACAGATATGCACTCCAAGCAATTGAAATTCAAGTGTAAACATGTTATTGCTTGAGCAATTTGTGGACATACAGAGGTACAGAATAGCAGTTAGACCCCAAATAGAGGCACCTTGTGGAGTAAAAGATTTTCTATTATAGCTTTGTGATCACCACCTACAAACTTCATGGTTGTCATTCAGCTGGTCAGCACCAGTGGAAGTGCAACCCAAATCCCTCTTGCACAGGCTCTCAGTGTGAAAGCAGTAGAGAAATTTCCTGAAAGTAGGATGGAGCCTATACCACTTGCAGCTGCATAGTTCATCCATCCAGCGGAGGGAAGAACCAGGCTGCAGCAAAACGAGGCAAAGGACAGACCAGCATTCCCTTTTCTCTGATGTTGCAGCAGTTTTTCCTTTCCGTGTCTCACTGTGGGTAGTAGCTGCACTCTCCTCCTGGCTCCCTGCTGCATACCAGGTTAGACAAAGAGTGCCTCTCTGCCCTGCTGCATTAGATAGGAACAAGACTCGGGGGGGAAAAAGGTGTGGTGAGGCAAGAGCGGAAGGTATGCAGAGACCCAGTAGGGTAAGGCAAAGAGCAGGACTATGAACATGTGGCACAAGCGTGAGAAGCAGAGGGGGAGGCTGCTGGGGGGGGCGGATATGCAGTGAAGGAAGCAGAAGGAGTTGCTGAAGAGACAGAGGGTGCAGGTGGATGACTGCACGATTGCTCACAAGGTCACAAAACACAGCAGCAGAGGCTGACATCCGTGGGGTGCAGATGGACAGGCAGGCAAACACAAGCAGAAGGTGAAGGTCCAGCGGGAAGGATGGAGAACAGTACTTATTATTAACTCCATCTCCTACACAAAGACACAGCCAAAAGCAAAGCAAAATGGCAGTGATAACATAGGTAAAAATGTAGGATACGTAGGTGGGGACAGTGTGCCAGTGATGCCGAGAAAGTGCATTGCTACAGACACCTGCTTAGAAGTGGGTGGCGATGCCGTTACACCACTTGGAATTTGGGCAGCATGGGCTAAGTGCTTCACCTTTAGCAAGACTGCAAGGGGCAGACAGGACATGAATCTCCTCGGTCTTCCTCTCCTTCCCCAGAACAAACCATGTCAGAATTAAAATGGGATATAAGACTATTAGACTAGGAACAAAGACAACTTTGGGCAAGGCACTGTTCATACCATGCTTGACATATGTGAGTACGCACACACGTTTTAATGGGATAGGGTCTGCCTTTCATGTGAACTGGTAAATCCTGACTTTCACTTTCTGACTCTACTCCCAGTCACTCCAAATGTTTTTCTGAAAAGTTTAGAGCTTTTTACCTCCTGTCTCCTTGAACACTGGCCATGGCCTTTTACAGCTGAGACCATAGTTTTGGGACACGTCTAGTACAGGAGGGACTGGACCCTTGTAGAGATCATTCAGTTTTCTGACAAATACAGTTAAATGTGTTTCACCCGCAGCACCACCACCTCTCAGCCCCTGGCTCGAAGGTCAAGCGTCCACTCTGCATCAGATAGCCTAATCTTCAGAGACTGCATTTACTCGTATAAAGGTCAAACTAGTAACACAGTTATTTTCCCTCAGAATTTTCTGTGATCTTGTGTTACCTCTGCAAGTGGAGAAGTCAGCTCGCTCTCTTTTTTGAACTCTGGCCTATTAGACTTGGCAGTTGTCTCTTGCCTTACGGTGACCAGCCCCCGAAAGGTTTCTCTCATTCCCAGAAAGGTCGGGTGCACATAAACTCACATGAATGCACATACAAACACATGTTCATACAAACACACACAGATGCCAGGATTCACAGATGCACACACAGCTTCCCAGCTTCGCACTGCTGTTTTCAGCAAGGACCACTCAAAGCGTTTAGCCCAACATGCTGTGATGATGATGTAAATGGAAAAAGAAAAGCCCTTCACCTGTGAAACTAATTAATAGTCAACAAACTTGCTTCAAGGTAGGAGACCTGGCACTGAAGGCAAGAAGCTGTCTTGGAGACCGGCAGGAGCCCGTCTCAGCTGCTAGATGGCAGCATCCATTCACTCACCCACCCTAATCACAGAGCTGGGGCTCGCCGAGGTGTCTGTTGGTTTTAATTCTGTGAGAATTTGATGCTCATCAACGTGAGCGACTGTTATAGTCCTCACTACAGCCAAAATGCTCAAGGCTGTTGCTGTCGCTGCCCATGATGGGAGCATACATAAACATGAAAAGAAAGTCATCCTGGCTTTTAAGGCATACCACAATTTGGTGGCAGTTTTTTAAGGGGATGTAGCTGGACAGACACCTTGGGATGATGCTGATGAAATCATGCCTTATCAGTAGGCAAAGAGGCTGTGTCCTCCTCCACAGCTATTTCAGGGCCCTTTATCACTGATCAAGGTGCATGCTTATCTTCCAAGGGCTTTTCAAACACCAGTTAATTAGTCCCCCCAAACCTAAGAGCAAAGCAGGGGAGCCAGAGCTTTGTGTTCTCTGTAGCAAACGAGACTGAAACTCTGTGAAGGGCCCCGAATTAAAGCAGCCTCCAGTGCAGCACGTGGGAACTGCTGCAGCAGATTTAGGGGCACTTTTAAGGATGCCAGTTGAATATTATATCCTCGTTATTCCTATAATTAATACAGCAACTACTACAGAACTTCCAGTGTTGTTTATATAAGCATTATATCCCAGTTATTTTCTGCAGCTCTTGTCTTTTTGACATGCAATAGATTTTCTTATGGAGTCTGTGGGCCTGCATCACTGAGGACCCATGGGAAAGGCAGATTTTCAGCAGAATATGGTTAAATATTCTGGGCCCAGGATCCTGTTTAACAATGAGGTGCTGTTGAACACAGCTTGAAAACTGAAGGATCAGGGATTTAAACTCCTCCGTGTCAGAAAGCCTCCACAATGTCCATCTGCTTGCTGCCAGCCACCACAGCCAGCAGTTATGGATAAACCTTGACCCTGCATGCTTTTTACCGGCATGAAGAGCAGGGAAACAGTAAAGAACATTGATATTAAAATCAATCATTAGGTTTCAGGGTTAAGATCACACACAAATGACTGGAGGTATATCAACTCTCCCTCAGTGAAACTGATTCAGGCAGATACTATGTTGATTGGACTTAGTTCATGCTTGGAAAGTTTTCTTTGCAACTACAACAAGGAAAAGAGGGGGTTTTCAGGAAAAAATACCACCCTTCTTTCTCTGCAGATGGGGAGGAAGCACTCTTGGCCCCTGCAGGCAGTTCAGCAAGCTCAGTATGAAGGTGGTGTAGTATTGTTTGTGTCTGCTCTACTTAACAAGAATGGTCATACTTAGTACGAGCTTCCAAATTTCAAATAACCATACAATGTGAAAACAGGACGGTTAGGTGCTGTCTTTCCTTCCCGGCCTAGAAGCAGGAGACGTTCACTTGAGCCCTCTGATGCAGGGAGGAAACTGGACCAAAATGATGTCTCATATTGCCAAACAAAACCAGAGCAAGGACTGAAATCAAGCTCTGGGCCCTGCCTGAGTTTTGCACTGCTCCAACTAGCACCTTCTAAACCCAACTTCCCATAGCGGTGGCTATCCTGACACCTAAGCGGTGGGGATGGAAGCCAGTCCGTGCCATGCAGCCTGATCCCTGGCTCTCTTCTGTTTAGCAGTATGAGACACAAAGACTCCTTTTCTGAGTGTTTGATTTAATCGCTACACTAGTGGAGGCTGCCCCTGCCACTTCAAAGGCCCTACAGAAAAAGGGTCTTTAAAGAAAAGGCATTTTCTTTCAGGAGAGTGTAACCCTACAACAGGGGAAAACACTTGCAAAGCCCCAAGATAGGAGTGAGCTTCAAGACCCTCTTATTCTTGTTAATCTGGGCAGATCCCTCCATGCATTCCTGTGGGTGAATGCCATTTTCAGCTCCTTAACTTCCCCCATACAACACATGTATGGGGCTTCAGGCTTATGCAGGACCAGGGCAGGGAGAAATGTTTCTTCTCAGGTGTTTGACTTTTGCAGAGGGAATTCCCTTGCAAAAAGCCATCAGTCTGCTCCTTTGCGGAGTGATGGAAACCACTCCCTGTCCCCATGCTCATTAAAGATATTGTGAGGTGCCATTCCTTGAGGACTGGCTGCATGTAATTGGTTTATTCTGACTCACTGCCTCCAAGGAGACTGCTTACTTTAACTTCGTCTGTTTTGCCCCACTCACTGCTCTCCCATCCTTTCACCACAGGATAAACTTAATATTCAGGTCAAAGCACAAGTTCACTTAGCAGCACTTAATATGTCAGGCTTTCAAGTTACAGGTTGGAGCCAACAAAAAAAGAAAAAAAAAAAAAGGCTACAGGTAAAAGAAACATTAAACACCCTTAGGAACATGGTTCCCATCTAGCTGTAGAGATCTGGCCTAGGTCTCCTCTGAAGTGGCTGAGCTATGAGAGTAGCAGTCCAGGGTTCATGCAAGCACGCTGGCTTCCTCCATTGCAGTTCTCTTCTCACAAACCTGGCAGCAACCCACGGCCCTGCATGTGTAAGACACAGAACAGGTCTAGCCTCGTCCTCCCCATCAGGTACTTCGCTAGTTACCGCTTTCTCAACCAGAAATATTTTCGACATCTCAGCCAGCAGATTTGATGATGCTAAGATCACAGGTACTCTCTCATCTCTTTTGAGTGCATCCCTTATTCCCAAATCTTCAAAAACAGTCTGGAAAACTGATGACTGATCCTCTGTGCATCTGTTCTGATCTGGGCAGACAAAGCTCTTTCACTTTTTTTTTCCCCCCTCAAACTGCTCCCAAAACCAACAGTCTAAGGTTTGCTCCCAATTCAAGTGTAGATGCCAGGTTGATGAGTTACGGAAATGGATAACTCTGCAATGTTAAGTGGAGTATTCCTCCACTTAATTCCTGCCTAGTTAGCTAAACAGTACATGATCCATGTAAATACAGTTGCTGTCTGTTCTAAGACCCGCAGTTTGTTCCTAGTGAGCCTGCTGGTTAATTTTCTCCGCCCAGTCTGGACTGTTTAATTTATAAATTACATTAAATAAAACTAAAATCCTGTTGGGGCTACTAATATATCATTCATTAAATATTATGTAAAACAGCAGAGATACATATTTTCTGTTAAGCCCAGACACGTTACTAACTCCCTGTAGAGATCATGTGTGATATCTCTGGATGCAGGCACGCTGCCTAGATCCCCCCTGAGGACAACTCATCCGTCCTCCCACCATCTGTCGGCGTGCTGGGGTTCCTCCGTCACACCTAGGCAGCTAGCTCTGGGCTGTGGATTCTGCTCTGTGGCTCTGACACTCAAAGTTAAATGGGCCTTAGTGCCCTCCCTGACACACTGGAGAGGAGCTTGCACCCCTGGATTTCTAAGTTTCAGCCGCCTTCACTCCACAAAGTTGACGCAAAGTCCCTGCAGTGCCATTAAACCCGCACTCTGAACAGATTAGAGATGCGTGTCCATTCGTCCTTCCTTCTTCTCTGCGTTCCCCTGCAGGGGAACTTTCATGAAAAGCCAGAAACTTTACAAAGTGAAGTGGAACTCATCTCCACCTATCCCAGGTAACCTCTTCCATCCTGTCAAACAGCTCGGCTCTCATAAAAGAACAAATGGAGCGATGCAGGAGTAAGGGGGAGCAGAAAAATCAAAAAAAGCATCTAAACTCTGAGCAGGAAGTTTCTGTCGTTATTTCTGAAGTGCGTTTAGCATGGAGACATATCGTACATTTAGCACAAGTCCCCGGGACCCTAATGAGCTCCTAATGTACCCCATACTTCAAGGGTTTTCCAAAGAGGCCAGTAACTTAGCAACAGCAGCAAATCCTTGACAGGAATAATCAGTATTTGTGCTGCAGCTTTAGGCTTCCCCTCTTCTCTCCCACTAAGTGGAAGGTGGTTTTGGCTGGGATTTCTTCTCTGCTTTGTCATTGTTCTTATTCCTCCTATGGGTTTCTTCAGTGTTTTTTTCCTTTATCCTTTCTGTTCAGTAAAGCAAAAAACCACCATCGGTGGCCTGCAGGGAGCAGAGTTCTTGGAGCCTGGAATTAGCAAGATTCTCCCGTGAAGAGTTTTGTCGCACTGGGGAGATACAGAGGTGGTTCTCTGGGGATGCCACAGGCAAGCCAGGGCTGGCGAAAGGACTGATTTTCACATGATAGCAAACTAGACAGGCAACCAGGGCCAGTGGTGGCTCCTCAGGGGTACCAGCTCCTACAAAGAGCTAGAAGGAGATGAGAAATGACAGTTCTCTGCTGCGTTCATAGCTTTCAGCTATGAGAAACTGAATCACTGAACTCCAAAGACATTCTCTCAAAACCACAAAGCAAATATTGCCAGCTAACTACTTCCTGAGGCCATATGAGACAGCAGGCTCCAGAGGAATATGAGGTCCTTCTCAGGCAGGCTCTGCACTGTTTTCCTTGTGGGGTGCCATTTGGTGCCACCATGTACAAAGCATATACCTCCCCTGCCCACATCTCCTGTCTTTTTGCGAACTGTAGGCTTATCGCTGGGTTTGGAAGGAGGCTGCTTTCCACCTTAAGTGAGGAACTTGAACAACTGATTCACGTATTAAGAGAGGGTCTGAGAGAACAAGACATTTGGGTGACTTCCTAGCATCAGAACTTCAGCATAGTAGATGTTTAAGAGGACAACCCATTTTAATATCACTAAGAAATCTCCAAAATGGTAATGTGATGTACAAAAGTGAAATGAGTTGTCCAGTGTCACAGAAGGCCTGAAAGCAGAAGACAACCTATCTTGAAATAATTTCTGTATAGCCTATTAATTTTCCTGAATAACAACACTGTAAAAATGCACACGATGAACAGCCAGTTTTGAACTAAAAATCACTGAACAGCCATTCTGGACCTTGGCTAGTATAATTCCAGCAACCAAAGGGACAAACTCCCCATTTCTGTAGGTCCAAGTGTAACTGGAATTTTACAGACACGGCTTATCAATGCTCTTTTCCCCCAATGTTGAAAGGGTGGAAGGTTGACGATAGTGAGAAATAGCATTTAACAAGGACTTCTTGACCCAGCAGTGGCCTTTGAAATGTTTAAGAATGGTCAACTCAGGCTAGGAGAGCCTCTGATATATAAAAAACATGCCATCATACCCGCATCTCTTGCATTTATAGCAAGAGAGGCAGACTAAGGCTTATACATTCACCTTGTGAATTTTAGAGAAGTCAGAGGAATAAATAAAATTCCAACTACTTGGAGCCAACTATCTTCTTTACAAAATATCAACAGACTGAGCATGGAAAATGAATGAAGAAACCTCTGCCAGGAGGAGGCAAAGACTTTCTTTTAGGTGGCTGTCCAGGCAGTAAATTGGAAGAATATTGTGGGCTAACTCAGCTGAAACACTGCTGAAAAAAACAAAAGTTCCTCTACATCCAAAGCATGCTCACCACCATGCAGCAAAGTGCCCACCCAGAGGCACACAAGCAGGCTCCACATCACATAGATCTGAAACTCAGCACAGTATAGACACACCAGTGTGCCACTGCACTCAGCTGATGGAATCTTCTGCACTGTGTCGTATAAACCCACCCCAACACTGTGAAATAACAAGACAGGGCCAAGGCAAAATATAAGGATTAAATCTGCTATTCTAAGCAAAGTGGGTGTTCAAAATCCACCATATTATTTCAATTACCCCAAACTGTCATTACAGACTCAAAGACAAAGGAGGGGCACGTGGAAACTCTTGACCCCTGGGAGAAACCTACTGGAACTGCATGAAAATATCACAGCGATTTGTCCTTTCTTGTTTTTCATTACACATACAGCAAGGCAAGGCAAGCCTCAGACCTGCCCACACTGTAACTTGGCCTACAGCATCAGTCAGTTAGGTCTCCACGAAGCGTGAGAGAATCATTAACAGCGTCACTTTCTCTCACAGCCAACCTGGCTTTACCCAACCAGAAATGTCTGCAGGAAAAATCTGAAAAACCCATTAATGGGGATAATGATGCTTACCTCCTGCACAAAGTGCTTGGAGATTCATGGAGGGAAAATTTTGTTAGAGGTAGGTATTTATTAAATCCTTTTAGTTTCTTGTATCGAGGATCCATACTACAGCCACACACTTGGACATAACTCCCACTACCATTAGAGGCTAGCCTCTAAAGACTATAAAACAAGCCTATACCACATGGTTTAAGAACTATGGCCGTCATGTCTATCCTACAGACAAGAGGTAGATCTCCTAGCTAGTCCATGCCCACACGTTAATGAGCAGTCATCTTTTCTCACTTGCCTTTCAGAATTTGTCACTTTACATTATGGAATGAGACAGACAAATCATAGTTCTCAGGTGAAATCCAGGCCCCCTTGAAGTCAATGGCTAGGCCTTTCTGATGTAAATAGGGCCAGGATTTCACTCTCTGCCTGAAATTCTCTTTGATATGAAAAAGCACAGTTTTGGGATTTTTTTATGTCTGACTTACAGAGTTGAAGGACTCTTAAAGCCAAGCGATGAAACAGTGCTAAGAAGTTGTGGGGCTGTTGTCACCTGGGACCAGCTGCCCCAATTCTGGTAACCAGATAATCTGCTTATTTGACATTTCTGGGGTCTCGGTACACTCTCTCATGATAGATCTCTTCCTCCTCCTTGGATAAAGCTCAGTAAAACATTTGACCTTTTCCAGCCTTTAGAGTTTCATTGTGTTTTTTAAAAAGGAAAGCAAAGCATGGAAAAACATCTGCTGAAGAGAGAATTTTCTCATTTGGATAACGCACTCCCATTTAGCGTAAAGAAAACAGGCTCAGAGAGGCCTCTGCCTATGATTTCCAAGTCAGGACAGAGTGCTGTAAAAGTGACTTCATTCCTAAACGTGTGAGCTTCTCCCCAGAGAAAGATCCTAAATCAGAAAGGATCATAGGGGCTTAGCTGGCAAATCATTACCTCATCTGGAAACTAAAGTTTGCTGTCTAGTTTCTGTCAAAAGTGACAAAGAATTCAGAAGGTTTCACTCTAGACCATCCACAAAACCTGCTGTGCAGCTCCGCATAAGTTTCAGTCACTAGTCAGGGGGCACCCAAGCCTGCAATATTAAAAGGAAAGTTGAAGTCACAACAGAAATGCCAAGGAAAGAACTGGTGAAGGGAGAGGAGGGGACCAGGGGAGGAAGAATTATTAGAGCAGGCCATGCTGTAGGGTCAGCGTTCAGGCGTATTTAGCAGAGCTGTATGTATGTATGAAACTTGCACCGTGCTTGCCCTTAGCCTGCAGTAGCCATCTCGCACTTTTTATGAACACGAGAATTCACTAAGCCCAGAGAGATAAAACTGGTGAATTAAAAAGATTTTGAGGCAGGATATAAAACACAGGTCTTGCCGGAGCTTCATGCTTCTTGCTGCTTGGGAGGCAGGCACGTTAGTCTCAGTGCCTTTCTGATATGCCATCAAACTAATTACCTGCCTAATGGGAACTGAAATAGATTTCCATTCTCTTGATGTGTAGGAAGATGAGGAGGCGTGTGCAACATGGAGGAGGGCATGGGGTCTACATCAGATGGGAGAGCCCTAGAAAAGAGCCCTAAATGCAAGAACCTTTAGGGGCAACGTGGGTGGCCTGAACCCAAAATAGACACCTGATAGCTCTGCTGGTTTGGCAGCAATTAAAGACCTAAGAGCAAGATGTGAAGTTCTGCTTGAGTTCTCAAGCATCATGCTGCCTGAATCCAAGATTTTGCTCAAGGACCATCTTTAGCGTTAATCCTGTATTTAGATAAATGGCTCTAAATTCCTTAGATTCTAATGCTCTTACAGTAGGACACTTCTGGAAACAGGAGTTATATCAATAAAGTGGATCATTATTGCAATTAATTTCACTGAAAGACAATTGAAACAGAATGTAATATCAAATCCCCATCTGCTCACCGCAAACAGCTAAGCCAGTCCTAAAACAAAACTAAAATAAATACCTGCATATAGGCTCAGGAAGCCTTGATTACAAAGAGGGTGGAGGGGGAGTGGGGAAAAAAGCGAGAGTAGAACGTATTCTTGAAATGCCGTGAGCTTTTCTTTTCATCCTGGCTTGTTTTCCAAAGCATATTCTTGAGATGAGAAGGGCTATTTTCCATTTTGTTGCTTCGTGATTAAGTGGAACAAGTACCTTTGCTCTCATTGGTTAATTAGAAATACCTGCTACGTAGATGTATCTTTTTCCAGTCCCTTGCTTCTTAGCAAATAAAAAATCTATTTTGGCTTCCCTGCACTGACCCTTTAATTGAACTAACATGGGTTTTGTTGCTGTTCTTTGTTTTTAAATAAGCAATTTTGTACTTGCAGATTTTAATTTCCCACATGGCAAAACACTTCTGAATATTGCCAAATCCCAGGCACTGAGGCTAGAGAAAGTACATCTCTGCTTTCCCACACCCAATAAAAAAAAAAAAAGTTATCATCAAGGATCCCTGCTGACTAGCCCTTTGCCATGACATTCTGTTGGTTTCACGTGAGAGATCATCTTGATGTGCTATGCTAATCCTGTCATTAATTCCATTATTAAAGTTACAGAGACATGAGATTAGGAACCCGTTACCTGCATAAAGCCCAGCAGATTTCTCTCTCTCAAAAAAGAGAGAAGAATCTTATTATAGGTACGTAGGCTATTTCTACTAGGCTTGCGGAATTCTACTCAACACTCACTGGAAGAATAGTCCTTTATTGATAGAGTATGAGATGGGAGATTTTTGGCTGTGTATTATCTTCACCATCATGGTGCAAAGGGAAAAATCTCTGAGACCTAAGCTGGCAAATTTTTTAATGACAGTTTTATGTGTTTATTACTCTTGTTTTTTTGCCAGGTTTGTTAGGCAGGGAGTAGGTAACAACTTGCAATCTTGTCCACTGGCATGTATACACACATTAATGGGCCAGATGGAGCTGCAGTGATTTTAGCAGCTGAGGGTCTGGACTATTATGTTTATACAGGTCAGGGGAGAGGGGGAACAGACAACTAATTTAATATAACTTTAGAGCCACAGTCTTCACTAAATTGGACATAGGATTCAAAGTGAAGAAGAAAGAGAAAATCTGGCTCCTTTTCTTGGCTCTACCACTGATCTAGTTTGTAATTGTAAGCAATTCTATTTACCCCATCTGCAACATGACTGTAATGTTTCTCCCCGCCTCTGTACAGAGTTCTGGGATGGAGATACATAAATAATTTCTCAAATTTATCTGACATTTTTTCCTAAAACTTCAGATGTGTGAGCTGCCCCTTCCACAGGTTTCTTTTTTGTGTTTGACAGTGCGCTTATTTTATTTCTCTTGTAGGCTTGCCTGTAATAACTGACAGATTTTAACAGTAAATTACCTTCTCTTTAAGGTATGTATTGTAATAATTTTGCCTGCATTGTACATTATATTTTAAACAAAAGATTTAGGTTTCTTTATTTTTCCCTTGATATTATAAACACTTCTGAATAATAATTTGTTACTGTAGAATTTCACAATAGTAATTTATTACTGCAGAATTTCACCAGCTGTTTGCTAGAGTAACAGACTCAGAGTTGTATTAAGTGTGCACAGTTTGTGACATCTTGCCAACCTTTTTGTGCAGAAACATAAACTAATTTGAGGCTTACATGTAATTTGTTATCAAACTGTATCAATAAACTGTAGTTAGCTTCTCTATGTATGTGATACGTCCAAACTAAAGCAAAACAGCATCAACTATTTCTTTTTTAAATTGCTAGCAATATTCTGTTTCTTTGTGTCTCCTGGATCATAGCTGTCAACCCTGTTACTCAATATATATTGCCCAGGTCATCTGCATTCACAGCTTTCCAAAATCTTTTACCTTTCCCTTATTGCTTCTTTCAACAAATCAATAAAATTTCATCCAGAACTTGTCCTTGCTTCTGTCCCCTGTCCCCAATCCTCTTGACATTGAGAGAGTAGAAGGAGAGAGAGAGAGGTGGTCCTTCTGTATTACAGATTGCAACCAATGAGCCTATGACAAATTTGAAGTAGCCTGAAATAATTTGTCTCATTGCATGAAAAACTGATTATCTTTATGACAATTTTCGGAATGTGTATGTTGATTTAACTCAAAGACTGCTGTTTCTAGGAAGGGAAGGGTAATACAGCAGATGAGGTGACTTAACCTCAAATACTAAAGGATTATGAAAGGACCATTATGCTTGGTCCTGGCTGACCCCAACTTATTCCGGTCCTAGTGAATTTCTTTAAGAATAATAAAATCTTTCGCATTGAAAGATCCATCACAGCAAAAGCAAAATGCAGTTCATCAAAAAGAGTAGGACAATTTTCTTGATAAAAGGAACAGACTCCAGAATCTGTCAGAAAACAGGCCTTCCTAAGTCCCCTTTGTAAGACATATGATTTCAGGTTAGACAGACATACATAAAAACAGCTCATGAATTACATTTTTTTTCTCAAAATATTTTGTTCACTTGTATAAATGCATAGCATTTTTGCTTGAAGAGGCTATGATGTCACTATGAACAGAAAGGAGTCCTGAAATTCCCTGGGTTTTCCAAATAATCATTACTAATCTGAAGGACACTATAGCCCAAGCCCTGGTTTAATAGCAGTAAAATCAGCAGCTCTAGCAGTAACAGGTTGATATGTGAAATCTGAGACTGAACAAGTACCAGAGAGATCAGAAATGGAACAGAAATGCAACAAGTCTTAGAAGGTGGCCAGTCACACCCAGACAGTTTTCCAGCCCCTTGAACAGCGGTCTTCTGCCACGAAGTGCTGTGCTAAACCAGGGAAGCTCAATGCATTTAACTGTATTAAATGCTGATAGCAAAATTACAGCGGAATACCCATATGAAGAACAATGCCAAGTTACAGGGCCATACTTTTTGAAACCAAAAGACAACAGTGATATGGACAGCAACAGGATCAAGACTTTACCTGTGTCTGTAACGAGCTCATTTTGCAATTTATCTGCAAAACTCCATATGTGTTAGCGCATACGCGCTGTTGACTATAATGGCCATTATAGTATCTCTTAATCTATGATGCATTGTTCAGATACTTTTCTCAAAAGCAACCTTCATTAAGCTGTTTGTCTGAAATAGCCTGAATACTGAACAGCTGCAAGATCCTACACATTTGTCAAAGCTCATAGAAAAATATGAATGTCTTGCGTTGTGTTATTTGAGAATTGATATGTTATTATACTGTCTTTAAGGCCTTATTACAATGAATGTGTACAGGAAAGGAAAGTTAAAACTAAGTATTCATTCATAATTTGGGGTTTTCATCTAAGCTAAGCTGTAAAATACTAAAGATGGGCAAATGCTGTCATTTCCTTCAGTGATCATTTAGGTAGATGTAATTTATATACTTGCGTTTTTATGTGCAGGAATGGTGGGTGACAGGAGCTCTCTAGCAGGAAAACAAGAACTAAACAAATCCTGAGAAGGCTATAAGGTTCAAAAAAAAAAAAAGCATTCCTCTACTTTATTTTTTACCCCCTTGATACTTTTTTAGCTGCCTCCCATGACTCCGCGTTGTGCAACCCGCATCCATTCTGTGTCCTTATCAGATGCGAGATGCGTTATGTTGCCACTTATAACTGTTTCCCGACCAAGTTAAAACAACATATCAGCAGTAAATGGGGTTTCAGCAAAAAAGCTTATACAGACAAGTTACTCTGACCTCCACAGGTGCCCATGAAACTGCTAGACTTCTAGCCCTTGGTACTACATCACTCAGACCCGCACCCTTGGAAAACTGAGGTGGGTTTTCTAATGTTACTGTCATGCTGTGTGGCAGAAAGTATGAAGTTGAGAAGTCTTCCACAGATCTGATAGTCTTAGTTACCCTAGCACTTGCCATTCTCCTTGCATTTCTGTTAGTATAGCTTTGGAGAAACGGATTCAGTTCACACCTCCCTCCTGAATCTTCAATATTTATTTTGATTCTTTATGTTAATAAATAAATAAAATCCAGAGCCTTAGTTGCAGTATAAAACAGCACAATTCACTACCAGAGTATAGAATTGATATACTAGATATTTCTCATTTATTAGCTTCATTCCTTTGCCTAGTCTCCTACAGTAATGTTGTTATTTCCCATGAGGGTCACATGAGATTTTTCTCTTGCTTGCCTTGTACGTGTCTTTGTGTGTGTGCTTATTTATTTAATAGGCATTTTCCCCCTTTATCTGCTACTTATTTAAAGCTTTCACTATACCCATTTGATCTGAATACATTGGCTATGTGTGGCCTGTTTGCAACCAGGTCTGCTCTTAATGGTGTATTTACACCAGGTTTTCACACAATACCGAAGAGATCCATAACCAAAGTGATTTAGAAGACGATTTCAACGTTCCTTTCCCCAGAACTGCTCTCCCTTTCTCAACAAGTAGGAAATGACACTGAAGGGAAAGGATTTGCTTGCGACTCTGCTGTAAAAGTGCTTTTCTTCTTCAAAGCAATCTCCCTGAGGGGCAAAAATTAAACCAGGTTCTCAGAACAGGTACTTATTTTAAGAATAGGCCTTTCTGCCTCCTGTCAGAACACGGCACTAGTTCATGGACTGTCTTTACAAGTACAGCCCCCTCCCTCATCTAGTCTACTCTCATGAAACAGGGATGTCTTGCGAGTAGCAGCTCTTCTCTCTCCTGGCCCTGTCCTGGAGGGCAACGGGGCAAGTTGAGCATGGCCAACTTCCAGCCATCCCACCTCCCTGCTCCCGCTGTGGGAGGCTAGGACACAGCCCCAGTGGCGCAGCATGGTACTTGACCAAAACCTGGCATTGCAGATACTGCGATGCCACCAGCCCCTGCAAATCTGGCATTGTGATACAACTGTGGTGACGGGAAATCACTGGCAAATCTGATTAGGGGCACCACTGATTGGGAGACTGCCCATACGGCATGTCAAGTGCTGAGGGGCAGCATTTCAAGGAGTCCACGTCAAGACTGCAGTGTTCCCTCTATTAGCAAAACTTCATCACCTTCTGCCCCCTGCACTGCACCACTATCAACATGAGTACCATGGACAACACTGAAATTATTATAGTCTTCACTTAGTTTTGTTTGATGTAATGGCCGTGGAGAGCAAATAGGTTTATAGCTTTTTATAGTATTAATGCATCCTCACATAGTTCTGTAAAATGGTATATAAATGTGGTAAAGGCCTCTAAGTCCCAGTCAACTCGACCATCACATCAAAACACCTGCTTGGATACCACTCTGCCTTATGTGGCTGAAGACTCAGTTTTGACAGGATTTAAAGCAGTGCTGTCTGGAAAGCTTTTATAGCAGAATCTTTGCTCCAACCTTGCTGAAAAGGTCAAGCACTTTTTCTTTACCTCCTTGCCTTTCAGAGGCACTCAGGTTTAAACCACAGAGATCTCCATTTTAACTTTCTACTTGCCTCATTTAGTAACATCACACCTTTTGTCAACTCAGGAAATTCTTTGGTTTTCAACAACGAAGGAAGACTTAAAAACAAAAGCTAATCTCAGCCCTGAACACAGCCAAGATATTCTCAAGGGAGTCTTCTATCCCTTTTAATCTACGAGAAGAAATGAAAATATCATAGATACCAGCCTAACGGTATTTTAAAGGAAATAACCAGTCTAAATAACATTTTGCTCTCTTTCTTAGTTCACAGGGAGTGTTCAGTCAGTCAAAAATAACATGTAGTGTTTATGCACAAACCCAGCAAGAGCTCCAGACTCAGCCCTCCTCCACCTGAGAGCCGCTGGCCAAAGTCAGCTCCTCTAGGAAGAGCAGGCAGTCAGTCACCCCATCGCAGTTGGAAACTACAGCAAAGGTTTGTTTTGCACAGCTGCTCGGATGGAGCTGCTACCTACTACGCACAGTTCTCCTCAGCATGTGGCAATCAAGATTGGCTTTTGCTGGTTACGCTCTTCAAACCGTCACAAAGCGACCACCAGCCAGGCACCGGCCCCCCTCCACCTCACAGGTTGGGAGGAAGAAGAAGTCCTTAGATTGTGGAAAACGTATGGCACCCAACTTCTGCTTAGGTGCCTGACATCCATTAGCATCACCCAGTATCTTTGCAGGTCGTAGGAATCCAGAGCGCCTGCTCCCGAGGGACTTCATCAGTAACTATCAATATACTCTGAAAGGAAAAGTAAGCTCACTTCTGAGAGTCACCTCTGACAATTTTTTCCCACTCCAGGTTTGAACAAGTCACTTGCAGGAAAATCTAAGCAGGCTATTATCAGTCTCCTGACACACGTAGCTCTTTACCTGCTTCTTCTACCAACAGGTTATATTATAGTCTTTACTTACCTTTAAGTCCTTTAGAAATAAGGGAAAGGAAACACAGGTTAGACCCATTTTGCCAGGCTTGTAGGAAAAGATTTCCATCACTGCAATTCCCGTAATAAATTTTGTTTTCTGCAAGAACACTACCGTTGAACACTATTTCTTAACGTGGCCAGGGACTCTCACTAATTACAAAGCTGCTCTTCAGCTGCTCAGAGCTCTCCTTTCCACCCCTAGGAAGGGATTATCAGGAATTCGTGGAGAGAAAATGCACCCCATATATCCCCACTATTTATTTAGCTCTTCACCAACTGTTCGCATATCAAACTTTGTATGTGACATGCTAGATAACAGAGGCAACCCAGAAGGAAGAGCATACATAGTATTTGCTAGCATGTTGCCTTTTATTTCCTTTAGCCAAAAATCTCGTGAGGCAGCTATATGGCATATTAGAGATAGCTTTACACAAAAGGCCTTTCTTTCAGAGAGGGTTTCTCTGAGCCTGTCTTGCAGTTCACATTGCAGACCAGATCAAAAGATGTTTTCCTCCATCTTAATAGAGAAATCTGAGACAGATTGTATCAGTGAAGAAAGGGAGTAAAAGAAAGACTGAGAGGTTACTTGGCAATTAGGCAATCTTGATTATTTCCTTCTTGTCTTGCTAAATCTTTCAGCTGGCTATTGGGTGGAAATGATTTTCTATTCTATTTGACACTGGCTTCACAGCTAATTTGGTTTCCATCTATCTGCCTAATCCATTTTATCTATTAGTTCTAATTTTGGCCCTATCCCTATTTTTGTTTGCGTGCTTCCCATAAGCATAAACAACAACAATGATCTTCTCTTCTTATACGGGCAGAAAAAAAGGAGCATGTTTTTCAGGTGAGAGGTGTAAGAGTAAGAGCAAAGGTCCCACTGTGGGGAGGTCACACAAAGATGCAGGTGCCACCTTTGGCAGGGCAAGGATTTCATAACCTTTTCTTCATGCACCAGAGAACTCCAGTATACAGATCCAAGTCACTGGGACTTCTGTTTCATCTGTGTCACTCTACCTGATCAAGCGTATAACACAGCTACACACGGAAGTGATACAGCCTCACAGAGAAGTCAGTAGCTCTCTCAGGATTTTGAACATCAGATCAAAGCCTTTGAAATGGGCCATGTGGCCAAGGGACAGCTGGAGAAGCGAGTGGCAGATAATGGCAATGTGTCCCTCGACAGCTGTTTTCCTGAGCAGGTTCGCTGCCAAGTTCTCAACCAACGGGCGCTTCTTCAGTCATGAGGGCTCACTACCAGACAGGGGAACTGCAGTCCCCGTGGTGTACCCATGACAAAACCATGAATCACAGTGCAGGCAATTCAGGCACCTGGACAAATATTTCTCACCATCACAGGAAAAGTATTCTTGCCAACACACTCACTGGACTTATCTGGTTTCTTCATAGAAGCCATCTCTATACTGTCTTGGTCTATACCTCAAAAGAAGCATCAAGCTTCAGGGCAGAAAAGTTTCAAGTGCTTAGTCAAAACTCTGCTGTGACTAACAGCTTGCTTTTCCACGGCCTCGGAAACCCTATGGCTCACAACGTGCATGGGAGCCAGGATCACAAGGCTCTTATTTCACATCTGCTACTGCTGCTGTGCATCTGCCATTCACAACCAACTATATGTGAATCACTTCCTCCCTTTGGTGCAAGAAGCAACCTGAGGTCCTCGGTTTAAAAGGAGTAGAAGCACAAGGTATTACATTAAGGCTTTGATTCATAATTAAGCAAGCCTTGAGACTCATCTGGGACTTTTGCCAGACAACTTTATACATTAGAACAGGGACTTTGAGAAACACATTTATGGTGTCACCCTGAAAACTAGAGGCATCTCCAGGATGCAGGCTCCCAGAGCAGGAGCTTTTCTTGTGTAGAATGACCTCTTTCTTATAATAGTAGCTAGCCACTAGTAGACACTTACATGGATCAGATCACAGAAAAAGCGAGAAGATTAGTATCATTCCTATCTATTGCCGTATTGGCTTCAGTACATTCCTGAGAACCTCTTCCTGAGAGCCTCAGGAAGGGAAATGCTGTGGCCATTCTTTCCCCATCCCTTGATAACTTGTTTTTTAAGATCTCCTCCTTTCTTGTTCAGACCCCTAACTCCTTAAATGCTCGCTCTCTGTTTTGCTGGGGCTGCTGCCTTCGTTAGAAAGATTTTCAGCTTTGATTAATTATTGAGCCAGTACTGCTGAGGGTTTTCTATTCTCCAGTTCTCATTACTGATGCCTTGCAGCCTGTGTGCTTCACTGGTCCCATTGCAGGATTTGATGGATGCACCCGTGAAGTTTTCCTGCCTGCAAAGCCAGTCTTGCCTTTTGCTGATTTTGTTTGGTGGGCAGGGAATTTCGCTCTTGGCTACAGTGAGCAGTAAAGCATACACACTGGGCAAAGTATTATTATTATTATGGTGGAAGCAGCATGAAATTCTTGCTTCTTTGCTTTCTGCATATTTCCCCTTTAAAACTGTTTCAAAAATTCTCCCCAACGGCCATTTTGTTCTCAAAGTTGCTGCATCTCTTACAGAAGATTCACCAATATATTGCTCTCTCATGGGAGACCAATATTCTTTCTGGTTGTTTGCTTTAATCTAGAATGAAAAGCTATGCATAGTGGAAATATGTTTTGTTTTGTTTATGCTCCTTGTGCTTGGCTGCGTAATCATCACTAAGGTTGACCAAAACATTTTTCTTTGTTTTGATGAAATAAAACTGTTATCTGTGAGAACTCAGACTTAAGATAAGGGTCCAATGCACTACAAAAGAGGTAGTCCAATGGAATGCAGAGACTGTAAGAGACAAGCATGTGGTAGGTCCCATGTCACAGCTTCTATGAGGCCCTAAAGAGGCTTAGAGATTTAGAAACTGAACCTGAAGCAAGTGAAATGCTTTCATGTTTTTGAGTGTCTGTCTTCCTCAATACCCATCATTTAAAGACAAATTTCTTTAGGCTGACTTACTTGCCCAGACTGGGGAAAAAGATGAGTAAGTGCTCAAATGTTTGTATTTCCCATAGAGGATACCTTATGTTTATGATCAGCTCACTATTAAATTAAGTCCATGCCACAACATTACTTATTTCACAGGACTAAAAGCCCAGGTGACAGTGGCTTGTACTCCTGATGATTTTATCCAGTTGGGTATTAATCCTCTGTCCAGCCATAACAGTAGTCTATCATACATTAGCTTACTTATCCCTTAGCAAGCAACACAGACTGCTCATGATCACCCTGGGTCTCGTTTGTGAGACAAATCAGTCAAACTATCTCAACACCTCTCTCACACAGTCCTGAACCCAGCAAGGTACCAGACAGATAGCTACGTTTGGAGATCAGGGCTGTGAGTTTGCCTCAGCATACTGACCATCATGTATGTAACCAGATATTTAATTTTTTTTTTTTTCTGTTCCGGCATCAATGTGCATCTTAGGCCCTGATAGCTCTGCATTCAGGCACCATGAAGAAAGAAGTGGTAGTCAGGATCGGTCCCGGTGAGGGTACCCAGGGTCAGACACAGCCCTGTGATGGCTGGGCAGAGCCATGGTGAGGGAGCTGGGCTGCGGCCAGGCTGGGACATCAGCTGCAGGCTGAGGGTCCGGATTAACAGCATGCATGGCCAGGCACGGCTGTAGCTGAACTGGAGACTGGCACTCTTAGTGCGATGTAGCTCAGGCAGGGGCTGAACAGTAGAAGTTCAGTTTAAAAGCAGCTCTCACAGGAAGGGAGACTTGTCCTGCGGAAGCCCCTGACTGCTGCCTGGGACAGTCTGTCCAAGGCCACCAAAAGAAGGGGGCCATCCTCACCTGCACAGTCTCAAAGCTGGCTCTGAGCCCCAGTAGCCAAACCTCTGTGCGGAGGGATGCTATCAGCATCCCCTTCAATCTCCTCCTGCCTCCACTCTTTGTTAGAAAGGTCCTGGAGCAACTGTCTGTGGTCAGCTTGAAAAACTCGTACATCTTTCACTTTGCAGCAACAGTGGGAACAAGAGGAGAGCTAGATAAAAGACTAAAATAAATAGCTTTGACACAGATAATCAGTTGACTGTGCTTTACCATCAGCCGAAGTTGTGTAACTCTGTGGGCATGATCTTAGCAAATACAAGGGACCAAAACCCAATTTAACCACCACTGCGGATCAAGTCATTACCCCAAGGGTAGGAAAACACACACAGACAGGCAGTGCTGGGTGACTTCTTAAGCCACAGAAACTCGTTAGCCCAAGCAGATGACACATGTACAGTCAGAGAGCAGTGGGCATTGCATCCTCTCACACAGACATATATGTATCCCATGTGTACATGGACTCCTTTCTTTCCTTACTATTTCTCAGTTTGAGTATTCTCCCACCATAATTATCTTGCCTGCTTTTAACCCATCCTAGACTCCTAAAACAGTCTATCAGCAACATCTGTCTTGAACCTACAGTAAAGTCAGAGAGGGTGATCAGGTTGTGTTTTATTTCCGAGGCAGAAAAGGAGTATTATTAAAACTTTGCAAATACCAAAAATCAGGCTTAGATCCATCTGATACAGCACATCGCTAGCCTCCCTCCCAGCGCTTGCCATGAGTGTACACAAGGAGAGTGAGAAAACTACAGCCAACAGTAAATCCATGATCATTCAATCAGGGGTTTGAGCCCGTCACAAAATTTGCACCAACGTTACCTACTTCAACACTGCAGCACACAGTGGGCTCAGCAAAAGCCTAGCACTACACACACGCTGCCCAGCTGTAAACACCAGAAGCAGGGGCTTATGCCACGCATGATGTAAGCGCAGCCTGACTCATGTGGAGAACCACAGCCGCCAGAAGGCATAGGGACAAGGCTCAGGCAGCAGGTCGCATGTGACAGAAAAACATGTGTCATCAAAGCGACAACCTTCGTTTCCTCGTTTGTACCTTGACAGCTTCAGAGCAGGGCAAGCCGGTATGGCTGCCCATAAACGTGCACCTGAACACCGCCCTTCGAACAGGCTCACAGGTCTGCACACGAGTGGCTCCTCTCCACTCCGGGAGGAATCGGAGCCCTGAGGATGCTCTGCCAGAGCAGAAGGCTTGTAAATCCCCCGGCACCACTATTTCTGTGCTAGAGTCGGATGCCTGTGCCCTGCAACTGTGCACTGACAAGGCTCAGCATCTTTCTTTATTTTAAAGGCACATGGTAGCTTTCATCTGCAAGTCAATATTGGTGAGAAGGTCTGCTGGGATCCGAAATAAGTAGCATAGCTTTTCAGACACAGCAGCATTCGGATGGCATATTAAAAACCTGCGTGAATCATAAATCCCATTTCTTTAGGAACTGAGTCCCATCAGGGCACAGGGCTGAGGGGAAAATGGGCTATTCTGCATATAGCTGGGAGATGATGATGATCTATGTAGGTAAGATGCAGACATTCTGTTGTGAGTTTTTGTGACTGTTGTTGCTTTTTAAATAAAAATTTAAAATAATGGCTTAGGCTTCCCTGTCACACACCAGAGACAAAATTCTGCTCGCTATTAATAGAGGTACAAACAAATTTTTGCAAGCTCTGCATAGAAATGCCTTCCTCCGACCAAAGAAGAAAAATGAAGAGCAAATTTCTTACACATAGGATAATCACATTGCTGAAGCAAACACCTCTCAATGTTGTGAGCAAGGCAACAAGCAAAAGGTATTTAGCTGAAGTGTGCACGCATGCGCGAGAGAGTGTGCGAGTATGACAGAGATTGAGTTGGTATGTGCTGAAAAGCGGGACAGGAAAATAGTTGATCCGATCCTTGTGAAAGCAAGCTACAAAAGCTTGAGGGAGTCAGACTGCTGGTGTGCAGGAGTGGGAACATTAATCCCCTAGCAAAGGCAGTGATGGACGGCAGGTGAGCAGATGGGGAGGCAGGTTCTGAGTGCAAAGACGACGGCTTGGAACGAGCTCTGTACAAACTCAGCTCGGCAGAATAGGGGCAGCAGTACCCAGGGAATCAGCCTGCAGTAGCTTACCCAGCTCACTTTCAAGGTAGCAAGTTACCCACCGTTCCTGCACACCAACAACCTCACCCTCTTCTGTCTTGCAGCTTTGTCTTCCGCGCTCCTCAAAACAAAAGGTTTCCGGTTTTATGCATAAGCTGGGACATCTGATCGGTTCAGAAACCTGGATTTCCTTCAGCTTGAAATCTGCCGGGAGCAGGACAGCCCCGCTCTAAAGGTACCTAGATGCCAAGATTCTCAGGCTGAAGTCCTCCTCCTTATTTCCCTGTGCACCATTCTCTCTCTCTCCTGCCTCACAGTGGGTTTGGAGAGAGTTATCTGCCTAGCTCTTGGACCCTGATCAGAAGCTGAGCTGGGGCCTGGCCTTTACCATCTGTCCAGGTGGCTCCTTTGCAGCAAGATACCATCCCACATGTCCTATATGCATCCATCAGATTCAGGCCTATGCCAGCTTGGCTCTGGGAATGAATCGCTGCACTTTCCTTATTTGAAAGGCAAGCTTGTGCCAACCACTCCACGATCTTCTAGACGTGTGCTCTCCCTGGGCGCCTGGTGCTTTCACAGTACCATAGCACTTGCTGGCCAGTGCACTTGTCTGCATGAGATCCCCAGAACTCGACACATCCTGGTTCCCACCGCAGAGTATTTTAGAATAACACAAAGGAAAAATACTTTCTCCGTATCCAAAACCT
This sequence comes from Haliaeetus leucocephalus, assembly GCF_000737465.1. NCBI lineage: Eukaryota > Metazoa > Chordata > Aves > Accipitriformes > Accipitridae > Haliaeetus > Haliaeetus leucocephalus. The sequence continues at coordinate 19,430,891 of NW_010972664.1, forward strand.
GTATTTTTAATTCTCTGTCCTAGAATCCTCCGCACTGAAGCTTCAAGGGACCAACTGAAGAAGAAAAAAGCCTCTGCTTTTCTTCCACAAACAAATGAAGCAAGTCTCACAATTTTTAACTTGACAGAAACACTCCACTGTTGGAATGGGGAAGCCCTTCTCTTTGGAAGAAACATGCAGGCCAGTCCCCTACCTCATTGTATCTCAGGGAGGGAAAACAAAAATAGAGAAATATCCTTTTTCCTTGCCAAGTCCCTAGATGGGGACAACTTGCTGCATATTTTCCAGGAGGAGAAAGATAAAAATCTCAGCTATTTAAGTCTGCGCGCATTTGTCTTGCACACAAAGCTGATAGTACTTTAGCACGCATGCCGCGTACAACTGTATCCGCAATTAATGAATACTTGCATCACAAGTACATTCAATAGCAAAAAGGGATCCTCTTCTCCAATTTAGAGACTGGGAGGGGTGCGGGGGTTGGGGGAGGGCGCAGGGAAGAGAACGTGCAGTGTGCGACATTAATCGATTTGCTTGAGACTACCAGGACAGTTGAGCGGCACAGTGAAGATGTTAACTTGCACAGTACTGGTGTCTTCACCCGACTCCAGATGTGGCCCACGCTCAGCAGAAATGGCCAGGAGACTGATGAAGCTCCCCGTATGCCCTGGCCAGGGAGCAGGGCTGCCCTGCTCTAGACTGGGGCTGGGTACTTCCCTGGTCTTGTCTGTAAGGGACAGTGCCCCAGCAGACAGCCGTCCTAGTCTAAACAGCAGAGCTGTGCGGAGAGCAAATCTAATTGCTTTCATGGTTCCTCGTGCTGTACCTTGCCTCTCCTTGCCGCTCTCCTGCCTGCCTGGCGTGCAGTTTGCTCATTCACTTGCTCGCACTCGCTCCTTCCTTTCCTCCCTCCCTCCAGCAGTGTCAGGGAGACAAGTGAAGGTTACTGTTTGGCATGTTTGTTTTTGCATTATTTATGTTGTAGAGGACAGAGTCAGACATCTAGAGGACAGTCTTAGGTCACATGTGAATCCTTCCAAATGGGACTCAATAGCACAATCAGCCAAGTAGAAAACAGACTTGGACAGCCCCATGGAGGGAGGCAGCATTTGGAAAGGGATGTTGCGCATCTATCCGGCCAAGGTACCTGGCAACGCCACGGGTCTGCTTGTGACTCCACCTTCCCTCATTTCTTTCCCTTCTTTTTCAGACACCCCATAAGGCGGGTACAATCCTTTTCTCCCTGGAACTAAGAAGCATTTCAATACGGTACGTGCTTCATAACCACAGGGCTACAAAGCAACTGGGATCTCCCCACCACCCCAGTTCCTGCCCCTTTCCCTGCAACACCTCCTACTGAGAGCAGCTGCTCCTGGGTTGCTCGCACACATCTCAGAGTAGCACCTCCTATACAAAGCTCCCCTGCCCCTTCCCTCTGAGGCTGCCCACTGGAAAGGCTGGTGCTGGAGTACCCCACAAGCAGTGCTCCTGTGAGGGCCCCCCAGCACTGCCTACTGGGGGAGCCTGGCACTCACGGTACAAATTCTTAGCTCACACTTCTTCCAACTTTGTTTCTCTCTGACCCCTACAGCGTTTAATAATAAATAGCTATGCCGTACCCCAACAGAACAGAGATTTTATGCTACTTGTTTTCCCCATATTTTTGAGCAAAGCTAAGTCTCCCTCAATTTCTTATTGAAAATGAAATGGGGACAGTACTGCTTATACAGCTGGAGATAGTGATCACCAGTGTACAGAGACTGACTTATCAAGCAGATTCTTAATGCCATAAAATCAATGGGTTTAGAAATTCTATTATCTTGCCTCTGATAGAACACGCCAAACTAAAGAAACTTCTTGCCCTTTTTCTTTTTTAAAAAGCATACTTAAATACAACATTACTGCTGTCCCAAAGCAAGCTTTCCCCATGGTCCTCTAGTGGATATTACACCAGAGCAAAGGAACAGACAGCCTGTATGGCAAAACAGAAAGGCCAGTTTGTTTCAGGGTTCTACCAGCTATTCTGTTACACTGCTCAGAGGCTGCTGGATCTCCAGATTTGACAGAAATAATCGTTCCATACTCTAAGACGATTACTTTTGCAAGAACAAAATGCAACAAAACCAAATATATGGCTAATGCAAACCAGAAAAAGCTGCATGAATGCCTGAGAGGACACTACAGTAGATCCAGGTGAGTGGAGCAGGTGTGGTATGTGTGTTCATAGGTCCAAACATCCAAGCAAGTAGGGAGAACACGGAAAGGAAGGTCTGCGTATAGAAGAGAGGCCACAGAGATAAAGATACTGGCAAATGATGGGAAATGGTTGATGCTCTAGTGAAAATCAAACAGGACATAGGAAGTGAGCCAGATGAGAAGACATAAGGAGGGAATCAGATGGGACACAAAGTAAACAGCTGCAGCAGCTGGATGGGATGCTAAGGACAAATCAGACACGAAACAGAATGATACTTGGGTGAGAGCCATTCAACGGGACACAAAGGGCTTGATTTTCCCTTAGATTCAGCTTCCAACTATTGACTAGGCAAATCTTTAAAACTTCTACTAGGTCTCTTAAATTCCCCAAAGTGTTGTAAACAGATCATAATGCAAAATGAAGCGCTCCCTTTAATCTTCTTTTCTCATTCCTCCTACTCCTTCCCTCCCAACCCCCCCCCAAAAGACTCATCAGAAAAGGTAGGTGTGCATTTCTGGAAATTAATTTTTTTCTAGTTTGGCAATAGATATGAGAACCTGAAGAAATTGCTTCCAGTCAATGTGATTCAGTGTGGTCACTTGCGACACGGGGTTGCTGAGCCCTACCTATCTAAGGCTAAGTGAGATGTGGTGAAGGTAAGGTATTGCATGAGTGCTATCATCCTCCATGTCACCTGCAAGAAAATGGACTCCAGAAAAGTAAATGGTTGGCTGTGGGTCACATCAGTGGAGCCCCATCATGCATGCTCTGAATGACTGTGATTTAATCATGGAATAGATCCAAAAGGGAGAGTTGTTTTGACACTGTTAGCCTACCACAGTAGCACACTGCACTATAAATTGTTCTCAGGCAATAAGCAGCAATGAATTATATTGAAACACTGGCTGCTTTTAGCTAACGAAGTAGGAGTGCAGATTTGAAGACTGTGGCATTTCATGGAACAACCAAGCAATCAGCCAAGGAAGAAGACAGCAACAGACTGATCAAGATACATTTTCTGTAGCCTCACAATCAATACATGTAGAGGCAGTTTCTGCAGACAGCTTGTGGAGTACCACTTGTATGTTATTTAGCTTTGATGTGCCTTGCTGCATCTACATTAAAAATGCTTTGTGATCATGAGACCCGATTTCTACTTCCCATCCAGCCATGCAAATGTTTATAAAGGAAGGCTTTCATCGCTAGATTGCTCTATACAGGAGCACCTGATTTCATTCAGAAGACAGGCAGTTTGGGTAGGAGAAGACTAAAATAGAAATCTACGTGCAATCAGAATAAAAATCAGACTGCCTCTCAAGTCTTAGGTTTTGTTCGACCAAATTGAACAAATGAAAATGTGAATCCAGACACCTCCCAGGCTTTGTAGAAAGTCAGGCCCATGTCCTCTGTGATTAAATCCATCCCCTACTTCTTCCTGGAAGAAGTTCATTTGTTCTGGATATAATGCCTTGCCTTCCTTTCCGTTATCGTCAAAAGCTGCTGTGTTCGTGGGAGAAAATCTCTCCCCCACCACTAGCCCAGTCCTTCCTGCCGTGAGGTCACAGCCCTGTCTTTGTGACACAGCTGCCTGTTGCCATGGAAGTGTTTGCGCTTTCACAAAGTCAGCACAGTGATGACTTCACAAGCAAGGTCATGGAGGAGCAGATGGGCTTGGGAGGAGGGAGGGAGACAGACCCCTTGTTTAAACACAAATAGCGGTGATAATTAATTAACCAAAGTAGCAGGGGAAATTATGAAAAACATGTGAAAGGTAAATGGATTTCTGTTTAGCTGTCTTTCCCAAGAGGCTAAATGTCTCAATTGCAGAGGGGAGATCTTTACAATGAACTAATGAAACAAGGACATTTTCTCTGGTTTCTTCAAGTGGATGCTCTTGGAAAAAAAAGGTGAACAGAGCTTATGCTTTGCCATCCTTCTCCCTTCCTTTCTCATCACCACTTGTTGACCTCAACCAAAAGATCAATATTTTCTATCAGAACCTCGAGTCCCTGTATCGTTTCAGCATACAAGGGCTGTGGTGGGAATAGACAGTTATTTAGACAGGAAGTTTATTGTTCTGCAGTGGCTTAACAACAAACATGCTCTGTTTATAAAGGAAACTGTTACATGTTTATTCTTCTCCTGACTGCCAAAGCCAAAAGCTTGTCTTTGGAGTTGACCGGGGTGGCCTTTTTCTTTCTTCAAACATATAATGTTTGCACGATAAGGAATCTGCAGCCAAACTATGCCCTTACTTCCACCTAAGCTTTCTTCTTTTGCCATAGCAGTGCTGGTTCTGCTATACACCTTCATGTTGTTGCCCGAGTCAGCAGATTTCATTCCAGAATACAAAAGGCCAAGTCACCCAGGTAAGATCAGAGGGACCATCTCAACGTGCAAGTGAATTCCTGGAATACTTCTGAAGAACCTGGACATCATTAAGTACAAGAATTGTTCTTTCTACATTCTTTCTCTGGACTGCTTTTGCATCACACGTATGGGTCAATATACATTCATCCATCTAAGATTTAAGGGGAAAGTGAGCATCTTGTGCATATTATCTTCACTGTTTACTCTGTGAACACACAGTTCTGCCCTTCTACCTTTCAAGTAGGAGCTAAGATACTTAAAAGAATAAAATTCTATGCTTTCAAGAAGAGTAGAAAACCTTACCAGAAGGCAAGCTGGTTTTGTGACTGGCAGTTCTTTCATGCCAAAGAAGTTTGGAAAAGCAAAAAGCCAATAGATGCTATTCAGACACTTAAATGAGTTCAAGAGAACTTCTACAGGAAAAGTGGGGGTTGCAGTAGGTTTTCTTCTACATACAGGACTCTGTCCATCCAGCAGCTCCACCTTTGTTCTCTACTTAGAGCTGTGAACCTAACACAGATGTTGTCATGTCAAACATAAGCATCCAGATTCACAGGACAATTGTTGAGATTGGAAGGTGCCTTTGGAGATCACCTAGTCCAGCCCCTCTTCTCAGAGCAAGGTTAACTACAACAGGTTGCTCAGTGCCATGTCCAATTTTTAATGTCTCCAAGGATGAAGACTCCATAACTCTCTGCACAACCTGTTCCAGTGTTTGAACACCCTTGCAGAAAAAAAAGGTTTTTTTCTTAGATTTAAATGGAATTTCCTGTATTGCAATTTGTGCCCACTGCCTCCTGTACCTTCACTGGCTGTCACTGAGAAGAGTGTCTCCAGTTTTCAGCCCATTTTGCTGACTGCTTATCTAGTCCATACTTCATCAGTTTGTCAATGAGGATCTTATGGGAGACTGTCAAAAGGCTTTCTAAAGTCAAAACAAACAATATGACCTGTCAAGATGTCTAGTAGACACTCATTGACTGAACTAGTCATTGCACTGTAAATCCATGCTGACTACACCCAGTCATATTCCTGTCCTTCAAGGGTCTGGAAATATTTTCCAGGATTATTTGCTCCATCACCTTCTCAGGGACTAAGGTATGGTTGAGCATTCTGTAGTTCCCTAGATCTTCCTTCTTGCCCTTTCTTGAAGACAGGTGTGACACTTGCTTTCTTCCAGTCTCCAGGAACTTCCTCCAGTTGCCAAGATCTTACAGAAGTAATCTAGAGTGCCTTTGCAATGACATCAGCCAGCTCCCTCAGCATTCATGGAGACATCCTGTCAGGTCTCATGGACTTGTTTGTGTCCAGTTTGTTTAAATAACCTGGTCTTGTTTTACCAGGGGTAAGTCTTCATTGTGTCAGAGCTTCCCACTGCTCTCAGAGGCCTGAAATTCCTGGAGTCAAATCTTACTGGTAAAAACCAAGGTGAAGGCGGCATTAAGTACCTCCATCATTTCCAAATCTTTTGACACCAGGTCCCCCTGCCCCATTCAGCAGTGGCCCCACATTTTCCTATATCAAGCACACAGAAAATTTTTAAAGAAACCTTGCTGTCTGCAGGGTTAAATTAGCTGATACTATTATTTCAAAAGGAGCCTTACCTTCTACGTATCACGGTGAGGCACCCTGGTTACAGCCGTCTTTTTTATCAACATTGCGAATACATGGTCTGGGGGTAAGTTACTGCTGCCTCCTATCAGATAATTAGTCAGTAAATCATTCAACCAGCTACAAGGTATAAAGCAAGGACAATGTTTCCAAACCATATTATCATCAGACATTTATATTGCACTTTATCGCAAAGGATTCAGAAGATTTACATATACCCTGTAGAATACTGGCCTTTTTTTACACCTGCTGCTAAAGTGCAGCCATCTTTGGAGTGGGATGTCTATGTTTTTTTAAGAGCCATGTTATGGAATAAGCTTATCACAGGAAATTGTGCAGATGACTTCTGTATCTACTTGAAATTTTTAGAAGAGTTCAACGAGAATAATGGTCTAAGGTGGAATTTTGCAAGGAGACTGCAGCTAAAAACCAGTGCTTCCAGTTGTAGTTATCCCAAGTTACAGTAACATGACTTTTTACAGCGGTTTACAATTGGAATGGTAGAAAATAGAGTGTAAAAGAACAGGTTTGCAATTTATTAGTATTTTAAACTGAGTTTTACTCCATCTCTTTGGTACACTTATCTGCCATCCAAGCACTAGCAAACACCACCTCTAATTTAAACCTGACAGGACAGCTCTGGTGAAAGCCACCAAGAAGAACTAAGAGCTCGAGTCCTTTTGTGTTTTGGTTAGCTTTGGTCATACGAGGAGATGAAGCAAAATCATTGTGTGGGTCTGGTGTCTCTGTCAGCTAGACTTAATTCAGGAATACTAAGGGTGCAGCCCAGTGATGAAGTGGGAACAACGCTAATGTCTAATTCTTGCCAACAGGCACCATCCATGACCTGATCTCACTTTTATGTGAAGTGTGTGCCGTCTTACGTCACATTACGTTGTGATATTATACAGAACTGTCTCACTAAGCAACAGTATGACTCCCTGTCACCACACCGTGGTACACTGCATCACTGTCTCAGGAAAAAAAGCATCACTGTTTATTGGGCCATCTCAGCACCACTTTCTGCAGTGACCAACCTTTTTATGGTAGTGGCTCATCCAAGCCATGAGACGATGCAATGCTAGCCCAGGAGAACTCCCAGTAAATATTTTATGGAAACAATGCACTGACCTAGGTTCACACTCAAAAGCTCAGAGAACAAAAGCTTCCAAAATCTGGCAGTTACTTATCGAAACCCTAAAAAAAGTTCCAAATTTCACCGGCATTTAGGTTTGAGGTTCCAGTCCAGATCACTACAGATGGAACAAATCTAGGCAGAGTATTGCAACATTGTCTACATCAAGTTTATTTCCAAAAAGATAAGTCATGAACAAGAACTGATCATTAAACTGATGATTGAAACCCAGTGGGGCCATTGTTTTCAAGTACTGTGAGTTCTCCACAATCCAAGAAACCTGGTCATCATCACTAGAATCTCTACTTAAATTTATAAAGCCAAGAAGAAAGCTATTCACTTAGTACCCTGATAGGCAGGAATGGCAATGTGGGAACGACAATACTGCTAAAGAATTTCCCCTTCCCAGTAGTCAGCTCTCATCTAAGTCAAAATTCCAACAGCAATCACAAAACTCTTTTGAAGGGAAAGATCTCCCAGGATGCAAAGGAGCTCTGTTTTGCTGCTTTGCTACAGACTTTCTGGGGTTGGTTCAGTTACCCACACAGAAGTAATTTATTTGCCCTCCTGTATGTGAGGTATCCGCACCAGACTGGCAAATACAACATAGATCTATGGGACACCTCCTCTATTCTGAAGCAGGCAGGATATCCTAGGTCAGCTCAAAAGGGAGCAGATGATTTCTAGTGTGTCCACATTAGTGTTATGGTTATGGAGCATAAATGTGCTGTTGAAGTGAATTGCTGGGTCATCCCCGCTCCCTGAGTCTGGACTGTGGAGCTGTCTAGAAGTGCACAGACTGTATTTCTTTCTGCTGAAAATAAGATGCACATCATAGGTATTCCACCTGCTAATAGATATTCAATTCACAGCTAGATCTAGTTCAAAGCAGCCCCCCTTGAATTTTTTACAGTCAGGACCTCAGTCCTGATGTTTCGAGTCTATAAATCTACTACAGGTCCGCATTATTCCTAATGCAGACACAGGCAAATGACTAGTCTCTAACTCCTTAACTGGACTATTCTAATTACAAACTGGGATAACTGTTCTGGTCTAACTGTGGTGTATCGTGTGGATAAGCAAATTCAAGAGTATGGGGTGCTCCAATACTGCTGGAATCAGAAATGTACGTGTAAGAGAACAGGAACTGGAAGAACCGTCATGTAAAGAAATGCAGTCAAATCAGAGATTCAAATTTCCATCTATGCCCGAACAGGTCCTTAGCAAGGGCAAACATATTAACAGTGGCAGTCCCACTGCTGACATCAGCATCGTGACTCTGCTGCGCCCCATGCCCTCTCATGCTTCCAACAATCTTTCATTGAAAATGACATTCTTGATGTTAAAAAGAACAATACGTATTGAGAGGAAGAGAGGTAGTTTTTGCCTTCCACTTACAGAAAATAATGTCTCCTCCACTGCCTTCCCTCCTCTGATCCTTGCCCACTTTCCCCCTGAGATATACCTACACAATATGCACACTTCCTCCTCTTTGAAGAAACCTGCTATTCCCTCAAGCCTTTTACTAGCCTAAATTGAAGTTTGCCAAGCAGAACTAATACCACCTACTTGTAGACCAGACCCACTTCCCTTGTGCCACTATTATGAGGGAAGGCAGAAGGAAGAATGGCTAACTAAATATGACTGCCAGAGCTTCTTCAGCTAAAGAGAAGACTCACTTTCTTTTGTCATGATCTTATTGTATGTCCTCATCCTCCTCCCTCCTTCCCTTTCCTATGGAAAGTCCACTGAACCACAACTTGGAGGATCCATATTTTATTTTTCTGCTCTCCACCTTCTAGGACTATAAAAATATGTTCAAGTTCAGTTATACGACAGTCTAGATCTATTTTTCTTAGAAAATTACTATGAAGTGGCCAATGTATTGGGGTTGAATCAGAGACCTCCTGGAAAAAAAAGAGCGCTGCAGAACCATGGTTTCCCAGCTGGGGGTACAGTATATACAAACCCTCTTTAGAAACGGGCAATGGAGGAACACTTGTTCACTCCACCATACACACCATGCCAGCAGTGGGGAGGTGATCACAAACACAGAAAAAGGGTTTTTAAGAGATCCAGTAGAAGCTCTTTGGAAAAACTGCATGAAATTGACACTCCAAAGACTTGAATTCCTTCCTCTGTCAGAAATTACATAGTGGGAGGGATGCCAGTCCTTTTGGAGGATGTCCCAGGAACAGATGTTACAGGTCTGTTGTGCATAAACGTAACCTTTTTTCTTCAAGAAGGAACGCTTCTCAGAGATGATACACAGTGGTTCCCATGTTTGGTGGGGTGGAATAACTCCACTCCCTCTATAGCCTGTTCTTCCCATTCAAAAAGTCCTGGTGATGACTTTTTGCATGGGCTGGTGCCACGCAAAAACAAAGGAAGCTGCTGTCAGCCAATGCGCGCTTGAAATGAGATGAGTGGTGCCGAGCAGTCTGCACTGTGCATCTAGTCCTTGGCTTCTTATTCCCCAAACTACCAAAAGAGATCCAAATGATTTCAGGCCTATGTGCATAAATTTCCTCCAACCTCCTCAAAACATGCTAATATCAAGTAGTGATGGACTTGTCACTGTTACACCAAGGGGCAGCTGAAAAATTCCCCTATTACAGTTCCCTACAACCACACACGCACAGTGCCTTTGAGGTCAAGATTAAAACCCCTCAAAATGGGTGGCAAAGCAAATAAACTAGCACTGAAGCTTGAGACAATGAAATAGCATTGCTATAAAGCTCCGACATGCTCAAATCAGGAAGATACAAAACCTGGTCAAAATAATACCTATATGTGCAGTTATTCTCCCTGCTGTTAAAAAGTGTAGAGAATAAAAACAAAAGAGAAAGGAAAAATGCATTTAGATAATTAGCCTTCGAGTCCTGTCTGTTTGGGTGGCTTTTATTGCAGTTATAGGTCTGTCTCTGTACAAGTATAGATATTGGCTATTAACCCTATAAAGCATTTTTCATTGCTCAGTACTCAGGTTTGTTGAGATCCAATACTGAACAGTTATACTGCCTTCCTGTGAATCAAATAGGCTGTGATTCAGTTTCCTAAATATAGGCAGCTGATGCCATCTTAGGGACCGTAGGGTATCCTGCTTGGATATCCTGAAGAGCACAGACCACATGCTATACGTGCTAGCCTTCAATGGATTTCTCAGATACCACAGAGAGTGTAAACCAGTACTAGATACCTGTACCTAGGTAACCCAGCCACCCAGATACTGACCCATTTGGTACACAAGCTCTAGAATACAGCTTTTTATCCCCAATATCCTACACTAGTCGTTCATTACCTAAGGAGAAAAGAGGAGACTAGTTAAACTTAGCATAGCATGAGGCTTTAGGCTCAGGTGGGTTCAAATCACTCTGTGCACAATTGTGTATGTGGTTTTTCACACTACAGCTTAAAATTCAGATAACCCACAGTGGTTTAAAAGGCACAGCTCTCTAGCTAACCCTGTACCCTTGAGTAATCCACAGCCTCAAGTTACTAGAGTCCAAGGGTTACAGAAGAGCAAAATAGCAGGCTATGAAGAATTACAGAAAGGAAGACTACTTGGGCCAGAAGAGGTGCAAGGGTCAGGTCCCCAATATATACCCTGTATTGCTGCTAAATCAGTTTTCTGTTCTTGGGGTATTCTTTTGCTTTTTAAATGGGTAGCCCATACATAGGCAGTCCGTGTGAAAATACAGTTATACTTCTCAGGGGTTTTGGTTTTTATATTGCTTGAGGGTGTCTGTATGAATGCTTCCACGGACACGACTGTCTGTGCAGGCAATGGCTGCAGGTACTGTGGTAGCCGCATGCTCTTCTATTAAATTTGGTGTTTGAGGACACCTGAATGTTTGTGTGCAACCACATACGCCCTACTTTCACTGTTAGGATAGATGCATGTATTTATATTGGGAAAAGGATACCCCCCTCTGATCTACTGGAGTGTTGCACAATGCAAATCCAGGCAGCAGTAGCAGGAGGATGTGGATTCCCCCTGCCTCTCCTCCCCCTCATCCCTTTCCCTCCCGTCACTCAGATGATAATGATCTGTGTTGTGGGCATTTGCTGGAAAGCTTTAACGTAACCATTATTTTTTAGGTTGCTGGAATTGAGGTGGGCGTCAAGGACTCCAATGAATACAAATAAGCTCAGATCCAAGCAAACTCCATCTTGTCTAATCTCCACTGAGCAGTAATCTGGGAGGCACCTTGCTTACTCTCATTTTGTATCGAAGGAGAGCAAAGTGCACCACAGTGCCAGTATTACTGAAGTCTAGATTGATCTCACCTGTTCACATCCCGAGGTCTTCTGATCCTTTTCTACCTCAATAGCAATAATCTGTCCCAGGAAGTATTATTCACAATGAGACAACTCCACGCACCCATTACTGGAGCAGCAGAGGCAAAATTTATTTCTACCTTATCGAGTCCACAAATGCGTGCTCAAAATAGACACAAATCCAAGATGAATAGTTGGGAATTTTGCTGGAAGCCTCTCCAAGTTTCAGATGCAAAGGCTGCATCTGAACCCATGGTTTAAGCTTGCTTAGTTAAATACAGAAGTTTATGGCCTCTTTTTAAAACAGATGAGCTGGACAAAACAAGAAGTTGATGGGAAGGTGGGATTTTTATTTTTTTTTTACGCACTCAGGTATTGACTGTGCAAACCTTGCATGTTCTCTCTCACCACACAACAACACCCTTGAATGATAGCACACAGTCTCTTGCAGTTTCTGTATCCCGAGGAACAAAACCTCCTTGTCGAAAGGATGTTCGTGCAATGGGAGAACCTATCAGGAACAGAAGAAAGAACCGAGCAATGAGAAATGTATTCTCTCCATGGTCCAGAATTGTACATATAAACTGATCCTTGTCAAAAGTCAAGATATGCCAGACCTTGCAAAGGATACTTACTATCAAAAGGAGTAGAAAGACTCTTTGGTCATACCAATAAAAGAACAGCAAAGAAAAAATAAGCAGAAATGCTATACAGTGGGCATGCAGTAGAGACCAAAGATAATCTGTGTACATTCCAAAAAGTAAATGAAGACTTGGCTTAATTTTTTAATAGCTATGGTGATATTGAGTGTAGGAGAAGGCAGTGTAGCTAATGGGAATGAGAAAATGGAAGTTATAATTCCTGCAGTAGAGTAAACTCTGAGACCATACCGCACTCAAGGAGGTGGAATGAGAACTTTCACCACAGAATGTCTAAAGAACTGATAAGGGATATTGCAGAAGGTGCAAGAATCTCAGTAGACCTATCAATATACAAAGGTATTTATATGACTGCAGAATACCCGATTTAAAACATACAAGTAAAAAAAAAAAAAAAAAAAAAAGAGAAAGTGATCTGGGCAACTACAGATTTAGTTATATGATCCTGGCAGTATGCACTGCTTTAGAATACATGCAGAAGTAATTAAAGACATCAAGGTAAGCGGAAAATAGGATAAAATGCAGTATGGCTTTTCCAAAAGCTCCAAACAAACCGACTGCCTTTTCTGATAACTGATTTTTTTAAACAAAAGAAATGCAGTGAAGACTAATCTATCTCTATTTAAGTAAAACGTTGGATACAGTGTCTTATAGGGGATTATTACTTAGATGTAGATGATGGCATTAGTGAAGAATTTTAAGGCAAATAAGGAATTGATGAAAGAGATGACGACTGGTCAGGCTGAAAAAGGAATTTATTAATAGAGCTCCTCAAGGACTGAGACCAATTTTATTTAATACTTTCATGATTGATCTTAGCATAAAAGTAAGAGTGTACTATTGAAGTGGACCGATGACACGTAGTTGGAAAACACTGTCAATGCAGAGGGAGATGGAGAGGTATAAACAAAGAACTGCCTGACCTTGAGGACTGGACAAACAGAAATGAGAAAAGCACAAAGTGCAAGGTCAGGCACTACCGCAAAAGTTTCTCATGCAAGTAGGAAGCTCATTAGTTGGAAAGAATAGTGGAGTAGACAGACTTGGGAGCACTAATGCCTCATAGGGTGACTATGTGTGTTGGCAAAGAAATGGAGATGTCATTATAGAAAGCACTGGTGAGATTTCATCTGAAAGAGGGGATAATTCTGGTTACCCACTTTGAAAAGAGCTTGCTCTGGTTTTGTTCTGGTTTGAACTGCTCTGCTTGGATGAGCCAAGGCACAGAAAGTTCATGTTAGAAGGTAGCTAAAAGAGCTGATTTTATATTTTATTTTCTAAACTGCTCCCCAGATCAGGACGACATGTTGCTGGGTCTGGAGAAATGCTTAATTATATGGAGATTAACTGCTTCACTCTCTTTTTCTCTGTTTGCGTGAGAAAGGAAGAAGCGATATGGCATCACAGCCTCCACTGGATCTGTATTGATTCATCCTGACTGGGAATCTGATCCTTCTGCCTTTTCACCCATCCCCGTAACTCAGGCCTTTCATTTAGCCTGCCACCCCAACACTTGTTGCTAAGGATGAAGAGATAAACTCTACAAAAGCAGCACTGGAAGAGAAACCTTTGATAAACAAATCTTCTTGCATGAATAGGAGAACATGTTCTCATAAAAATGGTAATTAGAGCCCAGCATGAGGAAGGTGATTTTTTCATAATAATAATAATAATAATAATAAAAAAAAATATCCAAGAGCATTCATTCAGGAGGAAGTTATATTTGCCAGCGTTATTACTATTATTATTGTATTACCACTAATAATGATGATAAGGCTCTTGCTAAGGGACAGGACCTTCTATGTAACTAAGTAAACATGCCTAAAAAGGGCTCCCCCTAAGACATGTCTTCAATTAATAAAGATGACTGACAGATCTGCTTATAGCCCGCTACAAGGTACCAGCTGATTGCCCCTCTCTAACAACTGTTTAATTTGCTTTTCCCTTACCAGTTACACTGTGCAAAATCATTGGCCTCTGCCACACAACGACAAAGCAGCTGGCATTTGCGTAGACAGACCTTTGCTGGTCCAGCCCTATCTTCTCACACACCCTGTCCTCCTACCCCCATCTCTTCTGTCAATTTATTTGTCGTGCCCCCCCGCCCAATACAATGCCTGCACAAGGCACCGCTGTTAATTTAGTCAGGAAATGGTTTGATGGTGATAGGGAAATAAATTGATCAAACTTTCTGAACAGCAGCCATGGGAAGAAAGAAACACTCCTAGCCATTTCTCAGTGACCTCTCCCTGTGCTTAAAGAAAACTCATAAGCTCTCAGCATGAATTAGCATGGCCTCATTATAAAAACAGAATTGGGGTCAGAAGAAACTAAGATGGGTAAGGGGAAAAAAAAAATCCCATCAAAAGCAACATCTGAGACAGAAATGCCCTAACTGGGGAGGGCAAAAAAAGTGAAGCTTCGGAGGAAAGGAAGAGGCTAGAGGCAGAAGAGAAGCAAGCATAGCTTTCTTAAAAAAAAGCAAAAAAGGCAAAGCCCTCCCCCGAGCTGCAACAGTCTTGATGTCAAGCTGGACAGTCCTGCAGAAAAGTGTTTATGTAACTGCATCCTCCATGAATCGCCATTTCCAACCCATTTGCATTCATTGCCGTCAAGTGGCCTGGTCAAGTCATTGCTGTTCGATGGCCTGTGGAAAACAGAGGGGGTCTTAAAAGACCACTGTTGCGCAGTCTGGTTTCCAAGGGAAGGAAATCCGAATGGCAACTGCGCTACTGGCATTCAGCGTAGAAAAGACCAGTCTCTCCTACCTGCGCCATATTTATTTCACAAGCGTGACACCAGTCTGCACTGTAACGGCGCTGATCCCCGACTAGGCTGGAACTTCTTTGTAGGGAAACAAAGCATCCCAGTGCTGGCATCGGTCACCAGCAACGAAACAAGCTGCTAACTCTACAAAAATGTGCCTCATTATGCTTCCCTGTCTGCACACTTAGTTGCAAAACCCAACGACCGCAGGGTCCTGCTGTCAGTTCGCTGTTCAGCTTGCCACAGAGAGGGGGATGACTCGGCCGAGGTCCCCGGCGAGGGGACCTGCGTGAGCGCAGCGGCTTGCCTGACAGTTCTCCCTGCCCGGCAAGCTGGACGGCCGCGGGGCAGGAGCATCTCTCGCCAGCCTCTCCACTCACACGCTGTGCTGCTGCTTCTCCCTCCGCCATCTTGGAGGGAGATATGTACCTTGGAAAGGAGCCCTTTCTTACTCTCTGCACTCTCTGGGGCTTTACAAGCCATCCTCAGAAAGCCAGTGCCAGTTCGGCAGCTGCTCATAAATTCTCTCTCCCAGCCCTTCCCATGGCTGGCACACCCAAGCTTTGTGCCTGTCCCCAGGGCACATTTGGGAGCAGATCACAGCGACTGCGTAGGCAGGAGAACGAGGCGCAACGCACCTTGCTCAGCGTCACAGGCAAAGCACGAGGGCAGTGTCACCATCTTCTCAGTTGCAGCTGGAAACTTAAAAGACTAGCTCTGACTTATTTACAGAAAGAGGTAATAACGGTAGTCACGAAAGCTTCCACCACAAGAATAAAGTCCAGAATCAGCCCTGCTCATTCAATTTTCTGAGAAAGAAACACACTAGACAGGCTTTGGCACTTTTTCCCATCTCTACCACAGGCTCGAGAGCCCCACTCCCAAACCTCTTGGCCATCCTGTCTCTTTTCTTTTCACGCAGAGACAGGCTGTGGCTCGCTGCCATCCGGATAGCACAGCTCTATTCGCACCGGGCTTTGTTGCATTGCCTTCGTCCTGACAGGTGGCAGGAAGGATAGAAAGAAGCCGGCAAGGCAGGAAATGTTACAAACTAATTGAGTCAGCAGCTTAGAGAATCTGTGGATTCACTTTCTTTTCTCTTTTAAATTATTTTTTTTTTATTAATTCTGCCTTGACCAAAAAAAAAAAAGGCAGCTAGATGAAAGAAAAAAATAAATTGGACCTTGAATTTATTTACTCCAATACCATCCCTGATCATTCTTACCCTTAAATCACCCTGCTGCTGTGCGGCAGGGCCTTCCAACATCAATATTAATGCTCCTTGCTCCTGGCAGTGGCTAGTGGAGGTGGCATTTCATAATTCAGATGCAAAAATTAAAAGGCAAATGTGAGAAAGGAGGAGTACAGCAACTATATTTGCCCAGTCTACTGACTAAAGACCCCTCTGTGAATTCTGTAACTGTCTCCCATTAGCAAAGGGTCAGGATGCAGGTGTGATTTGAGAATTGCCTCCTACACAGAGGAAGAGTATGGGTTTGAAAACTAAAAGTCAGGCCAGTCAAATACCTGAACCAGAGTCATTTAGTCTCAGCAAGGACTAAATACAAAAATGTCCATGGTTTTGGTGGTGGTTATGGGCAGGGTATGGCCAGCATAAAAGAAATTACTATTGTGGGGTATGATGGAAGTGGCAAATCTACATCAATAAAGGTGTCCTTAAGTATTCAAAAAAATCTCTCACATTCCTCCAAATGCAGGACGCTTGCCTTAAAAAACATGACTTCTTTTAAAAAATACATACACATTGTAATTTTTCTTTTCCACTCTCTCCCTTCCTTTTTATATAAATCTCCTCTGTCCACCATTTCACCCAGAAGGACCAGAAACTTCCTTTGAAAAGAATGTAACAATAGGTTAGATTTTCATGTAATAGCATGTCACCAAGAGCTGTGGCTTTAAGAAATATACCAACTATAACAACACTCTTGAAAAAAAGCCCTAAAATTGGCAACATTACTAGGTCTATGAGTCACAGGGGCAGACACATCAAGCACCAACTCAAGCCGGTATTTCTGCGTCCTGTCCCACAAAGCCCCCTCGCCCGTTATTTGGAGGGCGATGCTAATTCAGTTCTGAAAGCAGCGTAACTGCGTTAGCGTGGCACTGCCCTAGCACGGCTAACCTGTGCCTGTTTCAGAGGCCAGCACTGCCCAAGAGACTGGCAGGGAAGACTTGTGGGGTTGGGGCAGAGCTGGATGGGGGGGAGCCCTGGGTTGGGGGGGCAGAGGGATCTGGGATGAGCATCAACTAGGTTGCATGTGCAAGCCAAGGCAGAGCACCAAAGCGCTCTGCAGTTCACAATCGAGGGGTGCTGCCAGAGAGATACAGAGGGGGCAAGGATGCTGCAGGGAGCTATGATAATGTCTTGCAGAGGAAGTTCTGTAAAACATCATTTCACATGGAGTAATGTTTGGATACCTGAGTCTAATCATGGATTTAACAGCCCTTATTTGCACAACCTCACATACACACACAGTGGTGCGTAGGATACAAATCAAACCTCTGTCTACTTACAACCAGGATCCAGGCTATTAGGACACAGCAAGCAGCAGACCAGCCAGGATCATACAAAGGAAAACATTTCATCTTCCAGCTCTCTCTATAGTACCAAGAGACATGTTTTGCACCAAAAGGCTTCCTCCCTTTTCATCATTTTCTGTTTCTGCCCTTGCTGCCAGTGCAGTCTGGCCCAAGAGAAGTGACTTTTAGTACTTGCTGATGCTTTGTTGTTTAATCAGATGGCCGCTGGAATCAAGGTTTGCTGGTTGAAGAGGCAGCTGAGCACGGACTTTTAGAGAGCGGAAATGTCAGCCGACCTCTTGGGAGACATCCCTAATCCGTCTGGAGCCCCTTCAGACACTCTTAATTATTGTTTTGTATTTTAAATGGCCAGGGGAAAACGGGGTGCCTTTAAAAAAAAAAAATAACTGAAAGCATTGGAATGAGATGAATGTATCTGTTAGGCTGCTGACAACCCATCTGTCTGAATTCCACCTAGCACTTAGCACACAGACCTTGTTTTCCCAGACAAGCTTCCAGAATACCAGCAGAGAAACATCTCCAGATTTCATTCTGCTCATAGTTTCTTGCTTTTTGAAGAAAAAGGGAAGCAGGGCTAAATGCATTTAAAATTTGGCACAGATGTGAGTGAGCAGATGCAGATACTGAGTGAGAAATAGCAGGGATCACCCCTCTTCCTTACCAGCCATATTTCCAGTGACATACACTTTCCTTCCAATCCTCAGTTGTCCCCAACTGTTTCAGTGCACCTCTGCCTGTCCTCAAAGCATTCCTGTTATCTCAGTCCCTACTGAGCCTCCTCTCTGCTGCCACTTCTGATGTAATAGTTGTGCAAAATGGGCAAAATGCCTCACTAAAAACCAAACCCACACCGGAAAGACCTTCCAGGTCTGGCTTACAACAATATCAAAGTACGGTGGAAAAACAAGCCAATATAACCCAAAGGATTTCTCACTAAAACGTCCAAGTTGAAATTTCAGTTTCATTGAAAGTGAAGAATGTAGCAAATGACTTCCCTGGAGCTAGAAAATCACCACTTTGGTTTCTACAGTAGCATAAACCTATGCTGGAATCTCATTTGGCCAGGCCAGTAAATCAGAAGTGGCACTGGTCATGCAATCTGTGGCACTTCTACTAAAACAATAGGGGGCTTAGATCTCTATATACTTATCATCTACATTAAAGAAACCCTACTGCCCTAATAATTAAGCTAATCATACTATCTTCTGCACAAAGCTGACAGTCCCCTTCGATGCTGCTTTCTCGCCAGATTCCCCCTGCTAATTTTACAAATGCAAGGAGTTTGCTTTTGCAAAAGCGAGTGAAAAGAACACTGGAAAAATTATTCAGAGTGGTTCTGTGAGACAGACAGGCATTATGATTCCTGTGCTATAAACGGAAACTGAGGCACAGAGACTCCACAATTTGCCGAGGGATGTACAAAAACTCTGTGGCTGCATTAGCCTCGTCTTGGCCACTGGAATGGATGTTCCTCCCTTTTGGCTTTGTATAGGTATTGTGTCACTGGACGTGTTGTCTTCCTAATGAAACACAGAGGCAGAAGCCCCTACTTCCTCACTTATTAGACAGCTCTGACCGTTTTCTCATACACTGGCGTTGTAAGATGGGTCTTGTGGCCTAGTTCTAACTCACTGCATTATACATTTACCTCTTTGTTTTCTTTGACCCCATTCCCCTTTTCTGCTTGCGGGAAGATGTGGTTTCAAAGGGACCTTTCTTTCTGCTGCTCACTAGTGAGGAAAAGCAACGAAGAATATCACTTCAGATAGCAGACAGGACCAAGCGAAATGCCATCCAAAATGGTACCCACCTGAAAGCACGGCCAGGAGGACTTAATTAACAAGATGTGAATTCAACCTTTTAGCTCTAACCAATGGGTATCAGGGACATGAATTTCAATGCAACAGAACTCCATGCCTAGTTTTACATAGCGCTACTCTCTGCAAAATAGCAATCACAGGAAGAACTAGGTTCAATTGTGGTCCATGCAAAGAATCCCCCATGAACAGTCAGGCTCCTGAAAAGCTTTGAGAGAGGACAGCCAGCGAGTTCATCTTTTTACAACCCAGTGGCTCAAAGAGACATCTTTGCCTTCAGTCCGCACTCAGATGTACCGCAACGTTTCCCTTTGTGAAACAGAATAGACGCCTCCAAAGACGGCGAGCATTGTCCATGCAGGCATAAAGCAATATTTGGACATGCTGAATGGCTTCCTAAGATGAGAAAAAGTGCTGAAGAAACACTAAATTATGACAGATGGGAGCCCTAGAAATGCAACTACCCCCAAACTGGCAAATGAAAAGCCGGCACAAAGGGCAGGCATAACAATAGAATTTAGGCATAACGAAATACATGCCATTTAATGCAGAGTGCACTGAAGCTTCGATCCATAAGTCAAAATCCTAGCCATTAAATAGCCTCATTTAAAAAGTTTTAAAGCAATTAAAATAAATTAGAAACTTCACAGGAGGACAAAATCACTGAAAAGGATAAGAAGCAGTTTATGCCAGGCACCGCTTCTGACAGTGCCATGCCCATGAGGCCAGATTTTTATTTGAGAAGAGCTCAGGGCCAGATTTTCAAGGGCTCTGCACCAATAATTAGGGACAGATTTTTCCAAACTACTCAGCTTCCATTATCCAAATAAAAGCCAGATATACCAAAGTGCCCAGGGCCCAGCAATTCCTGCTGTGACAGTTACAGCCACAACATGGCCAGCTTTTTCAGAAACGTGAGCATTTATTTCACCGTCTGCTTAAGGAGGAAGTGGCCTGTTGGAAGGCTATCTTCTAGGTTTTTTCATTGGCATGTTGGAAGTGGCTGATTTTTCAGTCCCGCTAACAGTGAGAGTGCCCCAACTTTGCCAAGTCTGAGACAGCATGATCTTAAAACACAAGTAGAACAAGCCCTGCTGATTTTACTCTATTTTCCCTAATTCCTGCTCAAGAGACATCTATCATTGACCTCCATAGGAAGCACTTCAGAGCTGACTGCAGAGGCAAACTTGTGAAATTATAATGCTGCCTCCAGCCATTTTGCAGAGCTATATACATCATTTGTGGCACACCAGAATAGGAGCCTTCCTCAGAAACAGAAAAATCCCTTAGCAGTGCTGCTAGCAGAGAAGAGAGTGCAAATTAGGATTTTTTTCAACTTTTAAGCTGGTAATAGCTCAACTTGGAAGCGAAACAAACTGAAGTGACCCTGTAGCCAGACCACAGCCCCCAGGCTTGAAAACTGCAAGGAGTTTGTCTCCTTTCAGATCATTCTGAAATGGATGTTGCAATGCTTCTTAGTGCCACAGTCTTCTGGATCAGGGCTGCTGCGCATACAGGAGGTGGCACAGAGGAGCAATACTTTACAAAACTGAAACCTGTCACTCAGCAATGTTTATTTGCCTCACACTCAAACACAGACTGTGGGCTTTCAGAGAGGAACTTTCAACAGAAACATGTGGGTTTCTTTCCCTCTAAAGTAACTATTGATCTTTCTAAGAAGCACACATTGGTGTACTTCTTCAGCGGCTTACATGTCTGTCTTTCCGCTCTGAAACACCTGTAAGACAGAACAAACCAACACTGTCAGAATACGGCACGTCTGCTTATACTTAACACTGTAACTGCCCCAAAGAGTTAGTGACCAGTGCCTCATTACAGACCACTCCACTGTAATGATGCTGTGTTAAAAGACTAGAAGAGAGGGTCTAGCTCTAAGGAAGTGCACGGTGCCCTTCAAACAGTGAGAGTACCCAGCAGTCTGTTACCAAGTGCTTGAACCCTCAGCGGAGATGCTATTGGAGCAGTGAGGTGCCTCGAGCTAGTTCCAACCAGGAGAGAGAAGCAGCTGGAATACACTGCAGAGCAAAAGGAACAGGAGATTTTTCAAGAGAAAACCACAGTTACAGGCAGGATTATGAAAAAAGTTTGGGCTAAGGCCCACGCATGGTTGTTGAGACACATAGAAAAGCCAACACGACTGAAAAGATCAATTTTGGACAATATGCAGTGTTCACAGCTATGTTTTCTTAGCCAGATATGTGGGCTATGGGAATTATTCTCACTAGCAACCAAACACTTTAGGAGTCTTCATCAGACTTACTTTCAATTAGATGTGAGGTCCTATGTACCTAAAACAGGGCAGTGAGACAGGAACATCTAAGTTAGTTAAATGCTCTCTAACATTTCAGATTTTCCTTTGTGTCTGTCTTCTATGACTCATTTAAAACAACTGGAAAGAATGGGGAGCAGAAGGAGCTCTGTTTTTTCCTGATACTTACTCCCTCTGTGTCCACTTTTACCAATGGGAAGTTAAAATGCACTGCCAGTACAGCACTATTGAAACATCTCACAATTACAGTTGGACAAGGCAAATTGGGTAACTTAGGGCATGGGAGGACAAGAACACATCCAGGGTTCCTAGTTCACCAGTGGTTCAGTGGTAGCTAGACACCATTGCTGTCTAATCATACATTTGATGATCTGTACCAGCTGGATTTGATAGCAACCAATTTAATGCCTTACAGAGAGAAATACAAGGCACCGAAGAAACTGCTGCAAAAAATCTCAGAAAAGACAAGCTGGACCTCTACGTATGTTTTTACTTGTAGAACTGGCTCCAGCAATTTTGTCTTGAGTAACGTCAAGAGGGGCAGTAAAGAGGAATGTCCACCATGGCAGCTCCTCATGATACAAATTCAGAGAAGACATCTCTCCCTGGAATGAAATGTTTGCAATTGTATACTACAGAGAGTATACTATAGCATAGTAATGTACACTAGAGAGAAGCACTGTGGCACTCTCCTATTGAACCTAGGTTTCCAAAAAAAAAAAAAAAAAAAAAAGAAAAGTCCATTTGTGTTGTCCAGGCTTGAAAAGGAAATCTTTTCTTCTGCATTCCCACCTTCAACTATTGTGACTGCACTAGGAGTCCTGAATTTCCTTTGCTGCAAAGCAGCAAGCAGGTGCATAGCAGGATGTGTATTAGACCACACCCTCCCTCCTTTATGCTGCCTGTTCCCTGTGGGGGAAAGATAATTACATCCACCCTAAGAAAACATCAATATTTTATTTTTAATGAGCTGGGCAGACCCAATTATCTCAGTAGGCTGTTAATAAGTGAAATTGTGAAGTACGGCTGCAGCTTTGATAGAAACAGAGTCATCTCTGAAATGGGAATTTCTGACAGAGTATTAAATAGATGCCAGACTGCTAGAATAGGAAGTTAGTCAGAGAAAAGTGTTTAAGAAAGACAATTTGCCTTAGTAGCATCTTTAAGTATTCAAAGATACTAAGTCAAACCCCAAAGAATTGCATTGGCAAAAAAATCATAATTCCTGAAATAATAAGAACTATTGGGTCTTTCAGTGCCATGCCATTCTGATTCTTGATGTTTTGTGGTTCAGAGCACCAAGTTTCTCTCCCCCAAAATAGTGATAAGAAATGCCTTTTTTTTTTTTTAAATAGAAGTAAACACTCTCATGAAAACAGCACAGAAAGTAAGCTTTAAGACCAAAAAAAAAGTATGACAAGACTTGCACCATTGCATGGTGGACTGAACCACATATTGGTGGGGAAAGGACAGTTTTCCCTTTACTCCCACAAGGAGGTTGGTTCAGGAAGCACGTTAATCTCTTGCTCTTCCCGTCCCCTCAGAATATGCCCTTTTCATTCACAGGCTAAAAAGCAGTCAGAATAGGAACAAATCTCAAAAGATCAATGGATGAATTTTCAAGAACACTCCAGACTTACTTACCACATTGGTAACAATGGCAACTACAGAGATAATTCAAGATCTGATGGAAAAAATACAAACATGCTTTCTCCTGCAAGCTTTTACATGCAACCGAACTCTCTCAATGCAGAAAGCCTAGTGACAAACTCATAATTCAAATTTTATTTTCTTATTTAAGCTGAATTCCAGTTCCAAAATGGAAGGGAGAGAGTTTATCCTCTAAGCTATGTATTATATATTAATCATCAAATGAAATCTATAACTATTTTGTTTCCTCCTGAATCTCAACAACTATGTCCTTTTCCTAAACCAGAGAACCAGATTTACAAATCCGGCTCCTGCCTCAGATTATACCATGAGATTATGTAGTTGTTTAGATCTCAGATGACTTAGGACTTTTTGGGGGGGAACAGGATAATCATAAACGTGCAAATAGCGTTGTGCTCTACCCTCCAGTAAAGCCAATGTCCACCACAGAAAAATATCAAATACAAATGTATTTGGCTGGCACACTAGGGAGCTCAACAGTATTTGTTGTCTAGTCCATAAATGAAGAGAATACAAATATGGTTACAAGTACCAGTCGAGGCACACGTGAGCCTTGAGCTCTCATCCATGCGAAGTGGTTCCCCCGTCTCTTCCAGTCTTTTCACTGGGATCAGTGGCACTGTTAGTGGAACAAAGCTGGTCTTTGGGAATCAGGGTATTCAATTCAACCTCCAAATGAACAGCTGCACCTAAGAGAAAGCCAGCCCCTGGTTCTATATCTAACACACCAGCTCTCGGTTTTATCATTCCCTTTTTCCTTTAATAGTTCTGACAAATGTGTAGCAATTCTAAATCTGGTTCTGTAGCTATGGCCCTCATCAAATGAAATGCATGTATTAGTGTAATCGTTTTTACTGACATCCCAGACACTCAGCCATATGACCTTGCAGTTCATTTTAAAGGGCAAGAGCGGAATTAGCATCCTCACCCAGCTCAGTGAAATAAACATAAACCATATAATAAAAAAGAAAAGGAAAAAAAAAAAGTTTTCAAACTTTGAACTCCCCTAATCAGTTGTGTTCCACTAAAAGCTGTCCTTCTTAAGACTTCTTTCTGCCTTGACTGCCCATCCTAATCATAGAAAATCAGACATTTAATTCCAGAAAGATGTAAAGGCACAATACAGACTTTGATCCAAAGCTGTTTCTTCTTGTTGGACTCCAAAAACGGTTTTAAGGCTTCCAAAGACTCTTTGCCAGCTCTGATTAGAAGCCACACTGGCTGACACAGTAATTGCTCTATAATCATATCTTCAGTACCCTGACCTGGTTTATGCATACAATCTATATTCTAATAGCAGTCAACAGGTCACCAGTTAATAAAAATACCATTAATGTCCCCCTGTGACTAAGAAATGGAGATATTCATCTCACTAGGCCAGTGGTGGGCCAATATAATTTCTGCGGCTGTTAGTGTAATTAACTCTGCCGGCATGTGGATCTCCCTGGAGGACAATGCAAGCACAGAATGACCTTGCTGTGAGTTCTCACTGGTGGTATTGTGGTGGGCACAAAGATTTGCAGGGGCTCAGGTCAGAGAAGAGTGGGTACTTCCCACAGCCTGACCTCTCAAAAGAGAAAAGCTCATCATTTCTAGGATGCTGTGGAGCATGTCTGGCTTTATCTGTAAAACAGAGGCAGCCAGGACCGGCATCCTGTGCTATGCAGTTTAGCAGCGTCCAAAGGGCAGGCAATGAGAGAGAAAGTGAGCAGAAAGGGGAGCCAGGCAGGAAGGAAAGTGGTGGGGAAAGAGACAGGATTAATTTATGAATGGAGAGGCAGTATTTCCACTCAGCCTATATGTCATCCATGTAAATGCAGTTTGTGTGGCACATGTTACAGTCATTATATGTAGGTCAGAAGAGTACTAGAAAATTTCAGTTTTCCCAGAAATAGTCTTAGAGGTCTGTGTTACCCTCTCAACACTTAACTGAGGCATATATCGTATCTGTGAACAGAAAGTTCTGTGCATACCAGGAGGCACAAGGTGGCTAAAGTAGAAGGTTTTTTTTTTAAAAATAGGTTTGTGGGAAGAGATACCACCTCCTACCATCCCAGAAACTGATGTAAGGATACATGCTAAAGAAACCAGGGGGTGCAAGACTACAAAAAATAAATTCCTGAGAGAAACTTCAGCTTGCAAGTCAAAGCAGCAGATAATATCCCCATACAGTGATTTATGCATATCATCAGGTTCTAGGTTTATTCTAAAATTCTTTACACTCTTTCAGTTTTGCTGTCTGGCACAGCCTGAGTGCCAGGAAAATCCATCCCAAAGACAGGACCCAGGCTGACACCCACCACAAAGCAGGCTGAACTCCAGCCTCATTCATCTTTGCCTGCAGGAGTCACTCAACTGGAAACAGACCAAGACCTAGCAGAACTCATTTCATATAAAAGTCCTGTTCCAAGACCAAAGTCAGCTCCCAGCAAATAAATGTCCTGTGTTTAACTACTGTAACACACCTCCTCCAAATCATCTCAGATCCAGATCATTGCTCTGCCTGCACAGACACATTTACATTCTGCTCCACCTACGCATGTTCACCTGGACCCATGCCCAGGAGACATGAACGACCCTCCCCCTCCTCCATTTAGCATCTTTTTATTAAAGGTCCTCTTGTCCTCTGGTTCCTTTTCCCCTTTACTCGAACAGCATCACAGCAGGCATTTAGAGACTTCAGCAGTAGTTTTATCGCCAGATGAAAGGACAGCACCAAGAGAGAGCTGCTGACTGGATGTGTTCCACCAGCTGACACAGACCACTGTGGACAGGCACTTTAAAGACAGCATGTCATTGTCAGATGAGACTTGCCAGCGTTTTAAAACATCTCGATCTCTAGGGGCCCGTAAAAGCTCTGATGCTGTGCCACAGTCTAGATTCCTTTTGACCCATGTTAAGCCCATTATGTTGTTCATGTTGACAGCGCTGGACAAAACGGACTGCTATGTAGCAAGAAGCCCAAAACTTTTTCTCTTTTCCTCCTGAGCTCTCCATACGATCTGGGAGCTTAATGAGTTAGTGTATCAAACCCCAAGAAAAAACACTATTGGGTTCACATGACAATTTGCAAATATTAAGCATCCAGTTTGATTGTAACTGGCAAACAAAATTCACTTCAGAGGTGTTAAAAAAGGGCCCTGCTGCTACAATTTGGGGTAAAACAGAGAGCATATTGCACTCAGTCATGGGTGTTTGGACACTACCTGCCAATGCAAGCGGTCCTTTGCTCTCAGGAACGTTGCACTCAGCTTAGTGACTTGATGAGGATCCGTGCAATCAAATCCATACAGCAGTAGATTCAACTACACCCATCTGTGGAAGAAGAGCACTAGGAACCAGAAAGTGATATGGGGAGAAGAGGGCCTGGCACTCTCAAGAGAAAACAGCAAGAGCAACAGCCACTGGATCAGAATGAAATTTTTCACGTCAGTTCCCAGAACAGCAGACAAGAAATGGAAATTCTATGCAGCATAGTTTATAACTGCATTATCCACTGACTGCATGCAATATGTCTTTATATACCAAATAGCTAACTAGATTAAGGAAATGCAATCTACATAGCTGATAAATAACCCAGCTAGAATCCACTTTCAAAGACAATCAGGCACCGGCTTTATTATAAATTAAGAAAAATTGCAAACACACGGAAGAAGTATGCAGGACATAGAGGAATCACTTAGCATTCGAGGCAGAAGATCAGAGAAAGAACAGAATGTGAAAGCAAAGAAGAATGCCAGAGAAGGAGGAGAAAAAATAAATGAATTGGTGGAAATATGGGAAGCAAGGGAATGAAGAGGGAAGGCTCAATAGCCTGCATGCTCTCATTCTTTTTGTAACCAAATTTGGAAGCATTTTCAAACATGGCTGCAGCCTTAGGGTCTTACTATGGTATATAAATGTTCACATTTTTCCAAGCCATTTCATGACTTTCTTATCTGACCTCTCAGCATGGCAATTAAAATCTGCCCACAGTACTGCTTTTTCACAGCCTTGCCTCCTGTTTGCTTTGCTTGCAGGGTACAGCATCATTAGATGTAAGAATCACCATCCACTAGGCTACCTAATGATGTTCGTTTCAGTGCATTTGGGAGAATCTGGCAGGTCTCTTCTATAGCCTCAGCAAGAGACTGGAGAGCCCAGAGGATGTGCAATCTGGGATGGTACAGTGCAGAATTTGAAAAGGGAAAAAAGCAAAGCAAAACAGGAAACAGGATACATGAACACTGTATGTCAGGCTCAGTTCACTAAAAAAGGTCACTATCAGAGATAGTGTCAGCAGACTATAGTGTGTATGGATACAAACTATTATGCCAACTACCTTCCTGCAGGTATAAAGGGCTTCCTGCAGGCCCTAGGATTCCCCCAAAACCTGGTAATTAGAGCCTTTAGGGAACTGAGTTCAGAAACAGCAAACCAAACCACAGATCCAATTCAGAAAGACCACAACAGAAGTAGAAAAGGTCTGGCTGAAAAGGATAAAAATAAAAAATAAAACCTGAACAACCACGAAAAGGCGCTCAAGGTGTTCTGACGATTTCCCAGTAGCAGGAACTTTTTGGCATTTTTTTTTCTGAAAACTATGGGTAACGTAACTAAAAAAGAGATGAAAGATGAGCATAAGAGAATATGTCTAATAGGATTCCATATAATAAGGGTAATCTATCACTATGGGAAGGAATAATGCACGTGAAAAGCATTTCTTATCCATGAATTTCAGTTTCATAGTATGTTGATAGACATGGTCCAAGTGCAGGACACCATAGCTGCATTTTACCTGGGTAAACCAGATAAGCCCAGCTGAAACCTGGGCTAAGTCCCACTGAAGCCTATGTGTGAAGCTAGGACAACTACAAAAACCTAACGATCCTAGAGAAATGATGGACATGAGTGAAGATTAAAAAGCTGGAGGCAAGAATATCTCCTGAAGTAAGTCAGGACAAGAAGCAGCAGACTTGCCAAGAAGGGAGGCGCTCAACCTCAAGAGAGAATCTCTTGCGTTATTTGACATTATTTTCTAATGTAAGTATCGTTTTCCTTTCATGAAGCACTTCAGAGACATACTGCCCTAAAACACATGTGAGGGCTTGGCATTTACCACAGCCTTGCAGCTCTCAGGTGACATATACAGGTACATACATCTGCAGTCTTTCTAGGGCACAGAAATTGAATAATAGTTTCCTTTCCCTCCCAAGAGGATTTTCTCTGCCCTCTGAACATGCTCATCTTCCCTCCTCTATCTTTACTAGAGGAGGGGCTTTTCATATACAAAAACATGCTTAATGATAGCCATGTGCTTGAACGCTGAATTGCTTTGCTGACCATAAGGCATTAAACATTTGACGGAGTAGATCCAAAGTGTCTCCCAGCTCACGGAGCTGTTCCAACTCAGGGCAACGAAGAACAGACATGGCCCATGTTTTCAGCTTACTGTGTTGTCTCTGCTCTAGTTCTTAAAAAAAAGAGAGAGATATATCTCCTCCAGGAAGCAGAAATGAGCCAGGATCTATTATGCTGGCTGTATAAAAGAAAAGTGGTGAACTCTTTTTCTCCCTTGCAGCTTTGTAAAAAAAAAAAAAAAAAAAAAAGGCATAAGGATGCAAATATACTTTTGGATTTGCTGTCTGCCTTTAGGAAAGATGTTTGTTTTCCAGCAGAATCTGCTCTACTTCAAAACCACTCTAAATAAAAGTAATAGATGAGAAATTTGTCATAAATATATTTAATGTATGTGCTTATATCACCTTGCTCTACTGGGAAACAAACAAGCACCACATCAGCACAAAAGCATATCATTTAGTACCCATGCTTATTATGGACTGTATAGCATATACAGCAAAACTGAACTAGAGGTGAAGTCAATATCTGAAGCTAATAAAACAATAAATAATAACAATAATAAATAAAAGCTGTCGGAAAGGAGAAAGACCCATCATCTCCACCAGTATGTCCATTTGCCAGCACAGGACCGTTCCCTACAATTTCTGACCTAGAGGGTTTCAAACATCCCAAACAATAGCATTCCCAGCACTTCCATTGAGAAGCTCAGTTCATCTCACTGCCAAGGAGCTTTGCCCCAGGTGTCGTTCTGAATTTTCTTTTGCTCAGCTGTCACTATGTTCTCAAAACAAGCCCCCACTGGGTGAATCAGAAGTCAGCCAGAGGAAGAGGAATTTAGAAAACCTCATCTGGGGAGCTCCCTGCACTTATGTGGCAAGCTATGAAATGTGACTGTATGGATTTCTGCAGCATCCAAATATCCACAAACGTCTGAACGCAAAAAGAGCAACAAAGGTCACAATATTTTGGGGATGATATTTAAGCTGTTCTTCTAGAAAGTATCTACCAACCCTCTGGGGACACCCACAGGACTGGAACCAACAGGAGCAAGAGGTGGCAGACAACGGGATGCAGAACATGGCATGAAGCTGCACTATGGCATCGAGGGGACTGTTGTCACCTGGGACTGGGAATGGTAGCCCCAGGCTGAGGCTGACAGTGGGTGTATTTCTGTTTGGCTGTGGGCTATTGCTAAATGCAGATAACAGATTCACAGGTGGAAGTACAGGGGGACTCCTTAGTAATCACTGGCACATCTGCTTGACAGGTTATGACGGTACCATTTCAGAGAGCGCTGTGTTTTCCTCCTCTTTGGAGAAGCCAGAAAGATCCCAGTACAGCATCTGCCAGAGAGCCTTAGAACCATTCATATGCACTTTATGCACTTACCTAGAAGAGAAGAAAACAACACACAAACATGAGCACGTTACAGGAGACAGAGCTCCCACCAGCAGCTACACCACCTTCACACAGCCCCCTACCTCCCTGTCACACTGTAGGTTGGGAAAGACCCTTTGTGCTTTGGTTGCAAGGGTGGCATCCTAGACAGGGCCATCCTTTTTGGGCTCTGTGCAAGGCAGTTGCACTGAATATTCAGCAACTTATCTTCTCCCCTGAGGGTTTTACTCTCCATGGTTCACTGCTGATGCAAGCAGCAGCCAAAGAAGAAATGACAAGTGCCTGACATTCACCTCTTCCTTCTGCTGTTCCCTCCTCCTTCCAGTGCTTTCTATTTTGACCTGCTACCATTCACCATTTCCTCTCCCTATATCTACAGCTGGTTCATGGTGAGATTTCATCCCTACCCAACACTACCCCTTTTGAGCAAATACCATTCAGACATAACTTCTAGCTCAATTTCCTTGTACGCTTTCTCAGAGCTTGGCATTCCTCTCTCACCTGCCAGCACCCCACAGTTCCTCCCTAATAGTGACTGGCAGCACCTCTGTGATAAGGCACTGTTCCTCTCTTCCAATCTTTTTGGGCCATTTAAGCAAAAGAGCCTTTTCCAAAGCCGGCTCCTCATCTGACTAAGCCCTTGCAGCCACCCAACAGCTGACTAGAAAGGAGTCCCTGAAAACATTTTTCATTTCTCCAAATCTAATTGCCAGATACTCAGATCTGTTCCCCAGTCTTTCTCTCTAGAGCTAGATTTCCAGTACAGACAGAATGCAGATGGTGGGAAATTAATCCCACACTTAAAGGTTTTCTTCTAGGTAATATTATGTCTCATGCTGCCAGCCACACAAGTGTTACAGCAACAGTTCCTCATGCCAGGAAAAAACATGGCCTAGCTCTCATTTCTCCTCCCTGCCATCATACACGCACACACGCCGCAGGGCTGGAAATGAGTTAATCAGATGATGCTCCATAAAGTATGCCAGTTTCTGTATAAACAATATTAAATATGATAATTTCCTCCGTTCTTCTTTTTAAGCTGTTGCATTCGCATTCCCTCTCAGTCACATCAACTTTGGAAGGGAAAACAACTGCAAGAAATCTTGGATAATGTAGTTATGCTAATTTACTGAAAATCTATAAAAGTCAAAGAATACTCATGGATGTGGGAGCCCTGCAAATAATGTGGTTCATTTTCCTTTCCCATGTGCCCTATTCTTTGTTGATCTGTAAAAAGTGACCTGCCGCCAAACTCCTTCTGAAAACTAGAACCAACCATATCTCTCATATATATAAAAGAGTTGGGAATAAGATCAGTAAGTTCACTCTCCTGTTATTTGTGAAGTTCTTATTATTCATGAAAATGTTCACAAATCCCCAAAGCCTCATGCATTTTAGCACAGATCAAGTGTCTGAAGATTAGTTCTGGAAAGTGCATAATTCACTTTCTATTTTTTTAAAGTTTCTGCCATCCACTCATACTGCAGAGATCATGGCATGCTACTTAGGCAGCGAGTGCCACAGCGCAAAGGTAAGGAGTTGCAAAATGCTCTGAGAAAGCAAAGAAACAGTCAAAGCTAAAAGGCCTCGAAACAGTCAACGGCCCAAGAACAGAAGTTAGCATTACTTGGAAAACAAAATCTAGTGATAAGACATTTGCTGAATAGGAAGCATATCAATTTTGTAATAAATTTTAGACCACCAGGTCTGCCGGTATAAGTCAGTGTACCTGTGTCAACAGTATTTTGATTTATGCCGGACAAGGGGCTGAACCTTTCACTCTATTTTCAGCTCCACTGAGAATCTCCACCTACACCGACATTCAGTGGAGATGGGCTGTTGCTCAAGTTTCTCTGGATGCCAAGGCAAAGCAAAAAGCTAGATTGAAGGCCCTTAGGCTTTACAAACCATGGAGGACTCTGGGCTCACCCCCTCTTCAACACTGAAGCTACTCACAAAACTCAGATTTTGCTTTTGAACAAGGTGTGGAGAAGAACACAGAGTCTGCTCTCATTCCCACATCAGTTCACCTACAGCACAAAGGCAGTGTTATCGTGCTGATGAGATGAACCGCAATGGGCTGTGATTCCTAGCGATGAACCTCATGAGCCTCGATTCTGAAGATAAACTAGAACTTCACTGAGTTAGCAAAACCAAACTAGCAAGCTGGTCTTCTTCGTAGTCTTCCAGAGCTGCTTCTTGGGCTAGAAATATGATGAGAAGGAAAACCTTGACTCACAAAAGCACAAATAGGCTAAATCTTCCTAAATGCTTTGTCTGATATGGGCCAGAATCTCCAAATGTTGAAAAGAACCACCACACTGGAGTCATGATGGTTTGGGATTAAACCCCTTTGTCATTTCCAGTCGAGCATTTTGCCTAGTGGCAGACATGAAAGCACTTGAAATGTTTGTGCTCCCTCTGCTGCTTATCTGTACTCTTTTATAGGCCCAGATAGCTGAGGAAACCTGGCTGCTTGACACTGAGACCCCCAGGTCCCATAGGACCTTGATGCACAGGTATAGTAAGTCACATAAGCACACAGATTTGATCTTCCAAGCAGTGTCTTACCCATTTGTATAATTCACATCTCCTGTTTGTCATAGAGAAACAGATTTCTTCTTGGGCTTTAACAGACTTGCGCTACAGGATCCTGTTCTGCCTAATGCCTACTGATGAAAGAAGTGTTGATGGAGAATTGCTCTTCAGGAAGCTTCAGACAGACACACAATGTCAATCACATGGGAATCACTCAGACACTATGGAGCCATTGTGACTGCATTACTGCAAGTCAGCTCTCTATTATCTTGGATAATAGGGAGGGAAGATAACAGGGATGCCCTACAGGACAAGGAAAAAATGGATAATTTGAGTAAGTGGCTCATCATAGGGATTGTGGAGCAGACACACTCCAATGCCTCCATAAAGAACTATCTGAGTCCAAGTGAGTTTATTAACTAGGTTGCGGAGTCAGGTACGCTATTGCATCTAGTATCTAGCGATTGCCTGGTTGTCAGAAGTACCCACACAGCAGGGTGATTATACAAGCCGCTGTCTTTCACTGTCCTTAGCTTGCCATTCTTGCCTTGCACTGTGATGAAAAACCTTCCCCCTAACAGGTGGAAAAGGGGAAGTTACTTCCAGGTTATCACACCCGGGAAGAACTACATAAAGATACACAAGCTAGATGTTTACGGCAACTGTAGGTAGCAGACTCCTCACTATTACTGCTATTACCCTGTAAGATCTTTCCACTTGTTCTCACTGTCCTGCTCAGGCAATGTACCTGTGCACCACAGATGCTTTTCTCTGGTCTTGCTACAGCAAGGCAGAAATTCCTTACCGGCTTTATAGGAAGGAAAGGTGGGAGCTGAAATGCCATTCTCCTGGCAAACTTGATAGCTATAGCACAAACCACAGGGGTTCAGTCAGTCAGTCTGTCTCTAGTGCATCGAGATAGGAAACAGTTAAAAGAAAGGCAAAGTGCGCTGTTCATCGAGGGAACACAGCATCCCTGTCCCTTGTAAAAGCTTCCATGCTCTGGCCTGAAATGACAGCAGCTGTTTAGTTTTTAGTCTCCTGATTGGCAAAAAAGTCTCTCCCGGCCTAGTTAATGCAGGTTCAGCAAAGAACCCAGCTGCTTCCCCTCAGCCTCCTAGAGCTGAAGAAGAAACTCCATCCCACAGGGACATGCCAGGATCTGAGGACTGAGAATGTAGTCCTTATTCTAACAGCTGGTTTGGCTGTTGCAATTAGCTTTTTAGATCCTTCTGGAGGCTTACAGCAACAGCTGCAATAGTTTCCCAGATCAGTGGGTCTTGCCTGCCTATAGGGAGAATGAGCAGCAAATGATCAAAGTCAAGGGAATGCTTTTAGAAGCCTTGAAACATGGGCTGGCTCTGTTGTATTCTCTCTCCACCAATCCACAGCATCACACTATCTGCTGCACACAATATCCAGTGTGCTGACTTCTCACAGTGGTTCTCACACTCTGCATCTATGTGCATTATCACACATGCAATCTCCCCGCTAGCTCTGAGGACAGGCTCGAATGTAGCAGGCTGGTTATCACCACCTCACCGCTCCACACAAGGCATGCAAGATCACTTAGCCTTTCCTTGCTATCATCCTCTTGCTTTCCCAGCACCGTGCAATCTGTGCAGAGTGCTACAAACACTCCCTTCACTATCACAGGTCTTACCAGCTCACACGGTTCTGCGTGTAGTAACTCAGATGCTCTCCATTAACACTCCCTCAGTAAAAAAAAGCTGTGTACAGTGCCACCATTCCTCTGCCTCTCCATGGTGTCCTATGATATTATTTCATTATTCTACTCACAGACATCTCTGTACAGCATACTAGGCAACCAGCAAAGAAGGAAGGGAACATGGTGCAGTGCTGGCACACAATTCATGCACAGTATATCTTCCTGCAAGTCTTCCCTCCTCCATATATGATATAAAATATACATCCCTCCATCATATAGTCCTCACATGGGTGAAACTACCTCCATGTACTGTGAGATGTCTACCTCAGTAAGAACTGAAGAATCAGGGCCAATTTTTGTGAGATGATCCATTACCTGCTTGCCTTAGTCTTGCTTTTCTTTTGAGCAGTCATGAAAGACAGACTAGCTGAACAGACTGAAGCGACAAGAGTTACAAAAAAGTAGCCAGCAGAGTTTTAAAAAAACATGCAGATCATTTCAGAATAACCTCTATTTTTGCAGGGGAACCTGCAAGCTAACCAGCTAAAGGAATTCACAGAAAGGCTACAATCCCAGGATAGTAGTCCCTCTGAAATTAATTTAACGGGTCTCATATAAACCAATTCCCAAATGCCCAAAGGGCACACCATCTACAGCCACAGTCAGATTTCACTTGCCTCCCAGGCTGACGGTCCCAGGAGAGACCAAGAAGTAAACAAGGCACAGACACCAGTCTCACCTCCTGGTGGTGAGGCTTCCAGTGTGCCCACATGGCACTAGCAAGAGCTGCTACAATGAAGGCTGTCTACGTGAAGCATAATTTACATGGAGGAGGATTCAGGTAGTGTGTCTGAGAGCAAGCATCTTTCCCCAGTACATCTGCCCAGCCCATCTCTGAGGAGACTGAGGTGCTAAGATGGAGAGGAGACCAGGGTCTGTGGGCCCATGGAAGGAGATGGGGGGGTTATTCATAGGCTGCGATGTTCATTGTAGTTGCTGGAAAAGAATACACACCGATTCCCACGCCGCATTCTCCCTTACCCCTCCCCTCCGCTGACTACAGTAATGAGCTCCGGGGGGACTTCTGCGCTTGCCTTTGAAGTAGCATGTTTCTCTGAACACATTTTGAATTTCGTTTCGCGTGGTGTTTGTTTTCTGGTTGCCCTGCCTGTCTCTCTGTTGAGGAGGTTGACAGCTGTTAGTGGGGCCACTACCACTACTCAGGAACACAGAATATGGAAAAACAAACCAACCCTAAACCCCAAACCAAGAACACCTTTGAAGGAAGAATGCGTATTCCCCACGGAGAGAACTCTCCCCTCCCAACCAGGCCTTACCAAAGCCACCATGTGCAGCTGGAGGAGCTTGAGAAAATCTGAAAGACAGGCAGTACAATTTAGCTAAGGAAGATAGAAGGAAGTTTTGCTGGACAACTTGGTCTGGAGAGTAAAAGGGTGTAAAAGGCACACTGGGACTTGAGTCATCCTTAAGTCAAGGCTGTTCCTTAGACAAGAGGAGATAAGAGACTTGAGTTTTCTTAAAGAACAAGTTAATTCTTTAACTGCTAATTGCCTAGGGAGTTGTGGACCCAAAACCTCCTTCCTCAACAGATCATGCAACTCCTTTGACTCCAGGCAGAGATGGTCAATATGCCACACCCCTCCCAAACCATACAAGTAGACCTTGAAGCACAACAGGTAGTATAGAAACCAGAAGACTGACTGGACTAACAACTGGAGATGTTGCCTCCAGACCCTAATTCAGTAAGGGGAAAGAGTAAGCAATTTTGATTTCTCCTCAGTTTTACCTGTACTTAAAATAGAAATGGAGCATGGGTACAGCAGAGAGTGCATAGCTTTTTTTTTTTTTTCCCCCCTCACTTGAAAATACTAGACCCGTCCTGCCATTCTTCAGAAGCTTAGAGGTTCTGTGCTACTTTTTCCTTCATTTTAATGAGGCTATGCATGTTTTTAGAGTTTTCTTTTTTCTCTTCCCCTCCCGTTTTCTTGTTTGTTTCAGCTGCAGATACAGGCAAAATATCATTGACAACAATGGATCCTTTAGACTTGGTTCCCATCCCTTTTGGACAGAATTCATTTTTCTACCTACTTTGCCTTCACCAGACATCTGCATCCAACCCTGCCCTGTTCTCTTATCTCTTATCTCCTCCCTTAGTTTGACACTGAATCCCCACCTTTCCTACCTGGGCTTCCCACAGCTTCTTCCCCCACCTCCTTCCCTTCACCATTGCAACCCAGGAGCTGGAGAGGGGGATTCAGATCTTATTGGGGCCACTGGAGTGAGTCACTAGCAGCTGTGCAGACTGAAATCATGCTGAGCAGGTGATAATTATAGGAGCTGTGGTCTCTTGGAAGGCATTAGAAGGGAAGTGTCTGTGACAGCACCAGGGAGTTGTCTTGCTCATTAGTGAAAGAGAGGAAATGACTGCTTAGCAGAAGAAACCGGGTGCCCCTCGGTCTGCCTGCCTGCTCTCTCCTCCTTTCTGACTCTTCTGCCCTTGGAGACTCACGAGACAAATAGGAGCAGCAGCCATAACAAAAAGGATCTCCAGGGTGTGCAGAGTTCCACAGAGCTGGGACCCAGCACGGAAACCCAGTGGAAAGGAGAAGGGGCAGGTGCTCCAGGCCTCCCTGCCACTGTTTTCTTCTCCAGAAAAGGAGAGGGCAGAGGAAGGGAACCCATGAAGCGGCTGCTTCCAGTCCCACACCTCATCACCAAGGTGAACCTTACCAGTTAAAAAGTTCTGCTTTACAAAATGTCTTTCACTATAACTATCAACAGAGGGATGTCTACCTGAGCATTCTAAATCGGGGGGGGGGGGGGGCCGGATAACCCCTTTTTTTTAAAATGAAAAAAAAAGCAAGCTTTTTTCTGATTTCCAGAAGTGCTTGAGAGCACAAAAGCAAGGTTTTACTTGGATCTCCAACCACAAAGCATGTCAGAATATACTGATACGTTCTGAGCCTTATTTTCACTGGATCCCATTAAGCACCAGACTTTCCAAATGACATGCAGGAAAAGCAGGAGAGCAGTACAAAAATACACATATGTGTATAAAAGCAGATCCCTGAAGTCAGGTGGCACAACCATAAAATACGAGGTTTTCTAATATGCTAAGCACTCATCACCTTTCACTGAAATCACTGGATAAAATAGTCAGGATCTGGCCTCATTATAAATAGTAGTAAAATCATTTGAGTAGCAATTTGATAGCAAAGGAGGTCATCGAGGTGATAATTAATTGCCTTTTACTGCAAAACCCATGAGCTGTGACGCTTTCTGCCTGCATCCCAGAAACAGGTATGAATGTCCTACCTTCTACAGAGTGCCACTGAATCTCCTTTTAACAGCTCTGAAATCAGGGTACCTGAGAAGCTGGAGGAATTTTGATAAAAGGTCAGACGCACGGGTCGGCATTGCCTGCTGGCCTGTCACTGAGCAAGAAAGCCCAAGCATCCCTGTCCATTATATGGAGAGAAAAGTCTGTGCTATTCCTCTTGGGGTCATAAAATCAAAACTCCCTGGTGTTCCTTGAAAATCTGTAGTCCTCTTGCAGAATGGCATGAGTTATCATTTGATATTTATCTTGTAGTAGTTCCTAGAGGTCTCAAATCAAGATAGGGACCCTGCTGTGCTAGCTGCTCTGCAAACATAAAGCTAGACTTAGTGCTTGTCCCTCGGAACATAATTTTTGTCTTGACAGGCTATATATTTCTACCCAGACACAGGACTATTTCTTACTGTCCTAGAACATCTAATCATCAGGGGACTTAACGGGAAGCAGATTTAGGATCAAATATTAAGTAGGTACACAGTTTTAAATGTTGAGCTTTAGGAACCTCAAAGCTACTTGTCAGGCTAAATAAATGCCAACCTTTTCACAGCAGAATCACTCCCCAACAGAAAAATAGCTCAGAATATTTGGGGCAATTTACACCTCTGGCAATGTAAGAAACACAGCTGTGGATATCTCTTTCTAAAGGCAGCGATCTTAGCAGACTGTTCTCTGCCATTTTATGTTCCTGACCCTCGATGGCATGGAGGTGCTAGGTACTGTACTAAAGAAAAGGCAGAACTGTGATAGGGGAACATTTCTCACCCATGCTGAAAAGCTTAAGCACCAGCTACACCTGAACGATGCTGAATCTAAAATACACATATAATTTAGAAAGGTGGTACATATAAAAGTTTTTACTGGTTATGTAGGCTCATCAGAAAGCTAGGCAGGCAGCACCGGAAATCCCACAAGCTAACCTGTTCTCTTGAGACTTCCAGCCCAATTTTGCAGACTCGAGAGGTTTGGATTAGATTTGAATAATTAATCCAAATTTGTCGGTGCTTCATAGATGAATCAAACCTCCAACCCTTTTAAGGTTCGCCCTCAGTGCTAATAACCCTCTTTACTAAGCATTAGCATAGAGTAGAACAGTTTAATGATATAAGAAAATGCAAAAATTAGATCTATGCTGTCAAAACTTTTGTAACTGAAAATATTGTGGATTTTAATCAGTTGGATTCTTTCCAAAACGAAATATGAAGATTTAAATAAATCTCAAGTAGGTTAAAAAATCCTTTGTGACTCCCACTAACATATTACCAAGGGTCTCTCTACAGCAGAAAAATTACAGTGTCACATGGGTGGGGACATATTTGACTTCCTAAAATAAATAAACTGTCTGCTTCTGCACATGCTACAGAACTAGTGACTTTGGCTTAAGCTAAACCATAAAATTTTCTTGACGTCACAAGCAAGAAAGAGCTGACAGGTAGCAAAATCACCAAGAAGAGATCAGTGCTGCACTCACCTGGGGGTACCTGGCTGTGCAACGTGCAGGCTGCTTCATGGTGCTGGTAACCTAACATTGGCAAAAAGGAAGAGGAACCAGCTGTGCCACCCCAATGGAGTGCAAAAGGGCTGCAAATACAAAAGACAGGAACAACTACCTGGAGGTGACTGGAGGTAGTCAGGGCAACGGGGCTCTGTTGGCCGACATGGGTTGCAGAATTGTCAATTGGAGAAGGGAACAGGCACAGGTGCAGAGACAGCCTAGGCTGAAGCAGCTTTGTGAGAAGGAATAGAAGTGGCATGGAAACGTATTCATGAAAAAGAAAGAGATATGCTGCAATCAGCAAGGAAGGCTCGGAAGAGAGGATCACCTTGCACAAGGGTAGACCGGTCACAAGGCAAGAGGTGAGTCAGATACAGACTGCTCAGGTCCCATGAACATCAAAGTGACTGATAGGTGTCATATAATTCTCAATAATTCGGTGGATATTGAATGTTAGTGCTATAACATTTCTCAGGAGGTTCATAAGGTTCAAAGACATGTTAATATTTGCCCCTTGGCTGTGATTCCCAATCCCAAAACAATCTAAAAGACAGTATGAATATTCTGCGGGTGCAGACACCCTAAGCATTTCATTTAAATCTGTTTTAAAAAAGATATGACTCCCCAGTGAAGTGAAGAAAATATCAGACATTCAATAATAACACGAACATCACCACCGCAACCCTTACTTCAGCTACTGTAGGATACATGCACAAAGCTGAACAGGCGCAATAGAGCCAGGCAAGCCTTCAACATGCGCCTACAGAATCGTCCTCCCCAAACAGTCAAAAATAATGAGCTAAGCCAAAAAAAAAAAATCCCAAGATTGGCTTAAAGACCATGAG
This sequence comes from Haliaeetus leucocephalus, assembly GCF_000737465.1. Lineage (NCBI taxonomy): Eukaryota > Metazoa > Chordata > Aves > Accipitriformes > Accipitridae > Haliaeetus > Haliaeetus leucocephalus. The sequence goes on from NW_010972664.1 coordinate 19,470,887, forward strand.
ATTTGAAAACATACATGTTGGCTTTCCAATTTGAAATTTAGGTTTTGAGCCTTTACAAGTCATGCTTTGAAGTTATTTTTCACAACTACAAGAAGAAAAAGCGTATTTTCCATTCAAACATAAGAAACCTGCGATTATACCATAATCACAGGACTTCTGAGGCGGGACTTTGAAAAATATCAGTTATTGTGAAAATTGGAAATTTATGAAATGCAGTAAAAGTATATTTAATATGTTGTATAAATAATACTTCTAAGGGTGCTGTTTTCTGGTATTGGATGAACTATGCAGTGCGAAACATTCTTATCAGTTGCATTTGTTTGTAAACTGCACAGAAAAAGACAAGGACTTATGTTTCTCTTTGGACTTATCGGAAAGTGTTGTATGACCTTTGGATGAAATGATCAAGGTCATCTACTCAGCTCCTTAAACACACTCCCTAATTTTGTTTTTGTACCTTACATATGACCCCTTCAACTGAGTCAGAAGCAGTGTTTTTCTCCAATGTAGCTGAAACATAGCCCCTGTGCCTTTCTTGAGCTAGTGGCAGTAAACATCCAGTTAACTATTCAATATTTGGGAGTGATTTGCAATGTTCACCTGAGTCACATAGCACAGCTTCTGTCTCCTAACTGGCTGATCTAAAATACATGAAATACCGCTTGTTTTGAACTCTGTTTCCGTGTGCAAGTAAATATTTTTACATTAATCAAAACTTGACAGTAGCATGCAAATACTTAACTTTAATCACCTGAATGCTCAGCAGCAGTAAAGAACACGGGAACCGATGTGAAACCTTGACTTCTACTCCGGAGAATTTTAGTTGCTTGCTTACAACTCTGTCATCTCAGGATGTGAACTCTACACTGCAAGCATTTATCCTCACAAACCTATCGCCCCATTTTATGGATGGAGAACTGAGGCAGGGAAAAATTAGCATGCATGTGAATTGCTGTTAAAAAAAACCAACCGTGTGCATCGGGGATTTGAACGTAGACCTCACAAAGTTAAGCTGCTGCCCAGAATACCGGACTAGCTTTCCATGCTATCAACTGTGAGCAGGTTTTTTATCTCTGCTTGAAAGGGTCTTGTATTTCCTTCAGATTACTAAATACCAGAGGAATGGTTTTAAAAAGCAAGACTACTGTAGTGGAATATAGAGCATGGTCCCCAGGAGAATTCAGAACTTTGAAGACATGTTTGGTATTTGTACTTAAAGGGCTTGACAGCATCCTCTTAAACAAAAGCTATAACTGCAGCTTCTGTTTCATGCCGTTTTTTCTCCTGCGGGAACTTGACATGAATGAAGGTGACTTGAGAGTTTGCCTTGTAAGCCTTCTAAAACAAAGCCATGAGGGGACTTGCTCACCTTTCCTGAAAAAGTCCTGAATAAGTTCCAGCAAAGAGCCATTCAGTACCAATGAACATAGTATTTCCAGTACCCCAGGACCTAGGTGTTGCCATGGGGAAGCTGAGCAAACCTTGTTTTGCCTCCAAGAAGCACAGCTTTCATTCTTCATCAACCTAATTTTTCATTTACTGTGGCAACTATATCCAGTTTGTTGCCTATGAGGACACAGCCACATCTGGAGAGCTGGGATTAGGATATTGGAGCCATCAGCTGTGAAATCACAGGCCCTTGCCAACTAGGCAAGCATTTGACGAGTGAGTGTTTAGTTTGTTATTTCATATTTAAGAGCTGGAGTAGATTCTCACCTGCTCCGTGGGGTCAGCCACTAGTAGGTGCCATCATTCATTCATGTATGTCTACAACCCTGATGATTGGCATGTCCAAGGGACTACACAGAGAGACCCTTTTCTGTAGCTTGATGAACACATACAGCTCTTTTAATAAAACGTAGAACACCTCAAAGAGCAGGCTTGAACAAATTCAGGAGACCTTTTCTGTGTCTCTAGAGCTCCTAGGTGAGTAGAATCCAACCAACTATACTGTGCCATCAAGCAAAGAAAAATCATCATCATCTCCAGCATAATGATAAAAAGATTTAGATGAGAAACTCAATATAAGAAGCACACATAAGAAGTTGTCTTCCTGACAGCAGAAAACTACTTCTGTTGCCACCTTGCCTTCCCTCAATAACTGTTCAATCTGGAGATGGCTTGCAACTATGTTTATGGCTGATACTTCAGTGCTTTAGGATCTGCAACTTAAGGGACTGAGAATCAATAGTTCACTGGAGCCATACTGGAACTGAACCATGTCTACTGTTTCAGATCCTAAGCAAGTTCAGATGTTCTCATTAGCCAAGATGTGGATAGTCATCATCCATCCTCTCAAACACTGAATACTGACATAATTGGAATGAGCCAAAAAATTGTGCATGAGGAACTTCTGGAGAGAAACATATATTGGATTAATAACATAATTTAATCTCATCTGTCTTGTCTGCACAAAAGGAAAACAAATTATTTCCAGGAGACTGACCTTTAACACCGAAGGAACAAAAATTATGAAAGAATATAGTCACGCACCACAAAGGAAAGCAAGAACAAGGAGCGCATCTCTGAAATACTGCAGTGAACTCAAAGTAAAAGGTGTCTCTGAAACACCTCACAGTCCAACAAACTTCAAAATTTAGAAGACAAGACTGATGGAAAGCAAAGTGGAATAAATGGGCAAGTGCAACAGTTTCATGTCTGTGTATCTCAGAGTTGGTCTGGGATACAGGAAAGAAAGCAAATCACGGTGGGCACATGCAGTTGTATTACAGTTACAGTGCTGCCCAACTTATATTCTGGCACTGTAGCAAATCTCACTACCTTTTAAGCTCTGCTACTGTTGATGTTGCAGAAGTAGTCAGCAGAGGGAGTGAAACTGTGGAAACACCTTCCTCAGTAATTACATTGACTACAGCAATGGGTGTCGCAGTAAACAGTGAAACACCACAGAATAGGTGTTGGCACATTCTAACAAGGGTGGGAGGAATCTTTTTTGGAGGAAAAAGGAAACGAACAAAACTCTACCGTTAAATTGGAATTAAAAGCAAACTGAGAAATGCAAACAATCTAATCTGCTAGTGTCTCTTTAAAGAGCAAATGGCTTTTTTTTTTTTTTTTTTAAATAACTAGTTCAATCCACATCTAATTCCCATTTGTATAATGATGTCATTTGCTCCTTGCTCCTTCAACCCACTGTTCAGAAGTTTGCACGCTGAGTCTCTGCAGGCTTGACTGTGTCCTGTGCTGAGCCAACCACAGGAGGCCCTAGGTACATACCGACTTCAGTCCTGGAGCCCTGACTACGCAGCAGCACAATGATCTTCCCAAGGGCAAAGAGTAAACTTAATGGGGATGACTGGGCAAGTTATTCGTGCTTCCCCCATCAAACTTTCAAAAAGTAATTTCCTCCTTAAGTCCAGGTGCTATGTCCACATATATGAGATTAGAGGGGCGGCCGGTACCCTAGCTGCAGATACTTACAGCACGTTAACATTTAATTAGGAATGTTTGCTTTAATCATTTAAGGGATATTAAATGTAAACAGAGAGTGTGAGTGAATGGAGTTGGCTTTGTGTCTGAAAGTGGTCACAGAGCTCTACAATACAGGCGTAGGAGGCAGCAGCAGGAAAGACGACGACTGTTCCCAAGGACAGACCAAGCCCCAGAGGCATTTTCTGGCTGGAGTCCTGCAGTCTGGTGGGATGGAATGAGATGAAATTTAGGAAAGGAAGATGACAGATGATTCTTACACAATCGACAAAGCGATGGGATCTGCACTTCAATAGTAAGGACAGCAGGGTCCCACCAGCCCACAGTCCTGCTGCAGTGCAAAGTGATGGGCTTCAGCAAGGTCTATCCTAAAGAAAGTCTGCTCTGCAGGAGCCACCTGAGCAAGCGTGTGTTTGCTTGCTGCTCATGTGGAAATCCTGCAGTGCAGCACGTGAGTAGCATACTGCCTATCAAACATGAGATCAGTCATTTGAGAAAATAGCTTATTTTGGGGAGTGGGAACACAGCCCTCACAGATATGTTGCAAACCTCCTGCTATTATAATTTCACAGCGTATTGCCAGTCCACAATCTGGCCATACATCACAGCTTTTGATGGCTCTCTAGGCACGCGATCAGACACCACAGTGATAATGGCAGCAGAAGATACATACAATAAAATGCAGTGTGAATTCACTGCAATGTGGAACATTTGATCTTTCAACTGGTCACATACCAGTTGCTTTTAAAACATCAGCCATATTCTTAGTGTGACAATTGTCTGATCTACCTCAGCTGGAGTATCAGATATTTGAGTGAAATGATGAGCATGCTCAATCACTCCCAGAAATCCCAAAGACTTCTAAAGACTCTGGCAACATCTCTGATGCTACCAGTGTATGTGAGAACCATCAAAGGGGTGGCTCGCGCCATTGAGGCATGCAAAATCTGGCATGTGGTTTCCTCTGGTCTGTACTGACTTCAGACATCCTTTTCTTCACAGCTGTGTCCTAGAAAGCTGGCTTAAGGCTTTACATGTTGGGATCAGCCAAATGGAACACTGCTGCCCCAGGGATGAGGACTAGACCAGTGGGAAAAAGCTTTTCTTTTCACAGACATGATGGGGTAGGGAGAGGGCTGGGGCTGGAAGGCCAAGTGGTCACCCAGCTTGCTGCCTCTATTGGAGTCGTTCTTGCCCATCACCATCAGCTGCCCTACATCCCAACCCTCCCTCAGCCGTGGTGGGGTGGTGGCAGGACACGCAGCCAGCCTGCCTTGCAGAGGCTGTGCCACAGAAAAAGCCCGCAGGTGGTCACAGCAGGGCCACAAGCCGCCCTCCTGTCCCCCTAGCCTACTGCCCACAGCAACTGCTTGCTTTGCCCAGGCCTGGAACTAGCTCTTACCTCCCTGCTGATTTTTCACATGCCTCCTTCCTGGTCTGCATTATAAATCACACAAGTACAGACTGATGGTAGAAATGCACAGAGCATCCCATAATGAAAGTGACCCATGCTACACCGTAAGAAAGAAGACAGATTAAATAAGGAAGAAATAGGAGAGCAAAGATATGTAACAAGAAGGCTGTCGGAAAGAGGTGAGCGCTGTACGGATAGCGGCACAGAGAGAGAACAGGGCACCCTCTCACTTAATGAATATTTATTGCAAACTGCCGCCTATTATCTTTCAAAGAATTTTTATACAGTTCCCATGTCTTTCATCTGTTTCATGTTATGGTTTATCTAACTGTGGAAATTGCACGCGTCAGGTAAATGTTGATTTACATGCAAATTGCCTTCGCTAAACTCGCCTTTAAGTAAAATAAGATTCGGAAATAATTTTTTCTCATTAATTTGCAGTTTCAAAGAAACCCAAAAACACAACAAATGCAAATAATCTAATTCATTTGTAAATATAAAACAATTTGTTGGGATTTAACTTTGCCATATTTTTTCTCCCTTCCATGTGCTTTAAATAAATTGCAGTGTTTACCAAAGACAAACACAAGAGAGACGCTGGGTTGTTCCAATTCAATACCTTCCTGTTCCTTTTCTTTTAAAGGGCTACTGTCAAGATAAAAATCTCTGCAAGATTCACTCCTGGGGTAACTACTGAATGATACAGATTTATATCACACATTCAACTGGCCCCATAAATTTAAACCCAAATGTTACTTCCCTGGATGACACTTTAAATTATTAGAAGTGAATTTTAAAAACCCTAGGCCTACATTTGCAAAAATGGCTAGTGATTTAGGGACTCAGTTTTTCAGGCCTCTTCCTAAAGGTGTTTTGAGCTGCTACTCAATAAACGCCAAGTCCCAGAAGCTGACAGTCACTTTGAAGAAACATCATTGTTGTCTGCGTTTTGCACTTTATTGGCTTGAACAATGACGCTATATTTAATAATATGTAATTCTTAAAAAGGTTATCCCTGGTTTAGTGTGTGATGCTGGTTAAATAGCAGCCCTATTATGTCCCTATTTTCCTGTATATTAACTGGAGGTAATACTAAAGGATGTTCCCACTTGCTCTGTTTTTGTGGGCCAGTGATTTAATATTTGCAGAGTTGTAAAAAGTACAATTTCTTCTCATTAGGTGCTTTCTTTGGTTTTCAGCATCAAGACACTGCTCTTTTATTTGGGTTTTTGGACTGATAGCTTAAGTATATCTTTGTGCCTGCTAGAATGACTGAGGATGACTAAATATGCCAGATTCAAGTCTTCCCTGAAGAAGATGTACATAGATGGTAACCAAAAGAAAACATGGTTTTAGAGCTGAATATTGGGCTAAGATTCCCAAAAGACGGGCTAAGTCTCCCCTTCTCCCAACAGGTCTTTGAGCAACTGCAGGCAAGACAGTCTTCCTACAAACAGGGCTGAAAACAATTGCTTCTTGCCATTCTTTGTCTTGCCTAGGTATTTGCATTGCAAGTGCTTTGGGTTGCTTACAGTCCTTCTCCTCTAGTCTCTTCTTATCTGTATGATGACATCCCATTAACTCTGCCACACTCATACTAATAACAAACAATTAGGAAGAACTCTGCTTCTGCTTTAAACCACAAAATATTCTTTTCCAGATTTAAGCTGATCAGGCTCTTTACCAGACATAATATGACTTGGAAGCTGCTCAACCGTTTCACCTTTATAATACACACGTTTAAATATGTTTCATTACTTGAAGAAATTTCTCCCAATTTTAATGGGCAATTTGTTGCATTTATTGTTCAATCCTCTCATGCAATCCCTGCTGGCATCACCAAAAGTCATTCCTTAACTTACATGTGAACTGCATAAAATGTCTTGATGTAATCTTATTTTACTGCAGACAGGTGTCCTCATTATTAAAACTATTACTACCACACTTGACACTATAATCACTGACAGTTTCTCAGCAGAGAGGCCAAGAGCTAAATAGACCATAAAGAACAAAACCTCCTCCCAACCCAAAAGGTGATCCCTTTGTGTCAGTCTTCAGGGGTACAGAAGGAGCATCTCTCCTGTAAACACGCAGAAAACTTTCATCACCAGCGCTGTCAATCCGGAAGCCATACTAAAATTCCCTGCTCAAAGGAATCAAAACTGAAGCAACAAATCCCTAGCCCTTGAAAGAAGCAGCAAAACTGGAGGCAGCCAGGGCTACCTGGGGCCCTGAGCCCTTCTAGCTTGCAGGGCTGCTGCAAGGAGCCAGGAGAGGGAGCCCGTTAATTAGCAAAGCCCTCAATGAGGCCGGCAGCGAGCTGGCGGTGGGTGGCAATTTGCAATACAACAGCAAGGAGGTAAACAAGGCAAAGCTATCTCTGGCTACCTCCCTGGCAAGAAAGCAGTGGGGAGGGAATCAGTGTTTGCCACTGTAATATTTGCATGCAACAAGAAGAAACAGTTACAATTAATGGAAAGAGAACTCCTTAAGTAGGCTGTTGAACAGGGACCAGAAAAGCGTTGGTCTTTTGGAACTCCAGTTAAGGCAGCCTGAACTGTCTGGCCCTGTGACAGGACTTCTCCCTAAGTCCTGGCTCCTTGGCCACCCAAGAGGAGGGATAAAACAAGGGAGAAAAAAATGCCCTTGTCAGATTGCAAGGGGAACATTACCAGGCACTGAGTAGAGCAGAGATGAAGAATGATTTCAAAAAAGATAATTGAACATGTTGTAATTTGCTCTCTTCTGTGTTTCAATTTTTATCTGCTTGTAGCTCATTTTGCCAGTCATGCAAGCAAGTGCGAAAGGGAGGGAGAATGCACATGGATGTGTGCGTGCAGGGCTAGCACGCATGCATGCAAATAAATTAATAATAATAATAAACCCACAAGCCTGGGCTTCCCCGTGAGAGATCTTCAGCCAGTGGCTGAGCTCCACTGAGCTTAGGTTAGGGAAAATGCATTATAAGATAGCAGTTCAAGCTGCTGGAGAGAGCGCACTCTGCCATGAAGCCGTACTGATGAAGCCCTGGGCTCCACTGGCATCCTCTGCATGTAGTCCATTGGAGATGGGAACTACAGCCCAGTTCCGGAGAAATCCCAGGCCAAGCAAAAGGAGTTTCTCAACTGATGCAATCAAAGGCCTATGTCTCACAGCTGAGACTCTGTGAAATAGAAGCCTTTTTGAAGTGTTAACACTACTCTTATGCTAATGAATATTTATGCTGCTGACACTTTAAAGGCAAGGAAAAGAACAAACCCATGTTCACAGCCCTTTAACCAACAGGACTGTGTTACGCAAATCAATCAAGGTGAAGTCCGCAATCACTCACTCATTTACCTCAGCTGTCCACATTTGCTGCCAGCCTAATACTGAGTTATTCACAGCTGTCTGGCATAGTGGGATTAAGATGGAGAATGGCATATTGGGGCCCCAAGTCACACAGGATCATGCCCTACTCTGAGTCAATGTCCCTTTGAGAAATTTGGCTCCCTGATTCCCAGGAAACAGCCACTGCAGCTCTCCGCTTTGAAAGGGGTAGACGTTTCTTTTCACTTACAAGAGATTTCAACACACGTAGCTAGCCTTCCCTGTTACGTGTCCGTAGCCTTGACCTTCTCATGTCCACCGGCACACGAGCATACCACACAGATGGAGAGAAAGAGTTTGTGTGCTCCATACTCTGCTTTCCATCCCCTCTTTCCTAGGGTTTAGGGTAATAGCATTATGGCCCATGACAACTAATCAATTCACGTTAGAGTCTTCAGAAGATTATTGTACCTGGAGAGAAGCAGGAAGATCAGTAAAGGCACGTTCCTGCAAATACCCACTGGACTTACTAAGCCTGGCTGCACTTGGGATCAAATCAGGTTTCGCTTAACCACAGGCCGGAGCACTTGTGATTTGCATGAGTAATTAGAACTGATTAATAGAATGACTTGCTTAATTAAGTTTATCTCAAAAGGTGCCCCTTGAAGACTCATGAATCTGAAAATCCAGAGGCAATTTCTCTTCAAACTCCTTTTTGGGTTGGAATGCTTTCAGCTTGGATTGCTGGATGCATGCGTTTGTGCATATGTGTCTCTGCTGCCCAGATTAATCAAAGTGATGGAATGGGTGCACAAAGGTCTCAGGCCTGATGACAGACCGGGGATGCCTCAAGCAAACTCAAAAGGGACTCTTGTAATCCTGAATGGAGAAGTGCTGGCAACAGAGGTAATAGCTTTTCTGCCAAGAGCAAATGGGCACCTCTGCCTGGCAATTTATGGCTCTGCTGAGCTTTGCTTTATTTTGTATCTTTCACCTTTGCTAATTTTGGTTGAGCCCAGCTCCAGTGGTCTGACATGCTGACAGACCAATTCCCAATATTTTGCCTACACAACACAGATTTAGACAATACTTTGTGACAAGGAACGCCGGTACCCCAATGTGCTGGTAAATCTGCCATTTCCATGCCCAGCAGAGGTGTGTGTGCTGTGGTGGAATTTGGAGGAAATCCCAGCATAAGACAAGAATACTAGTTTTCTTAGAGTAGGTTAGAGACCTGCAGACTTTTCCTGCTGAGGGCTTTTGGTTTTTGTTTTCCCCATACTGGAAGCAACATCAAGATTTGATTTCATTCTAAGTCAGAACAAAGCCAAACAACTTTGACATTTCCTGCGAAATAAAATTTTAACACACGTGCAAACATTTGGTTTAGAGCATTGGAAACATTGCATTTAGATGAAATCAAGGCGTTTTTACTGTTTTTTGATTCAGAAATGATAAAACAGCATTGTGAATGAACATTGCAACAGCAAGAGGCACTTTCCAATGAAAAAAATGTTCTGTCAGGGAAGTCAATGGCCTTTGCAAGCACCAGCCTTGCTGAAAGGGGAGATGGAACCTATTGCTGGGGCTTGTGAACTGTTTTATTGGATGGTGGGTGGAGGACCCCACAATGGCATGCAGCCTCATAAACCAGGGAGCACCGTAATGTGAGGGACTCCTTGTTCTTAGAGGTGTACGAGAGCTTTACGGTCACTCCCTGCTGTGATCTGAAAAGGGTACAGATGTTTACACAACGTGCTTTATCAAGGGTAATGATGGGGTGGGGGATCTGCACGTTTTACTCTTCTGTCGGCACCCAAAGATGGTGCCTTCTGCACATACAGAAGGTGAGGCTGGGAGGAGAGCGAAAAGTGCTGGCAGCAGAGCAGGGAGGCACGTGTCCCTTAGGAGCAAGGTGGGGTGCAGAGCCCAGACTAACAAACCCTGCTGGGTCTGTGCTGGCTCTGCATGACCGAGTGAGGCACTGACCTGCCACCCTTCTCAGGCAAGGCTCAGCTGCTGCAAGAAAGGTCGGGACCAAGCAGTCCACTGCCTTGCCCAAAAAGGCTATTTAATGAGAGTTTGGAGCTTTTTTCTTACATAAGGGTCCTGGGGCTAGGGATGTGCCAAGTCCAAAGAATGGTCAGGCAGCAGTTAAAGATGGAGAGGCACCTGGAGAGGGGGAGGGTCATTCGTAGATGAATTAAAATGAAGTGCCAAGAGAAAAAAAGGATGATGAAAAGGGAAAAAAAGTCAACCAGATCAATCAAGGAAACGGGCATCTGGAAGAAGCACTTATTGATCCAGCTGTTAAAGAAACCTTCTGAACCAGATTACCCAGCAGCCACAGACTCCTTTCTCCCTGAGATGCTTGCTGTGGTTAATCAGGAAAAGAGGTGATATGAGACAAAGGAATAAAGCCCAGTTTTTCCAGGCTGAGGTTTTGTTCCGTTAAAAATCCTAAAGAGGATGAAACAGTTGGACCTCAAATGATATAGTTAAAGCAGAACAGAAGATACAAAACTTAAGGATTAATTATGTATCTCTGGAAATCTTAAAAAAAGGGAAGCAAGCCTTCTCTGCCTTCGCACCTTTGCTCATCTCAAGATTTTTGGGGAGTGGGGAATTAGCAAGGGAAGATTTTCGTGCTGTCCTAGTACCTTACTGTGAGCAGTATTAGAAAGTCGTCAGGAGATGTTAAATCGGATTTTTTCTCTATTCAGCCTAATATAGTTGCTTCTGCTCCCCACCACCCCTCCTTTTTTTTTTTTTTTTTTTTTTTTTTTTTTTTTTTTTTTTTGTTGTTACTCTCCTTTTTTTGCTTCTGGGAGCTCCAGACTCTCTTAAGTACTCTTGAGTGTCATCCCCTTTTCTAATCCAGATGTATTTTATTTGGGTACAGTGAAAAGATGCACCTGGTGTCAAGAAGGTGTCAGGAAGCAGTAGGTACTGATTTGGATTTCTCATTGTTCTTTAAATGTCAAGCCATGCACTTCTGAAGTAAGTTCTTTGGAAAATCTAATTTGTGCATCCTGAATCACTGTTAGTTCTTTATATGATAAAGCATGGCAAAACCAAAGCTCCTGATTTGTGACCATATGCTCAGCTTTGTTACCAGGGCCATCTTTATAGGAAAGGGTAATAAAAGGAATTAATCAAGACATGTCTTTACTCCAGTAATGTAGAGCACATAAGAGCAACAGGATTGTGATGCTGCAAAAACAACTCACGTGTTTGAAGACACTGATAATCACATCCTGCAATTGAGCACCCGTCAGAACCTTTGATTAAAACCTCCCCACATTATTCCCTGCTTAGGGACATAATAAGGCCAAAAACAAGGGATGGCGACTATGTTTAATCAAAGATCTCCAAAAATACCACCACAAAAACCAAACTGAACTCAAAACCTGATCTTGCTTCCAGTCAAAGGCATCCTGTTTATATGCCTTTCTGTGTCTGCCGCTGTCATACTGTCACAGGATATGTTGATCCTGGTCAAGCTCATAGGAAGAAGTACCAGGGTAATTTCTAAAGGAGTGGGGACAGAAGCATCATATAGCAGTAACCTCCCAAGACAATCAGCTTTGAAAAACCTAAATGCACATGTTCTAGTGGTCAGAGTTCAGATTCAAAGCATACCCATTTTGGTGTTCTTAACTGAAGCTCTGAAGGAGAATCTGGGAATAAAAGTTTCAGGCCCTATATAACTTCCGGAAAGTTAGAAATACAGGTTTGATATGGCCAAGAATCAAAATACATGTTTTCCACTTCTCTATCGCTTCCCATTGAAACACAGTGGTCTCCTCCTGTCCCTCTGCTTTTCTACTTTAGCTCAGGAGATGCTCCTTCTTCAGATCACTGTTGGGTGTTGCAAGAAGGAAAAGGGTAAATAACATGTGACTTTTGCCTGAATGAAGGAAACAAGAAAGACAAAGAACAGCAGAAGCAAGATTGAAAAGGTTACCAAAGTTAACTGGCACACTGGCCCGCAAGACTCTTACAGCCTATTCTGTTCTGGTTATGAATTATTCCCCCATGTGCAAAGCTTATCACAATCCTCAAAATCGCCCTTCCTCCTGTGATCTGAAAGGGATATGCCATCCCTTTCCTGTGCAGCGCACAAGCACAGATGGAGCATTAGGCAGAACTGCTGTGCAAATATTCAGAATTACCTCAAATCTATCCACACCTCCTTTTTTGTCTTCCATCCCCATCCCCAAGCCCACCTGTTCCTGCAGTACCTTCAGTTGTACATGCTAATCAAGCAGCTTTCGGAGCCTCGACATCTGCACCTACTCACTCACTCCTAAGCCCATTAGCCCACAATCTGTAGGTATTAATACACAATCCATGTGCCTAGCTCGAAACTGCACATGGAGACGATGATATGTAAGGTGCATTTGAACTACAGGCTTTAAAGAGATTACAGCAATTCTCCAACTGCATTGTACATTAGCAGTGGTTCCCATTTATCATGTGCATGTTCCCTTGTATATGCTAAGGCCCAGGCACATAAGAAAGCAATGGAAGAACCAACATCAAAACACAGAGATGCCAGGATGTGAAGCAATCTTAAGAATACCCCAGTTTTGCATAATGTATCTTGCAGCTATACCAAAAAACATTTGTGTTACAGTGAACAGCACTGAGGAACGTTTCATGGAGCTTTCTAATGTGGACTAATACATTCCCATGGGCTTTTTTAAAAACCAAGATTTTGATAACAAGTGTTTTGGGGTATGCTTATTTAATTCTACATCCTTTGTTGGCACATGTACCCAGACTGAAAATGACAGGGGATGCTGTCAGCCAGGCACGATGCAAGCTGACAGGTTTGAGCACGGGATGAAGGACTATAATAGAAGCAAGAGATGGATCTGCAGATCCAGACAGGGCTCATTCTGGCTTTTAAACAGTGATATGCCCAAGTCAATAACAGGAGGTATTTTGTAAGGCTTCTGGATGCACGCGTACAAAGGAACTGAAGTGGACAAACCTGGAATTGTAGGAAGCGATACAGGACAAAGTTAGCAGAGCTGGGTATGGAGAGCCCAGGGTTAGAAGAAAGAGGAGCGCATCAAGGCACGAGAAGTTTTTTCAACACTACAAAACATTTGACTATGGGAAGCTTGTCTTTTCCTTATTGACGTAAACCCGGAGTGAACTATTTACTGCAACTAAAATAAACATATAGGAAAACAGAAAACAAATAAAATAAATTTTTCAGCAAACCCATCCTGTAGTGTCATTTTAAAGCAAGTAAGTACTCTGAATGCTACCCTTTAATGCTCTTTAAACAGCAGTTTAGGGAAAATACGATTAATATGCTTATGAAAACAAACATGTCCTGCTGGTGTAAATCTCTACTAACACAGCCAAGGTCAATAGACTTACTTTATTTATACCAATGAAACAGAGGAACATGGCCCATGATCTCTGCCAGAAAGGGTTGCATTTACGTGCTTTAGAAAACTGGAAATGGAAAATAATAGCTACAAAACAGCAAGGACTGGAAGAGAAGAAAGAACTGGAGCTAGAGAAGAGAGGGCTGGGAGCAGAAACTGTGTTCAGGAAAGATGATCAGTAGAAGTTGAAGAGAAGAACAAAGTGGAAACTGCAAAGTGAGGGAAAACAGAAAGGACAGCAAGGAATGGAGGACACATCAAGTGCCAGGTAAGTCAGACAGTAATGCAGTACGGGCTGAGACAGTCTGCAAAGATGGGCTACCGCTACAGCAGATCACGCAGACTTGTGCTGAGATGTCACAGAAACAGGGAGTGAGCACAGCCCTTGAGTGAAGATAAGGTCAAATAAGTGACCATCACAGCAAATGAAGGATTCAGTTGAAGACTGAAGGTCAAATGAGGACGTGAGGGAAAGAAGCTGAGTGGCAGAGCGGAAAGATGAAGCTGGCAAGGATGAGATGAAGCCTTGAAAGCATTGAGATCCAATAATGGCAAGGCAGCATGATACTGTCCTGGACATTCAGAAGAGAGGACACAAGCTGCACAGTAACAGAGAGCAATCCAGAGCAGAAAAAATAAAACAAATAATCTCTGCCTCCTCTGGGGTTTCCTGTTGCATCATTTCCATTTTAAATGACAGAAAAATACTTCTAATAACCAGAGAAACACTTAAAAATTAAGAAATACTTGTTCCAGTTAATGTGTCTGAACAGTGTGAGCATGCACACAGACACACACAAAAATCACCCAAAAAAAGTTTCCCCGGGGAGGTTGTTATTATGCAAAAATTACTCTAATTAGGTCATGAATATATTAGGCCATATTCAGTGCCAACAACAGCGGGGCGACAAAGAGAGAGAGAGAATTGGAAATGTGACATGCATACACTCCCAGTGTGGTTAGGGCGACTGGATTCCAAAATGCCATTACGAGATAAAAAGGTCACCCTGTAGGGAGGTAATTGGTACAGCACTCTAGCAGCTGATTAAAGGGACTTTTTTTTCAGGGGCACAAGGAGGAGGAGGGGTTAACGTAGGATCTCCCCTGACAAAGTATATGTTCTTGATCAAACATCTGCTTTTAGGACAATCGCAAAGAAAAAGGAAGAGGCTGATACCCTTGACATCCTTACTGAAGCAGATGCATTTGTTTAATAACACCTTGACATACGTGTTTTAAGACAACATTAAAGACAGAGGGTATTTTCCCTCCTGGAGGTTACTCTCTGTGTTCAAACACGCGAACCTTCATTTGCCTAGCTCCCATCATGGCCACTGCCCACATTGCATTAACAAGAAGTAAATGCTTTTAATGAGTCAGTAATGGCTAGAGGAACAGTACAGGGGGAAACTGCTTCTTCACCATCTCTTCTCACCAAATACCAAATGATGACAGGTTCCCACAGATTGAAGTAACACAACTCCTGGCTTGGCACACAAGAGAGAACAGCAGAAGAGCTTGGAAAACACCAATCGCACACACTCCCCATCAAGAAATATAAGGAAGCTGGTCTTGGATGGACCATAAACAACTCTTAAAAGCTGTGTTAAATAAGATGCCATTTAAGCTCTCAAAATTATTTGTTGCACACGTAAAGGCTCACTTGTGTGTGTGCAAAGACAGTCAGTCTGGCCCCACATTTGGGGCCAGGACTGTAGATGACACACCATGAGTAGACAGGGAAAAAAGGAGAAGCAGGCAGGAACACAAGCAGCACTGCACTGCTCCTGGAAGAGAGGACAGCAATAGCAGGGAGCAGGGTGCACTAATTCTAAAGCTGGCTCGGGAACCAGTTCAGTTTTATAACCTTTTCTGCTTCCCCAGACTGAAGTACTCCTTGCGCTGTCCAACTGAGTTTTGATGCTGGTAGCCACCGGCCTTTTCCCCTGCTTAGAACGATGAGCAGTTGCATGTTATGCTGAATGTGCAAACATTCCCAAATACCACCACCTATGGAGCTGAGCCACTGGTAGCAGAAACAGAGTAATGCCTGGCATAGAAGTCAACTTGGACCAGCTTAACATGGATCACCCTTCCCTGCCAGCAATGCCTGGGCAAAATTTAGAAACAAGGATTCTTTACAGTTTTGTCTGTGAAGAAGAGATTTTAAATCACACGGTATGGGCTTGAGCTTTAAGGTGCTGCTTAAAGTTGCTATGCTTTAAATGTCACAGATTTAAGTCCTTCTTTCGATTTACAACTGACTAAGGAAGATAACTTAGATTGACTCACTTCCTTCACCACCCAGCAAAAGAAGCATATAGCCTCAGAATTAGCAGTTTTGGTCTATGATACCCAAAGAAGAATTTTTCAGCTACACTTCAAGTACAGCGGGGTAACATTCCCATCCAGTGAGAAATATTGACTTTTCAACATTCATTCTGGTCCCCCAGCAAACTGAACAGTTGAAATTAAACATGTATTGAACTGAATCAAAATAAAACATTCGGCTCACTTCTATAAAATTAAGTTTTATGATTTAGGTTGAACTGACAGTAAAATGAAGTCTTTCATTTTGATTTCCCAAAAGAAAGTTTCAATTTTGTAAAAAATCTTTTCCTAGAAAATCATTCCCATGGAACATTCCCAACCACCTGTAATTTTCAACGATACAGAAAATAGCCACCACAACTCCCTACAATATAGTACTGATCACTGGAGTCCACGTAATCCTTAAAAATGCATGCCTTATGGCTAAAACACTAGGTAAAAAACCCCACAACAACAAAAACAACAAAACCCCCTCCATTCTCTAGACTATCCTGATGTCTAGGACCAGAACTTAGTAGTTTAAACTATAACTTTAAGACCCTACAAAGTTCTGCAAACAGAATGGCTCATCAAATGCAACAGATTTAAGATATCATGTCTAGTCACTGCTGAAGCTTTAATTTCTTTTTTAAAAATAATTTTGCTTTCACTTTCCCTTGTAGAGTTCACAGAGTAAACAAATCTAGAGAGTGGTTTGTCAATGGAGGATGGAGGGCCTTTTAATTTCTCTCAGAATCAATACAGGCAAGCCGTTTGTAATTTAGGCCACTTTAAAAGAAAAAAAGGAAAGAATGCGGCATGCATCACTACATCACTGTTAGACAATTTTTCATATGCTTTAATTACCGTACATAATCTTAGATGCTTTTATAACTTATATACCTACCACCACATCATTTTAGCTTTCCAAAAATCTTATTTATACGTTGCCTTAGAAAATCCACATGAGGGAAAGAACATTACTATCACCCTATAGAGGTAGGAAACAGAGAAACAAAGTGACTTGCATTACAGCCACACTGAAAGTCTGTAGCAAAGAAAGCATTTGTCTTTTTTCTTTGTCTTTTCCCTGAGAATAGAAATTAGGAGGAAATTAAAATGGGAGGTATATGCCTAAACACTTTGGAATGGAGATGTCTCCCACAGCTGCTCCCTGCTCCTTTAACGTCTCCACAGAGGCTTCAATCAACCTCCTCCTCTTGCATCTGTGAACCAGAAGCATTTTGTAGGAAATGGGGAGTACGCAGGCAGGCACGACAACCCTAAAGATAGATACAGGTGCTATGGGGATGCTGACAGTGTTTCAGAGCTGAGAGACAGGCAGAAGGACAAAGAAGTCTGTGGCAGAAGCAGAAGAAATTACACTGGCTCCTTTCCACGTGCTTAGACTTGGTTACTTGCACGCTGACCCCTGAAGCAGCTGGTAGGGGGGTGGGGAGGAAACTTCTATTAAAAGATAAGGTTTATTTATATACAAATTTAGATGCTTCTAATTTCAGTTTCAAACCTGTTTTGTGGCAAATGTTTAACACAACAGTTGTTAAAATATTTGGCAACCTGTTTTTCTGAGAAGCTAGCAATATTGACCATCACTAGCAACTACTTTCATTTGAACAAGAACCTGAATCTACCCCACTCTGCCGTACCTGTACCAGCAGTTGTATGCAGACCACAGGAGCGATGGTGGGGGGAAAAAATCCTCTGTGTCTCTCTGACGAGAGAAACAACACTATCTGAAGGGACAATTCCTTGCTGCTTGCACGAGGCCTAGTGCCTTGTGTCCCAAAGGGCACTCAGCACCTTGCAGTATGAGCTCTGTGTAGTGCTGAACAAAATCCTGGGCACATGCAAACACTGATACAAGCATCTCCAAACATAGTCAAGCACAAAGGACAGGCAGGCATGGAAACTGCTCATACATCCGTACTGTGCTGTTCATGCCTTCAATATCCCCATGCAATAGCTGTTCAGACTTGTATCGCAGAGCACTGATTTCTCCAAGTCTTTACAAAAAACGGACAAACTGTGATCCCCTCCTTCCAAGACCAAGACAGTATGAAGAATCCCAACAGCGTTCAGCATCCCTGTATTGCTTTCTTAAACAATAGTTATTCCATAAGTAAGTATAAAAGGAAACAAACTGGGCAGGCCTGCAGACTACTAGAGTGTAGTGGGACAGCTATCTCGTGCCTTGCGCTATCTCGTCTGTCTTCTCTATCATCTGTTGTTTCCCGACTTGGGCTGGATAGAGACTGTCTGAGACAGTGAATGCTTTTTGTTCTCTCTTGTCCATTTAAGTTTCTGTGAGCACTAATATTGACAGCTTTTGAAAGCACACATAAAAGGGAGCATTTTTTCTTTATTCACAATGTTGTTGCGAGACTGCCTGTGCTGTGCCATTCCCTACCACCTGGATTTCATATTACTGACATGTAATTTACATAATTAAAGTATACAAAGAACATAGATGCAGGAGCTGAATACCCCAGGAGTGGACATTTTGGACTGAAATAATGAAAATCGGCAGGCTTTCTACAAATATCTAGTACGTATAGTCCACGCTAATTCCATGCTAATAACTGACAGAGCTGCCCCCTTCCCAGAAATGCAAGTCTGAATTGATGTGACCCCTATTTCGTTCAATCAATAAACTGCAGAGTATAAACATGTTAGCATGTTTCTACTGCTCATCTGCAGCTACAGAAGCTTTTGCAACTTGCCTGCATGGCTGCTACACTTGATACTTGGTCTCCATTTCTCTGATGCAGAGGTGACTGATAACTTGTGTGACATAGTCCACCTGTGACAAAACCCATAACCTCAGTGAAACCGGTACAAAGCAGCGTGCTTTTACAGCTTCTTTTATGCACACCATTCTGAACAGCTTTCCAGAGTTTAAAAACAAAACACCACCCCAGAAAAGTATTAAATAATAAATGACTATAGAAGGGGAAAGCCAAAGTGGCACTGGCAGGAAAGAATCAGAGGGATAATCTGAGATAAGACCTGAAATGAGACTGTAAGTCGACAAGTGGGAAAAATATAAAATGGCTAATCTAGATAAGATCAGAAGTGGATTTACTGAGTGGGCAGAGAGCTGAAGGGCTGAACTTCCTGGTCCTACACTGGCTAGCGGTACAGAGGTGTAGTACAGCCTCCCCCACCATGGCTACCTCTGCCCTGAGTGTTTTCTGAAAAGGGCAGGGCTCTAGACTAAACAGTCAGTGGCATTTCATTGGCACCGGTCTCAAAATTCTGTATTTTGTGCACTCGTGGAGACCAAAAAAAAAGCCACAGGTGCAGAAAAATATATTTAAAAACGCCAACAAACCACGCACAAAGGTTTTCTCCAACATTTTCTAACTCTGTGCCTGTATTTGATACTGCTTAGTGTTCCTTTACATGCTTAATGAAATCACATTTCACCACAAAAGTAAAAATAGATGTAGATTGTTATTGTACTTCTGCAAGAACTGGGCTCCAACATCATAAGCAATGTTAGAGAAATCTTGGAGTCTGAAAATGAAATGTAATTTCCAATCTATTAATCTAATTCTGAAAATAAACAAAAAAAAACCCTTCTCGCCAGACTCATGAGTTGTATCTCTACTGCTGACTTAATCCATCCTGTATATCCAGAAGTTAAGGGGAACTCCAAAATCTGATTAAGTTATGCCCTCAGGACACTCTACCTCCAAAGTCCTCCTTCCACTAGATAGATGCACATGTAGCCCATTTCCTCCATTAAAAAGTCCTAATAGCATTTCCACCCCAGGCCTGAAGCTAACAGAAAAGTTCCTGCTAGTAATGGCCTGAGGTTACATCCGACTTGTATAAATAATGGGGGTTAGAATACTTTTGAGGATCAGGGTCACAGTGAATATTCATGTTGCTACACTGGATGAACATACCATATGTTTTCCTCTATTTTGCAAGTGGGGAGCAATACATTTCACAACCATAATCAAGTCACCATTTTCAGAATCTATCACATATGCTATTTCCAGCAAAAATTGGTTTGACATGTGCAAACACCTGTTTGGCTGTAGCATCCTCACATAAGTTTTCAAAGGGAACCAGTATATTTCTCTGCAAATCTACGCCTCTTTTGCTCAAGGACAAATTTTTCCTGTGCTGCCAACCTGGTCTCTTTTAGTGCATTGACCTCTATTTCTGACACTTTGGTAGTTTCCTCAGTATCACTGTTCATATGAGGAACAGTGGAAAATATCTCCGACCTCTCTCAGAGTTTTCAATCCCTAAATGACCTTCATGTATCATTTTAATCATATTTCCCTGTAACACGTTTCAGATCATCATCCTGGTGCCCTTAAACAAAATCCTTTGCAGTTTTAAGAACTTCTCCTTAATCCTAAAAGGGACCGGGCACATAAACTTCTGGCCAGTAGCTTCACTGATTTTCTAAAAAGTCTATTCCTTAATTATATTATCAGGACAACTCTTCATATTTTCTTGAGATTAGGAAGGTGGTTTTTTTTGGTGGGTTGGTTTGGGTTGTTTGGTACTTTTTTTGTTTAATCAGATTGACATATCCCTGGTGGTTTGTGTGCTTTCCTATAAATCTTCCTTACAAATGCTTGAGAGTATAACTGCAGCCACCAGACCTCCTCTTCTGCTATTCAGTTTGCAAATCATACATTTGCAGTTGGACAGTAAAAATAATTCCTCTACGCCTGGCAGGTGTCTGCCCAGTGCTTCCTGGAAACTGCAATGAATGGCTTGCAGTCAGTTTCAGCTAATACCGGCCTCTAACAAATACATCCTGGAAATTTTTCACAACCATGAGCTAAGCTAGGACATCTTTCTCCACTTGTATGTACTGAGATTCAGGTTTTGCTGCAGCTATGACACATAACTCATTGGCCTCCAGTTTTGAACACATTATACAGATAAATGCTCTAGTACTCGCTCTGGTAGCTTTGTGTTTAACATTACCTACTATCCCTCTGTTAAGACCCTGGTGATTAGTCGCCCTTTATTTCTCAAACTCTTCATGAGAACGTGTATCCTATCTCTACTGGGCGTCTTTGCATGAATATGATCTCAGGTTGCTGAGCTGGACAGCCATACAAAGCCATGTATTTACCAAACCATACTCTTCCTTGGTCCGTTAGGGTTGCATATTGGCAGTCTTTTTCAGATCTGTCTGTACGTGCTCCCTGTTACTGTCTATCCCAAGGAATTTACATACTCCCTTACTGTGGCAAACATCTGTATTAGCTTCTCCAGCATCACCCCGAAATACAATTTTTCAGCGGATGCCAAACACAACGCAAATTGTTGCTATTTCTTTGAACTGCCAAGAAGATGGTTGATGGCATATACACACTTTCTTTTCTCAAGAGTACAAGCCAGAATTTTGCTGATGCTTTAATCATAGACAGATACTTGGAATTATTCAATAACTCTTGTAAGGTAATGGAAATTTTTGCTCTTTGTATATTGCTTTAATTATGTGAGCCCTAGACACAGGTGTAGGGAGCCATCTGCCACTCTGTTGATTCTTCCAGTTCCCGCGTGACTCGCAGAGCCTATTCAACTCCCTCTTTATATTTGTTCTTTAAGGGAAAAGAAACTTTTCTCAAAGGAGGGGTAAGAGCTACATGCCTTTGCTACCCCCATCCATGAGGGCCACCTTTAATTCCAAAAGGACATCCTCAAGCTTATCCTTAATTATTTTGTTTCCGTCCAATAGATCCTTCATCTTGATGTAACCAATAGCCTGACAAAGTTTTACCCAACAACGGTGAGCTTTCCTCTACTACAACGAGAAATTGTATCTCTTCCTCTGTGTTATTTACCCAACAAGGATTGGTATCCCTATATTTTAAGTGTTGGCCAAGTGTATTAATTTCTCCTGTCTCTTCTTGTGTGTCTCAACTCAGTATGGAGCCTATGTAGTCAAGGGGAAGGTGCAGAACAGTTTTGTAGTAACAAAAATTCTCTGGAAACAAAATGGAGTTCATAGCTTGACAGAAAGACACGAGAGGTACGTAACATCAAACGTGTCATTTATATATGGTATACAGCTAGGGTTTCCCAAATTATTCGGAACAGGTACAATGCTTAAAAGATTTTTCTAAACAATTCTTAAATTATAAGCTGATTGCAGTAGAAGGGCCAAATGTTGGTTTCTGAGGTGACAGGAACACAGCCGAGAGTCTCTTCTCCCATATTGCAGGCTTTGTACTTTGTTGAGCCAAATGTACTGCTGGACCACTATCTGAGAGGCCAAGCAACTTGCCTTTGGAAGCAGTATGTTTAATGGAAGTCTTGAAAACCAAAGAACCTGCATTCTGAAGCCATCGTTTAACCTGCTGCCATGTTTTTTGTTAATACTCAACTGTACTGATGAGGGGAAAATGGAACAGGACAGAGAGAGGTTTCTCTCTCCTGAAGTGTCATTCTAGTGGCAAAGCCCATTATAGGCTGATTACAAACCCACCTCTCATCGTCATACAAGCAAGTAAAAAAACCTTATTCTTTTGCATGTCAAGGTTTAAGTCACATTGACAACTAGAATTTGTTCTCAAATTTTTCAATAGTTTAATCTCTTTTTGAGTTAAAAAATATGAACAGCTCTTTTTCAAAATTTTTGTGAAGTGTCTGATGTTTCTTTGTGTCCCTCTGTCAACCCAATGAAATCACATTATATCACAAAATCCAAAACTTAAGTAGATTTTACTGACTATCCTCCAGGCAGCTTCACTGTTCATTTTTAATCCATGTAGAGTGCTTAAATACCACAGCGATAAGTGTTTTATACAGGCATATAGATAGATTTTGACATTGGTTCACGAAACAGGCAGTCTTCAAGGGCAGCAATTGTAGAATCTCTAAGAAATTGCCATCGTTCAGGAAACAAGACATGATTGTCCATCATTGTAGCTGATGGAGAAAATATAAAACTTGTGGAATAAATATATTCTGTGACAGCACCTGTCATTGGTGAATTCTTTTGCCCGCCACATCAAAGATAGCGGATGATATATGGAAGACAGTGGATTTTTTGCTGACAGATAGTTTTCCACAATTTCCAAGCTGCTAATGGAGTACAGATATTGTTTTTCAGTTCTCTCTAGCCTGGCCAACACTTTAATTTAGTATTGGTATTTAATTTGTTCCTTTAATTTAGCAATCTGGTGACCCTTCAATCCCACTTACTAAGAATTTAACAAATTATGTCTTCATTTATTAATGGAAAAGAAAAAAGTGCAAGTGAAATAAACTGGGAAGTTTTATAATCAAAAACTTTTCTTTTTGAGATAGTTAAAGTTGCTAAGAGATGTAAGTACCTCCTGTTCCTTTTGTTTACAAGCACTGAGAAGCCTCAGAGTAAACAATTTAAGGTGCCATAAATTTTATACTATCCACAGTATAAGCACTGCATTATGCCAAGGAGAAAGAAATACATATTTCATCACTGCATAGAGAATTTAGCCACTGCTCACAACAAATGCTTTAATGCAATATCAAAACATCAGTAAGTAACATCAAAAATAAAACTAGAGACTCAAACCAATTCTTAGACTTTCTTGAGGAAGGGGAAGGGGGGAAAGGGAAGGGGGGAAAGGGAAGGGGGGAAAGGGAAGGGGGGAAAGGGAAGGGGGGGAAAGGAGGAAGATATGGAAATACTGATTGGCATGTTCAGGTTTCATGCAGCTCATGAGTCTTAAGACCTGGAGTCTGCACCTTCATTTCTAGAAACTGTGTGTTTCTCACCCCTCCACCTTTCTAAAGAAAAAATGAACGAAGTGCAGGCCAACCCAGTGAGGTTCTTCTGATCATCTGTTTTGCTATTTCCAAAAAAACCAAACATCTCTAATCCAGAAGTTATGTTAACTTCCAAAGTTAACTATGATGATTTAAATGCCCGCTTTACCAACTATTTCACTGTTTGGTTACTTTAGTGGTGTCAGCTTCTTCTGTAGTCCCAGATCATCAGTTAAGAAATTGTACAGCAAAATAAACAACATAAGGAAAGGTGCTGCCCATAATACATTAATTTTATATCTAATTCATAAAACTTCTCATTTAAATGAAGCTGAAGCATAGTTTCCTCTCTGTCAAAACAGATTTTCACAACACGAATGGACCAGGACTGAGTCCTAGACAACCTGTAATTGCTGTACAGAGACACCATTATTTCTGCTTCAGAAGGTTCATTTTTCCAGAATATCAGACCTTTGGTTTGATGGCCATTTTATACATTGGCAACTTCAGCTTAAAAAGGGTTTTGATTTTGGTTTTCTTTATATCAAATTGAACAACTTCAACAGACAGAATGACAGAAATGCTTGTTGGAAGTGAACCCTGGAGGTCATTTAGTCTAATCTCCCATTCAAAACTAGGTCAAGTCAGCTGTGGATTTGTCCAGCCAAGTCTTAAAAATCTCCAAGGATGGAGATACTGCAACAATCTGGGTATCTTTTCCTATGCAATGCTTCCCTCCCAGTGAGTAAGTTTCTGTTAACATCTCATCCGAACGTTGCAACTTATGTCCACTGTGCCTTGTTTTATCATTTGCCATTACTGGGAAGAGTCTGGCTCTGTCGTCTTTGCCACTCAGCAAGTAGCTGTCAGGCGCTATTTGCTCACTCCACTGTCTCCTCTTCACCAGACTAAATTTACAAAATTCCCTCAATTTTTCCTCATCATCCATGCTTTCTTGCTTCCTGACCACCTTGGTTGCCCTCCACTGGACCCTCCCCAGTTTCTCAACATCCCTGTAGAGCTAGAAAACCTAAACTGGATACAGCATCCTCATGCAGCCTCAGCATGGCTGTACAGAGGAAAATAAGAGCATCCCTTGGTCCGTTAGCCACACTTTGCATACTGGGCTACATTAAGATGATTGTCTTATTCTGCTGGCTCATATTCAGCTTGGTGTTTATTACCTTAATCCCCAGGTCCTGCCCAGATGGGCTGCTACTCAAAGAGATGGTTCCTGGCCTATACTGACAATAGATTATTCTGCCCCAAATACAGACTGTTTCCTTGCTGAACTTCATGACATTCCTGTTAGACCAGTTCTCAAGTTTCTCAGGGTCTTTCAATGGAAGCTCTACTATCTCAGAACCACACACAGGTGCCCAGTGCCCTTCAAGGCAATGTTTTTCAGACAAAACCAGAAGATCCCGTCTTGCTAATCAGGAAACAAAGCAGTAGGGAGAGCAGTACAAAGTGGAAGGTAGATGGGACCACTGCAGGAGTAGTCACTGCCATGAAAAAAAATGGCAAAGCTAGACTAAAGGAGCTCTAGATGGGCTCTCCTCCTTATAAAAGCAGTCAGGAGCAGAACACTAGGAGCAACGCAAGAGCCTTCCCACCTCACTTTAATCACACTATTTCCATGCTATGAAGGGTTGTTTGTGGAGGAGATGGAACTAGTTGACGTCACCTCAATCTCCTGGGGTGAACACAGTGTTACACGACACCTTAACCCCTTTGCTCTTTCTATCAGCTCCTCTCTTGGAAAGGGCTGTCACTTATAAGATGAAATATATTTACAAATTAATTAACTTTGGCCAGTGACTGAAGAATTAGATTTCCACTAACAGGGATTCTGTCCGAGTGATGGATACACAGAACACTGGAGGAATAAAATACTAGCCCTTCTTGCCTCCCAAATCTGAATGCTCAGCAATCACACAACCTTTCCTTTCATCAGTCTTTTTTTCTACACTGTCAACCCTTCTTTTCTCAAAGCCACTAGAATTTGCTTTAGTAGATGAAGGTACGTGTGTACTGAAGAGAGTATTTGATCTCTGAAAACAGCTCATCAACTCATTAAATAGACAGAGGCCCATTACACAGCAGAACTGTGAAAGGCAAAGCCGAGTTGGTGGTGAGGACAGAAGAATGGGATTAGCTGAGAAGGAGACTGCAGCCTCTGATGCATAAAACAGTTTCTGATTTCAGGACCTGAAGCGGGGGCAAGCCTGTGCAGAAGAGTTTATGGCAAAAGCTGTCTATTATGTGGGTTGGAAGTTTCATCTTATTCTTTCTCATGTAAAACACACGCTGTTTGTCAGAGGGATTGTATTTGCACAGATAAGGGGATGTTACAGAATATAGGCTTGCACACAACAGTGTGGGAAAAAGAGGAGGCTCTTCTGATGGCGTTGACGAATTTGAACCTAAGTTACTGGTGTGATGAAGTACTCGCAGAGCAAGGGCTACCGTTTATTCCCAGAAACAAACATTGCTGCAGAATTCAGACAGTCTCAGCAGAAAGGTAGAGGGGAGCTCATGGCCCCAGTTCTTAGTCAGTCATGCAATAGAGCTTCAGGTCGTGAGCATTGCTAAACAGACCACCATCATACTGCTTCTTTTCCATGCTTCCTCTCTGGAGTGGGAAGCCTTAATGAGCCACGTGCAACTCCTGCTGTATTAATTCTACTCTGCAACTTGTTAAAGCAGCAAAGCAGAAGCCCAGACGATTTAAGCTATCAGCAATTCATTTAGAGCAGACCTTACAGATTAGTGACACTCCAAGGATATAACAGATTACAAATAAAGCAGGTTTTGCTTGCCTCAAAGAACAAAATCGAACAACAACAACAACCCCCCCCAAATTCATTTGTCAAAGAGAATGTTCATTATTTAGTGGAACAAAATTAATCTTCAAAATCATCAAGTGTTGGTCCAACAGTACATCTGATGTTTGTGAGGGTTTGCTTATATCAGCTACAGAACTAATAAATTGAGACACTTTTTGCAAGAGTTGTGGTTGCTTGCCAAAATGTCCTGACCAGACTTAAGTGTTAATAATTAGGTTTCTCCTTCTGTGAAATCTCTCCATGATTTGAAATGGTAACAATGATTTTTCTTTATTTCCTGTTCTATATTGTTAGCAGAAGGCAAAATGTGCTATGAGATTGCTGCTGTGTTCTACTTCAGAGCTAGGTAATGAGACTTCTTTTATCTAATATCTGCACTTTCTTATTTAGTAGAAGATATTTATGTGTTATTCTTTTTACATTTAGAAAGGTCATTTAAACAGCAGTTGGGTAGGTAGCATCTGACAAATAATAATGCCGAGTTGGAAATGGGGTGGACAGAAGAAGTCGACCAAATGCCAATATTCAGCACACTGTAATGAGTGAAGCAGCACAGTGCAGTAGATAAGGCTGACCTCAGAGATCCATAGCTGATTATACTTAGGGAATGCTATTCCCAGGGCAAGAGGATTAGAAAGACAAACTTCAGTAAATGTAGTTGCAGTTAGTCTTCCATTGTCCGTCCTCCCTCTGTGCTGGCAACAACCAACTGCGTGGCAAGGGGTGAGTGCCACGATGTCACACGCTCTTCAGCAGAGTTGTTGGCAATTTAAATAGCTGTGAAACTTCACACTGCAGTCTGTCAGAAGTGCTCATGTGGCAAGAGCCCTTCACCAAAGATAGGCAATACAGTGTTTTACATAAACGACTTAAACTTATAGCTAGAGCTTATTCCCAGACATCTCACAAGCACACACACAAACACAATCTTTTTCTTCCTGTCAACTGAAAAGAAGATGCATTAGCACCAATGTTCAGCACAGGAAGAAAAAAGCATGGAAAGAACAAAGATTTTCTGCAGGTCGCACTGCTAGGACAGTAAAAACCTTGATGCTTTAAGCCCTTGCACAGGCAAGCCTTCAGCAGCTTCCAAACATTTTTACTACAATTTAAGAACCATATTTACCTAACATGAACTGGAAGCCATTAGGCCCCGTCCTTTATCAGCAACACTGCTGATATGACTGAATTAGTTTTATTGTTTGTAGGAACATTCTCCTACATTTTCCCAGAGTACCAGAGGCCGTGCAGTAAGACTAACAGAAATGAGACTCTTGACCTGAAGGGTGGTAAAAATGTACTAAGAAACAAGAGATCCAGTGCTAAGGCAGTGGTGGAAGTACAGGAAAAAAAGAAGAGATTTACCAGGCCTTTGCTGTAAAGACTGGTAAGGTAGCTAATGCGTCAGTGGACATGTTGAGAAGCAAAGGAAACACAATTATACTTTCTAGAGTAATGTCAAGCAATAACAATTTCCACAGTGACAGACTAAGCCATCACTTGCAGAAGCTTTTGAGGCAGGAAGGGAGGGAGAAGTGGTAGTCTGATAGGCTGTCAATGGTAGCTCATTATGTATTTTTGACCATCAGCCCCTTGTAGGGAGAGAAAAGCAGCCACCCAGCCAGGGCAGGTATATAATCTGATTGATGCTTCACATAAGTGGCTTTCAAAAACTTGACTGAGCATGAAATCTCATCATTAAAGTTTATGTCCTGAGTGAGTGGGGGAAAAGAGAAAAAGGAGGAAAGAGACCAAACCAAAGGGAACCAAAGCTGACACAATGATGGCAAATTTACAGCCAGGCATCTGCTTAAGCATTATTCCCAAAGCTAATCAGCCAACACCAAAACAGGCTTCTGGTTCTAAGGAAATTAAAGAAGAGGCTCAACCTCTCTCCCCATGCAGAAACATAAAAGAAACCAAGGGCAATAAAATCAAAACCTGTGGGATCCCTGCAATGCAAGTATCTGCTCTGTCTGTTTTACCAGAGAGTCTTAAAGCACTGTGGAATAATCACGCACAAATAATCTAGGGTAACTGTATCCATCAATTCCATGTTTAACCCTCTGCTTTTCTCTGGTTATACAAAAAACATGCACCGCTTAAACAGTTTCTAGGCCCTCAGTTTCTGTCTTTCTACCCGCTTAATATGAGATGGGCTGGGGCAGAGGAGGTGGGATATGGACATGACAACACCACATTTGAATGACCCTTCCTGCCAGAGACAGGGGTTGTTAAAACTTCAGGAATAAAAAGGCCTATCAAGATCACAAAATACTCTTACATAGCTAAGTCTCAAAGGACTGGGGAAGAGTGGAATATTTCAGCAATACTCATTCTGATTTGAAAACAAATTGGTCTGCCTCGCTTTGCTCCCCCTTTTGTGTTCTTCTTGTGCAATTATTCTAGCTAATGAGTTTACTGGCAGAAATGTTCACAGAAACAGCAAATTTTAGTGGCCATTGGAGATTATTTGTGAAGAGTGAATTTAAAATTCTTAATCATAAGCATTCACTGTGTAAATGTGCTTCAAAGGCCTAGGCTCATCCCATCAGGGACTAGCACTGCCCTAGGTAACCAATGTGTGCAATCAGAGCTAATCAGTCAGATCTGATTTCAAATATTCGCAATAAACAGATCATGGACAAGCTTCAAGTCAAAAATTATTCATAGAAATTATTTGGCAAATGATTTTGAATGCTGAATAATTCAAGAAGATCACATATTGTTCACAGACAATTCCCAGAGAGAAAGAAGGGTGAAATTTGTTTTATAAGTTCATGACGGATTCTTCATCTAAGGCTGCTCAAAACACCCTGGTGAATAAGGTTAGCCTCAGCCTCTCATAGTCATTTCTAAAACACGAACATTTGAATGGCCACTTTTTGGGAGGTGGCACTGGTTTTGCGTGCTCCATTTGCAACTAGCCAAGCAAACATCCTCCTCCAGCACTGTTTAAAGGAGCAAGAGAAACGTGGATCTATGAAGGACACCAGCTAGAATTAATGGCATCGCTATCTCTGTATACAGTCTGTGATACTGAATAACTCGTCACTGATCCAGAGTAATTTCTGCTGGTGTTTGGCTTTAGTAACTAGTTTGAAAGAGACTGGGAAGATTATTCTACTCATTCATTTCCCAATCTTCCGCCCACATGTTACTGAACCTTCCAAGAGGACAAAAAAAGATCTAGTTGCCCCACTCACCATTAATAAGCACTCACTTCTGAGAAGGAACTTGGCTGCTAGTCCTCCTGAACAGCACAGCAATATTGTGGGTTTGTTTTTTATTTATAAAGAAATTAAAAATAATCTGTCCAGATAATACAATGGGGCATTCAGGGAAGCAGACTGTATATTAAGATGTGGGTTTAAACCCTCTAGTGGCTGTCAAGAATGCTATACCAAAGTAATTACAGGTGACAAAAACTCTAATTTTATGTTTATTGTCATGTTATTTCTTTGAAAACACATGACCCCTAGCATCCCACCACAACCGTATCCAAATCTCTGAGCATCACCTGTCCAGCACTGTGCTCTGCACCCAAAGACTTGGATGAACAAGAGTCATGAGCACGGCACTGAGAAAAGTACAAAGTTTAAGAAATGGGCCATGAGGATACAGAAGAAAAAAAAAAAAAAAAGAACAAGAATGACTTGTTTAGTCTAGGAAAACCTGAGGTATGACACGGTAACAGTCTCTCATTATGTAAAATGCAGCAAAGACGATGGTGATCAATTGTTCTCCATGTCTGCTGAGGATAGAACAGGACGTAATTAATTTAATTTGCAACTGAACGGAATTAGATTAGATGTTCAAAAGAAATTTCTATCTGTAAGAGTAAGAACTAGAAGTTCACCACCTCAGGCAGTTATACAATCTCTCTAATAGGAGGTTTTTCTTTCAAGAACAGGTTTGACAAACTTCTGTCAGAATGGCCTAAGCAACTTGATCCTCCCCTGAGCTGCAGGACGGACTAGAAAACTTTGAGAGCCCAACACTGTTCTCATGAAAGTCTCAGCCTGCAAAATTTCAAAAATGAAATTTTTGCATGACTGGAAATAAAAGGATGTTTTATTGAAGCACCTATTCCTTCCTCACCAAATCAATGAACAGAAGTACCTTAGACCCCAGGAAGAAAGAAGAATAAACTAAAGAGAATGGAAGATTGCAACTTGTATGTACCTTTGCAAATTTTTTTTGCACAGATTTAATTGCTGACACACACAAGAGAATCCAGACATACTGCAGCTGCCGTTCAGAGTCTTATCACGCCTGCACGCAGGTGACTGCTGCTCTGAAGAGCCATTCACCAAAACGCCAGCTCTGGTGAAGACTTTTCTCTAGACTTTTAAAAACTCTCCTTATCTCTCTTTGAATGCAGGTTGCCAAGGTAACATTATATGCTGCTTTTCTAACAAACAGAACGCTGTTTTAAAATCTTTTCTTTTTTGCAAGTCTCGGTAAGTCAATGCTCGCAAGTCTAGAAGACCAAACAGAGCTGCAAGCTCTCAGGTTTTACTCCTCCCATGCACTTGCATACCCATGAAGAAAAGCACCATGTCTACCTTTCCTGCATCCTGAATCTCTCTGTTCCTCCAAAACACAGTCAAATATTTTATACATTCTAGACGAGACAATCCACAAGGATTTATTCATATTGGCAACTTTTCCTCATTTTGATCATATCTTAACCTCTTCTTAATTGTTATTTATGCACACATTTATGCACATGGTTAGTGTTTCAGATTTTGGGGATGACAGCTCTTAAGATCACGGAGCTAGCTATGCTAAAATAAAGCGCAATCAACAAAAACATTACATTAAAATGTTTATATAGAACAAAAGAGGAAATGTTTCCAGGCCTGGAACTGTATGCTACTCTGTAATCCTAGCACAAAAATATCTTCTCATAACCATCTACTCCTCTAGTTCTTGCCCATAATGCTTTAAGTGCAAGCAAACAAGTGTCATCACTGCGCCTCTTGCAGGATGTTCTCTGAAAATTTCCAGCCTCACATGTGAATAAGTGTGTCCTGATTTACAAAGGGTGTTAAAAGTGATGTCCCACAGTCTCTGAGGGCTTGCAGATAAGCACTATGCTTTTGATCAACTCAGTTTTGCCTTGGGTCAGAGGTATTCTCCCTCCATGTGTAACACCTGCTCTTGCTGAATTCCCACAGAATAGAGTTCCTGCCTTGTTTCTGCACAAGTCAGATGCTGCTTCTGTAAAATTGGAAGTGGACACTCACAGAAACAAAGCATTTGTTTTCCTCTGCCTCCCCTGTTGCACCCTCTGTTGTCCCACTACCAGTTCCCGGTGGTGAATCAAGCTAAAAAGTCCACAGGAGCTAAGTGGAAAGAAATAAGGATGGAGAGATGATCTCCACAAACCAATTCCTGTATTCCTCAGGCTTTTAACTTTAGTTTTTAATTTTCAGACCTAGTTCAAGTCAGTTATTTTTTATTTATCATATAAGCAAGAAGTTCATTAGACCAACTCTACCATTCCCAGTCAGTTAGATACAACACAGCTGACTGCACTTCGAAAACCAAGTGTCCTACTCTTGATAGGGCTAAGGATTTCACCCTGCCATTTTTACTTACGTTTGTCGAAACCAATACTGTACAAGCTGTATGAAATGGTAGAAAAAACCAAGTCTGGCTAC
This sequence comes from Haliaeetus leucocephalus, assembly GCF_000737465.1. NCBI lineage: Eukaryota > Metazoa > Chordata > Aves > Accipitriformes > Accipitridae > Haliaeetus > Haliaeetus leucocephalus. Next base: position 19,503,051 of record NW_010972664.1, read on the forward strand.
CGTGACCTTGTCTGCTCAGTCTCCCCACCTGCAACAATATCAAGTTAAATTGAACCAGTAGCAATTTTCCTGTAAAAGTTGACAGTGCTGTAGACAATGCTCCTGAGTGTTTCCAGGCCTAATGGGTAAAACGTTATTCTCCCGGCAATAATTATGGGTTCTATAGTACTTTGAGGAAAACTCTGTGGACAATACATAAACACTTCAATGCTGTGATCACATCATGACTTGTGCAATGACTTTTGGGTGAAAAGGTTCAATGCCACAATAGTTATGGAATGGCTGATAAAATTTGCATGCTTTTCTACCAATCTTGTACGCTACTGTGAGGTTACAGGAAGCTGGAAGGAACTAACATTCCTAAAATAACCTTCATAACTAATTAATTGTGTTGCAGAACCAAAAGCCAGAAGCAGTCCTTCCCTGTGGCTGTCTCCCTGTCCAAGTCTACAGACAAGCTGGCATGTGGGGGAGAGAAGGGAAGAAGAAGATAATGATTTATAGGTGGGATCTTGGGAAAGTTTCAGTGATATTAATACCTGACAAGTAAGGCATTTCTGCTCTTAGCACATCTGTCAGGCTCGGGTATTTTGCAGACAACTCAGAATTCACTGGAATGTTCCTACCAGCAACACGCCAAAATCTTCAAATGGCCTTAAGCTGAGGGTTTGGAGAAGAAACAATACTCTGTAGGTGATGAAGATGTGAGACATGCAAGTGACACACAGGCAACCTCAGTGATCTGCTGTGGCTGGACTGGAACTGCCCCTGGTGTCTACCCAGTATACGAGTCGTCTACTCATCCTGAACCAGGTAGAGATAGGGATTGCTCTGCTGTCAGTCCTGGGATGTGCACCTAGCCCAGCTATCAACCACCTCTGAACTGTTCTACAGTCACGTAAGGCCCTGCATCAGCCTCTGCTAAATGAAAAGCACAGTTGTTAAAGACCTGGAATTTAAGAAGCTGCGTGTACTGAAGCAAATTCGGTTACTCTGCTGAAAACTCTCTTCAGGTTTACCTTGGTGGATAAAAATCCAAGATGTTAGTTAGGATAAGAGGGATTGAGGAAATACACTGCATAAAATAGAAAGACACAACCTATTCAAAAAGATGGCTCTAATTTTGGCTTTTAGTACAGGACTTGGTTCAATGTATTTTTCATTTTGAAGATAGCACACACCAAAAATCTAGATACAAGTGACAGCTTATGGGCATTTGAACTCTTTACTCTAGGTATCTGAAGCTTGCTTCTACTCCCATTAGTTCGCTGAGCCAGTGGCTCCTCTTTGGGCCTAAAAAGGGCCATACCATGGACATCATTCACATGGAATTACCAATCTTCAGTACTGCTTAGGTTTCTCTCTGAAAATTTTCTTATTTCCAGCATTGTTCATCTACTTCAAGCCCTTCTGAATCTTGTAAAATTCCCCAGAGCTTTCTCATTCTGTGAATTTGATTTTTTAAAACACTTGAAGAACAACAACAAATATATCTGCTGAAGTGAACTATTACCATGTAAATCCCCTTTGGCTCAAACACGAATTTTTTTCAAGCTGAAAAAAGAATACAGAGGGAGAGGGGGAAGTGGAGTGGGATTTTTAAGAGATGTAAAGCAAACAAGCAGGTCTTTGACACCCAATGAATTTATACAGATTTTTCTCCCCTTCTTAAAACCTCTGCAGAAATCAAATACAAATGCTTACTGTTGCTGTAGCCAAATGACCACTTTGGAAAGACAGCAAGGACAGAAAAGGATGGTAAATCTTATTAAGAGGCTGAGATCTTGGAGTCATTCAGTATTCCCCCACATCATGGGAAGAGGAGACAGAAACAACTTGAGACATTAAGGGGCCTTAATGTTAATGAGAATTTACAGTGCCTAGTAGCTCCTAGAGAGCTCAAGGGGAGACCAGGTTGCAGTCCTTCCTCTCCCACCTCTGTTTTTTTGCCCACTGAAGAATTTATTGAACTCCTTTTGTCCTAATTTATTTTCATTTATTTTGACACATAGCAGCAAGGGAAAGGAAAAGAAGAAACTGCTAGTAAGCAAGAATAAATAATAACCTCTCCTTCCAGTTACTTCCCTTCAATAATTATGCAACATCATTCACACCATCTGAGGAATGAAATGGAACCAAGAATTTTCTCAAGAGCTGTGATCACTTCTTCCCTAGCTGTGGTCCCCAAACTATGTATTGTTGCTTATTTTGCATACCCATCAGTGATCATACTAATACCAAATGTCTCACTTTGCTGCTTACATTCAAAGGGAAGATCCTGTCACTCACAGAACATGCTTGGCCTCTTGCATGTTAAACACGTACCTGAGGTTCATGCTGATTTCTAGATGCAGCCCTTGTTTGCTGCGAGGTGGAGTGACCTGTCACCTTTCCCTTTTGAGCTAAGATAGTGCTTGGGCTCACAGAAGTTAAATGCTTTCTTACTTTTCCTTTAACTTCTCATTTGCTTGCTCTAGAAACATCCTCATAGGAAGTAAAATGAAAATGTAGTATTGCTGCAAACTACCATCAAAAAGGACCAATTTTCCTCCCACCTTATCCTGCTTTATAGAAGTATAATTGCACTCATGTGAGTGGAGCCATTGCAGATTCTCTATGTGAGTACTTGCATGTGTGCATGTGTGAGAGACAGAATATGCGTGTAGGATCAGCTTTTAGACCTTTCCAACTGCAGGGCTTACCGCTGTACGAAATGTCCCACGTGCACCTCATGCTTGGTGTCTTCTAGAGGTAAGCAAACCTTTCACTCCCAGCTTCCTCTGGCCCTGCCTTTCTCACCCTTCCATGAAGCATGACACCCTTAACTGTTGGGTCCTTATACTTTAGGCACAATCCTCGCTTGATGAAAGCAGATAAGCCCTAGGGCTGCTGGATAGCTGGAAGGTTAGTAATTACATTGGCCTCTCCTTTAGCATCTCATCTCTTAGAGCTGAGAGGGAGGTGTGAACTTCAGCAAATCACAGAGTTGCATGATCACCATGGAAACGAGGGATGAGCACCTCTTGTGATGAAGACAAATGACTGGTGAGAGGGTTGTCCTCCCTCCCCCTTATTGTTTTGCATTAAATATCTAAAACTTTGGTATCTGAAACAAGTCAGGAATGTTAAACAGATGTAATAGCAACAGCTCAGAGCAGCTGCGTAAAGAACAGTTTATGTCCCTTCACAAAAGGTGTTCACAAGTACTTTCAAAATCTCATACTGGCTTAAAGAGGTATGGGATACTTTTGGTTCCCAGGACAGCCCCGGGCTGGGAGAGCAGAGGAAGCTGCAGGGCAGCGATGCTTTTGAGCTGATTCTGTTCCAAATGGAATTTCATGTTCTCAGTATGGTGCAGCATAAGGTACAAGCAGGTGTTCACAACCCACATGTCAGTAAGAGATCTCATGTGGGGGTAGGCAGCACTGTCATGTTATTTCACTGGAAAATTTTTAAGTAAGAAATAGTATTGGGAAATTGGAAAAGCACAATGGCTTGCGTGGGTTTTGTGCCCTGATAGTCCATATATTTCTTCCCCTTCTCCCACTCAATAACGGGAATTTTCCACTTCTTCATCACCAGAATCCATAGAAATTTCAGTATGCAGACAGATTGTCTTCATTACTGACAGCCAAAGCTGTCTACTTCGAAAGGTAGTGTCTAGTGCTGTAGCACTCATGTTTCAAGAAGCTGAACTCCACTGTGCTAGATATTGTAATGCGACCACAGTAAGAAAGAGACTAAGGCCTGCCTCAAAAAGCTTTAAGGTGACAAGACAGTGGAAAGACGGAAGGGAAGAATTTATTTTTTTTTTTACTTTACAAGGTTGCACCTTCCTTATCCAAGAGGCAACTCAATGGTTTCCCAAGGTCTCAGATAAAGTACATGGCTGCAACTGAAACTGAACCCTTAAGTCTTCACTTCTATTGCCTTAATTACATAATTAACATCATTCTGTAACGGAGCTATCACTAACACGTTCTTCAACACAAAAAACTTAACTGAATGGAAGTGCCACATGCTACCACATCAGAAGGTACATGCCCTTCAGCATCCACCAAAACTAGCTTGTTACCAGGAACAGTGTAGTTTCAGTAGTGCAACCCCCTACATTTAATAATTCAACTGGACAAAAAGCAAATTAAATTTCCCACAAGAATACCATTCTTCCATGTCCTTTGTCTTGTCCTTGACTTTGCTTGTACGAAGACATATCCTGAATCCTGTCTGCAGGAGAGGCTCCTACAGCTCACCTTCCCTGAGCTTCCTGTATGAACTGACTTCCATCTAACTTGCACAGACACTAGATCTCAGAGAATTTGCCTGGTGTTTTCTCATCAAGATCTGCAGATCTCCCTGTGCATTCAAAATGCTTCCATTTCCTCGTGTTGTTTTTTCCCCCTCAGTGTAACCCTCAAGTACATTGAGTCATGATACCTGAACAGCACCTAGAACATAAACTTTCCAGGTTGCTTGAGGTGAGTACACGCTATTGTAAGCTAAGCAATAAAAACCCCTAAGATCAAGCTGGACCATATAAAATGCTATACAAGCATCTTAAAATCCATCACAGAATCACAAAACAGGTGTTATGGTGTATCAATAAGTAGCGGGTGTACATAGAACACAAAGCTCACAGTGCCATAGTTACTGACTTATTCTACATAGATACTTACTACCTGAAGACGCAAACAATTCCTAAGGTGAAAGGAGACCTTTTGTGGAGTAAAGGCTACATGTGAGATATTTCATTTTTACGTTTTGATGCTTCCAGAAGAATGAGGGTATCTTGTTTTCTTCACGCAACATGGTTGCTAATTTATTGATTCTTATTTCTGCCTCTCAAAAGTCCGACACATCTGCAGGGTTGGAACTCAAGTTTTATTTCTTTGAAAACATATGCCTCTGCACTTGTACTGAAGCATAAAGCTCTAATAGCTTTTAACACTACACAGCCTAGATGCTCAGCTCAGCAATGCAGCTTCTGTACACACACAAAGCCATGTAATTACAATATTTTACGTAGATGCTTCAGACATGCAGAACGGACATAACTATGCAAGGAAACTAGTACATTTAAATGATTATGGCAAAAACATTATTCCACAAATGTGTGCATGTTATATAAGAACTTCATTCGTCTATTCACTTTCAGCAAACTCACCAGCTAGTGAATTTCCCACCAAGAGTCTTCATATAAAAAGTGACTTCAAGAGAATATAGGAAATCCTTTAATTTATTAAAAAGCATATTAGGGAAATGCAGTATCTCTGCTAAGAACAGGGTCACAGCGTGATCTAGGACTCCAATCATGGCTAGCAGGTGTCATAAGACACATAGTGAACGGATGGAAAACATGCTATTAGTTAAAGATTACTCAAAACCCAGAAATGTCTTTATGGATGTTAGCTAGCAAGTAATTCTGAATGACAACTAACTCTGAGGAAATCTTAAACTTGTCAAATCAATTCTCTTCCTTCAGTGGTTCATGGAACTCCAAAATGGAACAGGCAACAATGACAGACATGGAGAGGTCATCATACAACCAGTCATCTCTCTCTAAAAGGCAGATCCCCACAAGCTTTCCCAGCTTTCTGAAATGAAGTAATAACAACAAAATCATGTTTAGGAGCATATTGAAGGTCCACTGAAAGTTATCAGGATTTGTCTCAGCTCGAATAGGCTTAAAACTCGGCCACTGATTTACTTTCAAGCTGTCAGGACTCTGCAACAGACAGGTATTTTCTCTGGCATGTGTCTGGATCATCAGTATGGAAACAGCTTTTGTCATACCACTGCTTAATCTGATTTAAATGTAATAGCATAGTATAGTGGTAGAAGGAACAGCACAATAATGCAAGGAATAACTCCTGAAAGAGCAGCAAGGACTTTGCCCTACCTCATACTGCCATATTCTTAAAAAGGAAAGAAGAAAACAACAAGAGAAAGGCATCTTCATCCCAATCCTATGAACTCTTTGCTGCTGATAACTTTATAATGTAGCTCATTCACCTTCTGGGACCTGCCTGTGCTGCTCTTAAGACACATGGACAGAGCTGTGTCAGAGCCCCAAAGAGTTTCTAAGAGAAAGCAGATATATTGTACCTTCATGTAGGAAGACTGCGCAAGCTCACATATTAGCCTGCAGAAAACAAGACAATTACTAAAGCATTCATGCCCTCAGCAGCCTCCCATTTCACTGATGTTCAAGTGTCAGTTGTGCTAGTGTTCAGAGGTGAGCGATTTAGGATCTATTCCAGTGTGACCCACACAGTAAGGTCTGAGCAAATCCCTTTTTCCTAGATTTTCTGTTTAGGAGCTCCCCATGACCTCTCCACTCTGGAGACCTTGAGCTTCTTCTCCACAGTTACCCATCCAGCAACGCCAGAAGGATGGAAAGCACTGAGGTGCAGGGATCCACGTACTCCAGAAATCACTAATCCACCTGATTTGGTTTGCCCTGTGCTAACTGGCTACATCTACTTCTGCCATACATAAACACCTGGGTTCACTACATGTGCCTAAATGTTATTGTTTCTGTTTTACCTTAGGGTAAAATACCCATTTTCTGTGGAAAGAGTCAGCAGTAATAATGCAAATATGCATTTGCACTAGCAATCACCACATTGTTCTAACAGGAATTTCTAGTAACCTGAGAAATGAGAGTCCCAAAGCACTATAGTTACACCAGTATCCTCAACTACCTATCAGAGAGCTTAGGTACAGAGTGATAAGCGGCTTGACAAATTCAAAGACGACAATCAAAGGAGGTGATGCACAATCCAGGTCTCCTAGTATTACAGTCCTTTAGTGCTTTAACTACCGTACAATGCTGAGGTCCAGAAAAATGCCAGCAAGGCCCACTAAGGACCCACTAAAAAGAAAGGGTAGGGACGGCAGCAAGTCCAAAACCACCTGCCACCTAGCCCTGCTGCTCAGCATACTTGGAACTTGGATGCTCTTTTGGCTTGGATCACTTTTCTTCAGATAGATAAAGCATACTTCTCCAATGCACACCCCTTGTTCCACGTGTAGTGGAGAAAACTGAGGTGGAACATAACTGGGCCCTTTTCTCTGACTGTTTTTGCCTGTGAGTTGTTTTAATATGCACTAAGCAGCCACTCTCTTTGCAATTCATTTTCCTGCTTTCTCCCAGCAATGCCCCATTGTTAGACACGTAGATGCTAGTGTCTATGAACAGCTTGCCAGCAGCACCCACACAAGTAGAGACATTTCCAGACCTCAAAAGACTGACCGAGAGACTTTTTTTTTCTTAAAATTGACATTTTAACAGAGCACCAGAAGCAGGACTCCTGCTTGGAGTACCTTATTTCCATCTTCATGTAGCTTGTGGATTTAAAGGGATGAGGGAACATTTAAAACATCCCCTTACAGGCTGATCTCATCACTTACATTTTCTGATTGTCATTTGCTAGCTCAGGTTGAGATGCTTCCATTTATTCAGTCCTTCTCACTGGACTTAATTAAGCTGCGGAAGTTATAAATAACCAGGCTGCAGGATCAGTCTCATTAAAAATTAAAGTCCATTAAAAAAAATCTGGACTATTCATATTATCACATGAAAATCCACTATATGTTTTTCTTTTTTAATGAGAAAATACGCAGATTAAGCCACTCGAGAGTCTTCTTTCTCTGCAGCTTTGATTTTAATTTTAAAAGTGCAAAACTAAAAAAAAGTTTTGAAGCCAGTGAACTTCACTGCTACCACCAAAACTGCTTTTGATTCCCTTTGGAAAAAAAGAGACAGTTTCAGAACTACTTTTCCCTGAATCTCTTCATCACAAAAATAATGATCTTTTCTTGGATTTAAATGTTACTTTGTAGTATTTTCAACCTACACAGTTCTCTGTTGTGCTACTGCATGAAGTCGCATAACGGGAGAGAAAATAGCTTGCTTCAGTGAAAGAAATTAATCTACTTCTACCACCCTAGTTGAGTACCTTAACAAAAACTACACTGACAGCACAAGTTTAGAGAGAACGTCAGATTCCAGTTCCCATAATGATCTTAGGCGAATAAGTACCATAATCTGGGATTTATATTTTGAAGAAACCCTTTTGAATCTCCATTCATGTGACAAATTATTGTCAATAGAAAAAAATTATGAACCATCCCCTAAAAATAATCAGTATTAATAATATTAACTTTTTTTCCTAATTTTCCCTCTGAATTTTGACATCAGGGTTAAGGCTATAAATGTGTAATATTTCTAGATATTTTTCTGCAACCACAACAGCAGAAAACTTTCCTATTTTGCATATTAAAAAAAATAAAGCAGAAGATCTCACAAATACATTTCAGCTGTTGGGGTCTTTCAGGGCAGAAGGATGCTCACAAGGCTCATCATAAATTCATGGGCTGGCAACACAACGCCAAAAGAAAGCATGCTGCTTGACAGAGACTGCTTCCCAGGAAAATGGAGAACTGTATTTGGCACCATTGGAGATGCTTCCGAGAAACCCCCTTGGGAAGAAAAACCCCCGGGGGGGGGGGGGGGGTGAGGGTGCAAATATAGGAATCTGGACACTGCATTTTTCTTGGTAAGCTATTTTTCACCCTCTAGGTCTGAGCCACGGCAGAAGGAGCAGCAGTTACACTGCCAGAAAACAGCAGGGCCAGATTTTGCCAGAAGCAAAAAACAATTCAGCGAGGAAGAAAATAATCCCCTCTCTTCCATCTTCCCCCAGGCTTCCTTACAACTTCTCTCAACCACTTAGAGAAACCAGGCTCACAGGGACAGAAATACCAATATAATCTTCAGTCCTTTAAATGTAAAGACTATCTACGCAAGTGTCAGGGGGAGAAAGAGCATTCCAGCCATTTCAAGAGTTGGTGATAATTCTTGCTCCCAGGCCATTTGTAATGATGCCTCATTTTCTTCCAATGCCATATAACTTCTCTATTATCTACTGGCATTACAGCTGTTGATTTCTTGTTTTCTGTGATGGGACTGTGCAGGGACTTTTTAAATCTAGTGCCCGACAAGAGTTTCAGGGGGGACTGCCAGGAAAAATGACCATAGATTATTCTTAAATTGCAGCTGCAAAGTCCTACCCAGTGGTTTTGTAACTGCCATCAGAAAAGTGTTAATGGTAATAGAAGAGATATCTACAACTGGCCCTCTCAGACAAGCTATGTGTAACGTATTCCCTATAATAAGGAGGTCTGCTTTGAGCCAAGGTGTCAACCTTAATAAGCTATGCTACTCCTACTGCTGCTGGTAAGAGGTTGTTCGGACAGTTTGTTAAACACCATTTTTTCCTGTGGTTTGAAATCTAGCAGTACTAAATGTATTTTGCTGTGAAAATGACAGGCTCGGCACCACATCTGGGGAAGAATTGCTGGAGAGAGGATTTCATTTCATTAAAATTTGGTTTTTGTTTTATCAGGTTTTCTTTTTTTAATAGTGCACCTAGTTGAATAAGGCAGTCCTCTTGTCAAAGCAGCCCACAAAACTGCTTACCGCAGAACGCTACTGAAATACAGTTGCTTCCATGGCAGCAACCAGTTAGCAGGGAAAGCACTGAACAGTTTGGCTGAAGAGAGAAAAAGGAAGCTATGGGCAATGTAACAGAACCTAGCACTCCTTCCATGTGCATTGCAACAGTATGATTATTTTTATGCCCATGCTGTGTAGATGGGCCCTGTTAGGCTTTCAGGTCTTTTCAGAATGAACAGCCTCAACCTGTACCACAGGAGCCTGACAGCAGGCTGCTAGAATGGGGTGATGATACCCGTGCTAGATGGGACTAAAGCAGGCGCCCTGCAGGGAGCATTTCAGTCTCCCTGAAAATGGCTAATGGTCTGCCAACTGCACGTGGCTGGGTTAAAATTCCAGAGAAGTGAAAAAGCCCCTGGACAGAAGACAGGTAGGAAGAGGATGATGACAGGTACGGAAACAGAGGCAGAGATCAGGCTGCTCTGATCAGGGTTTATGTGTGTCACCCCAACATTAATCCTAAGGAGAAAGTGCAGACCACTATGTCATTCTCTCCAGATCACATTAACCCTTCAGAAAGAAAGAGGGGGCTGGATGATTCGGTAACTCTCACAATCTGTTTCAGGCTCTAAAGAGAAGCAGATGCTGTTTCCTCTCTCTCCTTCCTCATCTCCTTCCCTTTTAAAAACAAGGAGCCCTGCAAAATCATTCTCTCCACGCAGAACAAATAGTTCATTAGTGATTGCCTTTATGAGAGTGGGTGAGTAGGTTTTGTACCTTGTCTGATCAACATTTGTGCCAATTTTTCAAGGCTGCCTTGCTGGAGCAGATGCAATAACATTTTATTATACAACACAGAATCCAAAGGGATACTTAGCATGCACTGAATCGGCATCGGCACAAATCCCCTAGCTAGTTGCACTGAAGGCTGCACTGGCTCTGCAATGGCCCTTGCAATCTCTTTAGTCAAGAAATGGATGAGGGCTGATCTAGTGGTGAGGGAGAGCGTAACCAAAGACATAAATATATTATGTCCAGCTTGGATCCTGACAACTTCAGTTTCCTTTGATTTAGCTTCCCCACCCACAGAGAGAGAATGGAAACATCAGCAACAGCTCCTGGACTTCCCTGGTAGTTTGCAAGTACATACAGCTTCTCAGAGGGGAATGCTAGAGAAATGGATGGGGCTGCCTTAGTACAAGCTTTAAATAATCAACATATTGTGACTGTACAGGCAGGCTCTAAAATGGCTCCAGTGGGAAACGGATAGGAAGACTAAAGAAGAGGAAAGAAACAGAGATGTGAAAAGGAGCAGAAGAGAGGGAGGTGAAGTAACAGGAAAACGAAAGCAAAAGTTTTGCAACATTGGCTACACCAGCTCTTTGGCAGGGGTTCTACGGACCCGATGCACTGCTCAGCCTGGCCATTTTCAAAGATGGATTAGCAAATTAATGTAAGCAGAGCATAAAGTTGCTGACTGTGGTGGCGTTGAGTCACCTTGGGCCTCATCAGCATTGCTAAACATTGCCCGTAACCTTTCCATTATCACTGAGGGTCTGCACAGCACCAGGACCCAACTGCTCCAATAATTTCAATTACTTTCCCTGACAAATTTTATGTTTCATGTATTTTACTGGCCTGATAATTATGATTTCTCTCATTTCTCGCTATCGAGCTTAATGGGTTCCAGCACGAGTGTACGGTTTCAGAAATGAAGTTCCACTTGAATTCACAAGTTATTATCTACTTTCGCTAATGGAATTGGAAAAAAGAGAAAGAGTGGGAAAGAGATAAAGGATGAGTAGAGAAGGGAGAGCAGAGAGGAAGAGACAGATGCATGCACAAAAAAAGACTAAAGGAAAACATGTTGACAAAGGGAAAAACAAGAGAGAAAGAACAGAGACTGAGTTAAGACAAAGATGAAGCACAAGGAGGATGAAAAACAAAAAGGATGTATGGGAGAATGAGATAAAAACCGAGACAGACAGACACAGAAAAATGGGTATACAAACAAATGAGAAAGAGCTGTGTAAGGATCAGCACAAATAAGAGTGGAAAACCCAGCAACATTAAGAGCATTAAAAATGCTTTCTTGCATCATGACTGAAGAGTTGATAGGTTATCTCAAACCTTGGGCAGGCAGCAGAGATCTCAGCTCTGCACCTTCTCCTACTGACCGCAGAGGAAATGATTAATATCCCCAAAATAATCTTGCTGGCAATGCTAGATCTCCCAATTAGAGCTAGCTGGGAATTAATCTTTTAAAGTGTGTTAAAGATCCTGAAAAAAAATGAGTGCAAAATGTGCTCCTCTTTCTACCGTTGACCTGTCTCCTTCAAGAAGATTTAATCAAATTTGTTGTCTCTGCTGACCAAAGTTCTCACTGCTCCTTCTTTCCATCAGGCCTGGAGCGTCAGAAAACATATACAGAGCGAGCTGGAGCTATCATTATTTGCACATCATCATCAGAGTTGTTTTTAAAAAAAGGAATAAAAACCCTAAAGTAGCAATTAAGTACCAAACCCAGGCATGGCCATCCAGCAGTAACTGGTGTCTTCTCTTCCATTTATAACTCTGAAAACATCTACCTATATTCAAATAAAAGGCCCACATTCTCTCCTTCCCCACCTGTACACAGGCACTCAGCATAAAAATGTTGCCCTAATATCAGCAAAGAAAGAATTTACAGCAGTGACGTTACAGAGGCAAGGTCAGGATTTGTCTTTCCAACTTTTTACTGTTGCCTAAAGTGGGCGAGTATATCAGGAAAACTTTTGAAGCTGAAAGCCAGAAAAAGAAAGATTTTTCTCTAAGCTGCAGGAAGTTGCTAAAAGAAAACAAACATCCCTTAATGTTGCTATTTTGACAGCAAAACATTTTAAAGAATTAATGACCCACTTTACCCGAGATGTTTAGGGAGACGATGTTCAACTCTCCTGCCCAAGCCCAAAGGCACAGGGACACAAATAACCTGGTTTGGGATACAGTCCTTATTCAGGATGCAGACCATCTGCAACAGGGTTAATATCACTGGAGCACTGAAATGAAGAACATACATCCAGAATGCCATCATACACTGTCATTGTCATGGTTCACTGGTGGAAAGGTGTTGCTCTGAAAAATCACTTACAAGCAAACCTTGAATGTCATGAGCTTATACATGGCCTTGAGTAGGACAGAAAAGTGAATACAATGAGCAGAGCTGTAATAGGTAATAGGTGCCTTAATCTAAAGATTTTTTCTAGATCTTCAGGCAGGTGTGTGGGATAATAATTGAAAACAGAAAATTGACACTTCAAAATTTCTTCCCAAGTAAACATTCTAAAAATCCACTTCAGGTCAGTCTTCATTTTCCTCCAAGATTTAAATCACTCAATAAAGTTCTCATGATAAAAAGTCACTCTAAACAAGAACAATCATCAAAGCCATATCCAAAACATCTAAAAGGGAATTCCCAATTATCCTTCAAAATCAATTTTAAAGAAAAAAATCATTTTCTAATGAAAGAAATTTTAAAGAAAGTTTTCCTGACCACTCTTAATGTTGCTATGAATTAATTATTTCTGTTCTCTTGACAATACTTGAGCTGTTTTCAGTAAACCTGCAGATTTCCCTGCATGTGTGATAGCACTTGGTCAGGCACTAGAAGAACATCCACAGCTTCACAACTTCTCTCCTAAACACCTCTAAAAGGAGCAAAGAATGAAATTTAAATCCTTGCAAGATCCTCAAGAATAGCACCATTAACAAAGGAAAGGAAAAGAAAAGAATAAAGGATAAGGTCTCTGCTGCTTGCAACGTTTTTTTCATACATTTCTGGTATTTATCCCTTGAAGGGCACAAACAAGGTTTTAATCAGTGCTGTATACCTAAAAGGCAAAAATACCCCCTGCATCTGAAGTGAAGCTGTGGCCATTTCACATGTATGCCTCGTTGATATGCCAAGGAGGCGTTCCTCCATGGAACCTCCTTGGTAGGGACCAGTGATATGCCAGCAAGGGGGTACATAAGGGAGGGACATCAGGTCCCTTAATGTACCACCAAAAGGATATATCGCTAGGGTGATGTTTCTGCTTTCAACATTTCTGCCTGAATGTAGTACAATCCCTCCTGCTACCAGCAACACATGACTGAGCCTCCCAAGAAGCTTGAGAAATATCACTTTAATTCTTTTTTTGAACTTTTCAATGGACCAGCTTCTCATACATAGGGTTTTAGGTCCATCCATAACTGTACTTTACCCAGCAGCAAAAAAGAGTCAGTAATGAACCTTTTTTCTCATTACTCTTCATTTGCTTTTTGAAGCCCTGTAGAAAGGAATGGTCCTAGCAATGGTGATAATCTTTCAGGGTTTTTCCTCTCACATTCTACACACTGATGTTGAATGAAGGCTAGAACAGCCAAGAGAGGGCTCTTCACTCTTCGCTTTCTTTGTCCTGATCTATGTCCTCTCCTTCTCTGGCAATTTAAGAATGAGCAACAATCAGAAAGGAAGGATTCTGGCTAAATAAGACTTTAAATGTGAAAGAAGACAAAGAGATTACACAAGAGTTTATGATGCTGGAGACACAGTGAGGTCACCATATGTACAAGGAATAAAGCGCACAGAGTTTCTTATTCCACAAGGCAAAGATCAAAGGTATGCAACTCTAAAGTTATATAGTAACACAGGCTCAGCCAGAAGGACTCTGTAAATGCTCAAGAGTAGGCTTATTTGGTGACAGCTACTTGAAAACTAAATACATCAGGACTAACATACCTACCCAGTGATAGTTTCTCAGCAGAGTTAATGATTTAGTGAAGTCCACACCAAACACCTTGCTGCAGCACACATGGTATCCCAGGAACCCAGATCATCCCCAGTGAACAGAATAATTGGCTCCAAGTTTCTCGGCAGCATAGGGGAATCTGAAGATTGCCATCCAACAGATGACAGCTGAGACCTTACCGTTCCTTTCCAGGAAGGGGAAGAGATCTCCATAGGGTCAGGCTTGCAGCATCTATGGGGAAGATGAGGAAGGCAGGGGCAACTCTGGCTCCAACCACCAAGGTAATTACTGCTGCACACATCCTTCCTCTGTGCTGGTGGTGGCCGTGCTCTGCAAAGTAGGCAGTTGGGGTTGTGACTGTTAGGATGCCCCTGGCAATCTGCTGTGCTTGGTGATTCTGTTTAGCTTATGCTTTTGGCTAGTGTCAATAAACACATTCTGCCTGGATAAGCGGGCTGGAACCCACTTCCCAGACCTCAAAACAAACTCTACAACTACTCTGAGATTCACAGAACCACATGATTTGAATTTCCCTGAGCTTGATTAATCATCACTGTTTATCTCCCTCCACCAGTAGCCAACATAGTTGTTAATTTAAGTTTCTAGCCCAAGTAATTTTCCTAAGCAGGTGAACTTCTAAGGCTGTCTACATAAGAGGAGAAAACTTTAAAATATTTAGGGGGTTGTCAGTAGCACCTGAAGAACCAGTGTAAAGGAAATGCATGCTTTATTCCTCCCATTCTTATCGCTATACCAAAACCTCTGTGTGCACTCCTGAGAAAAGGTAAGTTTCTAGCATTGTACTAGAAGTCAGTGAATTTCAATTCTGCTTCCTATTCTGTCAGAAGTTTCATGAGTGACTGGAGCACTGCCTCAGTTTCCCTGCCCGTGGAAGAGAATGATCTTTTTAGTAAAGACCAACTGAAAAAAAAAGCTTTAATGTTATTGAGCCTTAAGCTTCTCCTTGTGTACACTGGAGAAAAGAATTTCTACCCTCACTGTAAGGCTCCTTGCTAAGACTCACCTAAATAATACAAACATACATTCCAGCTCCTCTATTTTTCCACTCTCCAGGATCTCACTTTGCTGCAACTGCTTAAGGTGCAAGTGTTCAAAAGAACTTAGCTATCTATTTCTCATCAACTTCAATGAGGACTTATTATGTACCTATTTACCTTAAGGGGCCACAGAATCTATGTACATTGTCCTTTGGATACATTTGTGAAAGACTTTGTTCTCGGTACTTTGATTCAGAAAATCTTATTAACAGAGTGCATGTACATTTGCAGAAACTTTCTTCACTTCTCTAGCCACTTCTAATAAAGTGGTACTCAAGGAATTTAAAGCAAAAACATAATTTGAGAAGATGCGAAGCAGCTTCATCCTTGTAGCCCTAAGCTTGCACTTAACCTGAAAGATGAGGATTCCAATCAGTCTTGAGCTCCCAGGATAAAGGCTGTCTCAGAGGACAGGTGGACATTTCACAATCTTTAGCTTCACAAACATTGCCACGGCATTGCTGCCTGTATTACTGCGGTCTCTAGCAACCAAAGTCCAGTGCCACAGAACTCCTGTGTTTTTACAGTAATCACTAGCCCAAACACTAGGAGAAGTAGGAGAGGGCACGGATGTGTGCCTCTATTTGTGTGTGAATATAAAAGATGGGAGATGCCTACAAGCAAGGATGGATATATGCACTTGGAGACATTCATACAGCTGTATCAGAATAGAGTTAGCCAGGAAAACCTGGGCTGCTTTAAAGTGACTATTTTTATTTAAAGAATCTGGGATTCAACAGCCAGAAAGAACTACTGTCTGTGATCAGAGAGATGTTATGTAAAGCATAAGGGTCAACTTTACACCCTCAAATGTAACTAATTTAAAGGCTTGCACCTATTTAACTTCATTTTCTATTTTGAGAAGTCTAGGGGATTCTTGATGAAGCTACTTCACTGGCACCATAAAACTGTTGCTTGGAGGACCAGAAAGAGAAGCCTTGTTTGTTGCAGTATTTTTCAGAGTCCTTTGGTACAGATCAGCTACCTGGGGGATGGCATTTAATTATGAAGTTTGACTATTCTCACGATTCTTGCTTGACCTTGTCAAAAAGTAATTGATGATACATGACCTGCAGATTCAAAAAGGGTATGTGATGACTTCTGTCCCTCCTTTTCCAACTGGCCTTGACAGAGGGAGTTACATATGAAAGAGTGAGAACACCAGTGCAAGAACAACACACAACTGTTCCTCCCAACTCTGCTAAAATGTGAGAACAAGCTCTGTTGGAGGAGCTCTCATGCCCTACTTCTTCTGGCCTCTAAACATTACTCCAGTACTCCGTGTTTTCTAGATGAAGTTGGAAGGACACAGTTTTAACCAAATAGATACCTGAAGGGAAAAGAGATAATCAAAAGCTGCCAAATTTCAGAAGCAGCAATGTCAGGAGCAGACTAATAACAAATGTTCATGTGTGCACACCAGTGCACACGTGTGAGTGGGTGAGAGACAGGATAAGACATTCTGACAGGCAGAGCAGGAGGATGAGTATCATCCTTCCCTTCCTTTCCCTTCATTCTGCTTATGTGAGGAACAAGTGATCTCGTTCCAATTACTTGCATCCAGCCCCAAATGCTGATGAAGCTCTTGTTCATCATGCCGGGACTGGCATAGCAACCTGCCATATATAACAGCTCCCAAGCAGAGACTGTGGTAGCAATGGGCACACTGTACACAGAGGTGTGAGAAGACAACAATTTAGCAATCACTCACCACTGACCAGCCAGAGAGGTAACAAGGAAGAAAACAAGGGAGGAAAAACAAAGCTTTTAGCAAGTATTTCTGAAGACATCCCCATCTTTCCACTAAAAACAAAGTCTTTACAAGACACCTGGCTGACAAAACTCTGTCTCATCAGCTCAAACTTGTCCCCTAGAGCTGTCACGTTAAGAGGCTCTGAGCTTTCATACAGAGTCTGTGATCATGAGCTGAAGAGCAGACTTGAAGCCACTTGGGAGTGGAAGACAGTATGATCATTCACACAACCTGGATACTCTTGTGAAAAAGAAATAAAAAAAAGAAAAAAAAAAAAAAAAGACTACCAGCCCTTTGGGAATTGTGGGTGTTGGATCCCAAAACTTGCTTTTTCTAGTCTTCATCATTTCCTGCCTCTGCCTGCATATAAAATAAGAACAGGAGAGGAATCTTTTACCATCAAGTCGTGATCTGATGACAGTTTTCTCCACTTGATGGTTGAAAATGCATTTGAGTTTCAGGTTTTCTTTCATGTTGTTTGCAAACAGAATGATGCTTCTGTCATTTCAGCCATTTGCCCTCATCAGCAAGATGGTGATGACAGCCGTTTCCCAAAACTATGGGGCTAAGAGAAAGGAGCAGAATGACAAATTTGTGAAGATGGCAGTGTATGTAAAGTTTAATCAATACAGATACAAAGCATTACTCTGTTCAGGAATGCTGCTAATCTCCCTAAAACATCCCGAAATGGAGAGCAGGAAGCTTCAAGCCACTATAAGGCCTTTTCCGTATCACAGAACCAGCAGTCATAAGACAGTTCTAACCTGTGCTTCGTTACATAGCTGTAATACACAATGATTATGTTGCCCTATACTGGATAGACCCACAGAGAGGTATTAATGAGTCATTAATTAACTACTACCACTACAGATAGCTAATAAAGGTGTCCTTTAATTCAAATCTCGGAAGTCTGCTTTAGGTAGCTGAAGGACAAGAGTATGATTCCAGCTCCCATTTTTTGTCTGTATGAATGGGATTCATCAGACATGCTTAGTCAGAGAACAGTTCTGAGCAGCTTTTCTAGCAGGGGGGACCAAGTCCTCACCATGCAGAAAAAGGACAATGATGCATTAGAGCATGACCTTAGGTGAAGCACTTAACCTCTCTGTGCCTCATTTCCCCCTCATCTGTGGAAACAAAAATGGCATTTACCTAACTAGCAGGGGTACTGTGCAGCTTAATTAATG
The DNA here is from genome assembly GCF_000737465.1 of Haliaeetus leucocephalus. Classification (NCBI taxonomy): domain Eukaryota; kingdom Metazoa; phylum Chordata; class Aves; order Accipitriformes; family Accipitridae; genus Haliaeetus; species Haliaeetus leucocephalus. The sequence continues at coordinate 19,521,278 of NW_010972664.1, forward strand.
ACTGCTTTGCAGTGACTTTAAGAACCTTGGATAAAAGGTGCTAAGAATCAGCAGGGAGAGCAATGACACACAGGGACATTATACATTAGCTGGTGCAACAAACTAACTGTGTGAATTCAGATAGGCACTACTTACATGGACATTTATAATAAAGGGTATTTTTGGTTTTGGTGGTTTTGATTTGGGGGTGGGGGAAAAGGGTTGTGGCTGTAATGTGCTGTATTACCACTCCCAGGAAATTCTCTATTAACCCCTAGGGCAAGGAACAGCACTTGCTTTCCACATCCTATTCCACAGACATGTCCAAATGCTGATACAGAGGGACTGTCTCCAGGCCAGAGATTAGACTTCAGGCTTGGCCCTTCTGTCAGGACTCTCTTCTAGAGAGAGTTTACAAATTGGAGATAGGCAGTTTACACTGCTGCCCATTAGGTTACCCAAAGCTCACAGAAGTCAACAAAATCAGCGGAAGGATTTTCTGTTTGGCTCGACATTCCTTGATGTAAGAAAAAGGAACTGATGTGAAGCCTATATATTCTCCTGAAACACCACCATGAAGTAGCTAACAGCTTTCATTTCCTAGGCTGCATTCAAATCTGTGACACAGAAGTGAAAAGCCATCATACTCATATTACCTAATACCTAAACCATCTAGTTTCCCAGCTTTTGTTTTAATCCCTGATGCCTTGCCCAGCACTACCTGTGGGAAAGCTGGCTGATACCTTCCTGCAGTATCAGTTGCTAATTTGCCACTTATAAGCCTTAAAAGTACAAATTATAATAGCTTCATTTACATGTGATGCTAACTAGAGGCAAGACCTGTGGGAACTTACATCACCCACAGAAGCCCAGGCAGTTACCAGAACTCAACACATCCCAGCATTATGAAACTTAAGCACATGACGGGCCTGATTCCCATCCTTTACTGCTAAAACATTGGTCTAACTCCACTGACTCCAAAAGGACATGCTCTTGTTCTATGTTTAACATCAGTCAGGAGAGAAAGTAAGTCCTCTCTATTTTTAACCCCGCTCCCACTATCTCTTTTTGCTTGTGGAAAATACCCTCCATGCTTGGGTGACAGAATGCTGTGTGAGTGGCTAGGGAGCAAGCAGCTCATTACATTGCCCAAAATTCCAGCAGCAGTGTTTTATAAATCCAGAGATAGGCAGGACAGTGTTCAATAACATGCTCTCACCTTTCTTTATTTATCTGACAGGAATGGGAGATCACATAAGGCATGCTAGTAAAAGGCTCTGCAGAACAGAGTGCTGTTTGATATGTCAGAAACAACCAGGGATATGACCTCACTTTGGATAAACACATTTTATACCACAGATATTTAGGTAAATAATGTTTGGCTCTATTAAGTAATGAATAATTATATTAAAAGTAAATTAAATGTACCAAAGAGGCAAGAAGGAATTGCAATTTGAACATTTTATCCCCTTGCTATTTGTGCTTTAATGAAGTGTCCTAAAGGCAGTCATCATGCCAGTCTCCACACAAGTCTTTTTACTTATTACTACTTACAAATAGATTTTTACTTTCAAATCACTAGTTTCTAACACCGAGAACCACACCCCTAGGTTTTTTTTCTTTCTTTCTGTCTTTAGCTGTTTTTTTTTTTAAGAAAAAAGAAATAATCTTTCTAATTTTTAAAAAGCTAAACCAACATGAAGCAAGGGCATTCTAATGGCTTAGCAATCAAATAGATAAGCCTTAGGGTTACTGTGGTTTAAAACCACATGATCTCAAAGCTCATTGTATCTTGGTTCCTTGGATGCCCAACTTTTCGATGGCCTGAACTTCTGCCTGTGCACGTGCTTTTTTTTCTGGATCTTTCCTGCTATGGCTGGAATCTCACTGAAGGACAAGATGGAAATCTTGTTATTTAGCTATTTAGTTTATTTAGTTTTGTCAATATAACTATTCCTAATAACTATTTATTTAGTTACTTAGTTTCCTTGCTTTTTTATTTGATAGGAGGACAAGGGAGACGCACTTGTGGAAAGTTAAAGATGTTTGCTTACCAGATACAGACTCTGTCTGAAAATGTTTGCACTTCTGTGTGTCTTGAAGGGCCTGTGTAGTGAAAGCAGCCTTCCTAATTTGCATGTGAAGAGCACATGAAGCTAAGCAGCATCTCTGGCTATGCACTGCGAAGTGCTCTCCTCTCTCTTTATGGGATTATGAAGTGCTCTCATAAACTGTCAGACTGACACCTGTGGCGAGCAGCACTTGGGAGTGTCCAAGCAGCAACTGAGAGCACTTTACCGTTCCAGAAAGACAGGGAGGAAAACAAGGGAGCCCTTAAAAAGTAACAAAATTCATACTGAGACAGAGAGGTGCAATTAAGAGTAGCTGGCACTGAAAGAGAATCTTTTTCTCCATTTTAATTTCTGAAGTGCTGAGGAAGTATAAAGAGCACCTGCATTTGCATATCTGAAGCACAAGGTACCCTTTCCTTTTCAAGCAAAGGGGTGCCAGGGACTCTGGTGTGCCCTCTTGCTGCTCCTGCTATAGTGTGCTGTCTAGCATTATATTTTCAAATAGATTTCAATATTCAACAGTAGGAGCTTTCATTGTAACCTTTGCAATCCTAATGATAATGCAGAACTCTCCCCCCCGCCCCCTTCCTCTCTGCATGAAGAAGCACTGCTACGTTCTAGCTGCTTTCCAGATAACTCGGAAAGACATGATCCCTGCACTGGGGAACTTTCAAGGACTAAAATGCAACCAGAAGTTATCAGCAGGACAATACACACAGGCCATTTTTATACAAACCAGTAAATCTCTCTGAAACTGGTACGAGGGAAAACAGATTTACACGCACAACATACAGTGATAAAGGGTATAAAGTTCAATAGTTTTATGTAACATTTTAGAGGCACAAAGGGGCACATGGTGGGATCCACCTTCCCTATAGTGTATGAACAACAGCTCTTCTGGTATGGAGTGGAATCCTGGGCCTGGAGAAAACCAGTCCAGATGTGCCTGGCCTACAGGAATATTGGGGGCAGGGGCCTACAGACCCCAGGGCTACATGACAGCACAAATTCTTCAGTGGGGAAAAAGCATTTAGGTCTCTAACAGAGTTCATTTATTCATTTTGGGAAGTGATTGCCTTAACTTCAGCTGCTTGAGAAAAGCAAAGGAATAGTGGAAAAAAAATAGAAGAGGTGGTAAAAGTAATTGCCAAGCTCAAAAGTAGAATGCTAAGACTTAGGTTCAGTTGTCGTGAACGATACCAAGGAAAGTTAGCATCACAGGGTAAAAAACATCAGAAAAGAGTCAATTTCTGGGGAAAAGAGCAAGTCAAAGTAGGAGGAGTGACAATATCAATGCAGTTCAGTGGGGATCATTCAGACTGCATTTGAATGACTGTTCTGTTGAAAGTTAGGTGAAAACACAACTGGTTTTGGAAAAATAACAAAGGAAACTGAAATGCAGAAAAAGCAGAAACTACAGAAAGGTGAGGAAAAAATGGGGGTGTGCCTCTCCCAATTTGTCAGACCAATTCGGAGACACACATCTTCCCTCTTCCTCTTAGCAGCCCATCTATATTACCTGGATCCAGGCCTAACATGGGAGGACGTGAATCAGCGCATGCCGGAGCATACATAAGGACACATGTGAGAACAGAGAACTGTGTCTATGGCCAAGTCCACGCGTGTGAGAGCTGGTACAGGTACACATGCATAAATGGTAGCAAGTGACACATACATGCTATTTCAAGTGCTTCACTTAGCAAATGAACTCCATAATATTCCCCCTGAAATTGGTTGCTCCCGGGTGTTTAACGAATGGTTGGTCGTTTAATGGCCCGAGGCAAAGCCAAGGAAGGTTAACACACTGACATAGCGGACATTAACTATGATAACAACTGTTTTCATGGAGGATTATTGCCATTATAAACCTTATTCAACATCATAATGCCAACAATCATTCCCTACTTTTTCCTTGTCTTTCAAATAAAGTTAGTGTCTTCTATGATGCAGCAGAGCAAACAGCGCAGCCAAAATCTGAGGCCTTCAACTTTTAGTAATCACCTTTCTGTTTGTTCGAGTACGAGAAGTACTGGACTTCAGCTGGAAGATATCCCAGCATAAAGAAAGCCTCAGTTAAACAGAACTCCACGAGCACCTTTTACTCTGGAGTAAACAAAGGGAGAGAATTGTCTCCGCCAGGCAATTTGGTTGGCAGAAAGAGAACAGAGCTTTTCATGAGGAGGGGGTGTGACATCCACCAGCTAGAGATGCCTACTGAAGCATTCCTTGTGGGGGTACAGAAACTGGAGGCCACCGTATAATTGAGCTGATCCACATCTAACTGAGACTGCAAAGAAAAGGAGTTGAAGAGAAACAGTGCCATCACCTGCCATACATCAGACCAAGGCACTGCAGTTAATGCATCATCTCTGAGGTGTTGCAAAGAATACACTCAGAAAGGCGCAAAGCATTTGACTTGGCACCTCATTCAGACAAAACTCCCTCCTTTCAGACTGGCACCACCACCAGCTATATGGAAACATGACACTGGGACCTTCTAAAGTGTTGGTTTTCAACTTTTTCTCCGTGTACGGATCCCTCAAAATTTTCCAGTGGGAATGTGGACCCCAGCACAGTGAACATACTTTCTGTCAAATGCTCACTTTCTGAGTTATGTTTCATTTGCTTTGTGGACAGGGGGGCTGTGTTTCAGGGTTACTAGGTACCACTTAAACACTACTTTGCTTAGGAGACATGTAAAATACCTTGCCTCAAGTAAAAGATGTATAGCTTTTCCCAGCACCTCTGCACGCGTAAGATATGCTTGACACTCGAAACGGAGTTCTGCCAGGAAAAAAACCCCACTGTATGGTATTTGCTTTGGAGGGTGCAGGAAAGACATCCAACCAGAGAGGCCATTAAAGTTGGAAACCAACAGGCAAAAGCTACAGATGCTAATGAGATGCCATTATGGAATCACTTCACGGTCTTCAGAAACTACAACAAATGGGATGATTTTTCTTTAGCAGCAAAGATAAGGTATCATAAGCATTACCCTGCAAAGACTGCAACCCAGTCTCTCAAGAAGATTCAAGAGCCCCAGCAACAATTAGGCCACTGAGGGCTCAAGAAGATAAGTCTAATTAAAATCCTCAGTGCAGAGATCAGTGACCTAACAACACTTGATCTTGTCAGCTCTGCCACATCAGCCTCCATCTACTGGTGAAGGGCCACGAGGGAAGTGAAATGGATAGAGACTGGCCATAGATTTGTTTTTCAGGGTTGCAGTAAGGGAGAGGAGAATGTACGGTATCATCCATATACTGGAAATGAAGCAGTCAGTGAAACTTACAGAATCTAAATCTCAATTAGGCTTTGAAGTTTAAAAATGAAAAAGACCAAAATCAGATGGCTGAAACGTTTGTATCCAACCCATATGATAAATGTGTTTAATAATAGTTGTACTTTAAACTTTGCTATCTCCTTCCACTTAAGATCTCAAAAGGCTTTGCAAGCTTTAGAAATAAAGCCTCATAATACCTCTGCAAGGTCAGCACTATTATTCGCATTTGTAAAAGTGAAATAACTTGGCCAAGGTCACATACAGAAAGTCAGTAGCAGAGCTGGGAATAAAACCTATCTTTTTTGGCTCTTAGCTATGTATATTTAAGGTGATCTGCAAAGGAAAAATACTTGGGTATGTGCCCATTTTTTTCTTTTCATTTTTATGATGAATAAAGAAGGTCTAAAGATTTTTCTAAGAGTTCGCATAAACTGGCCTGAAGGACAACAGTGGTACTTCAAACAGGAATGACGATAAGATTTCATTTTCAACCACTTTGAAATCTGCAGCGAAAAAGTGCTAAATTAAACGCTGGTTAATAAATAACAACAGTAATGATAATAATAATCATCTGCTGTAGCACTAGCAGAATAACTCCCTATGTGAGCACTGTATTTGAGAATAAAAGTAAGATGCCTCTGATACAATTACTCCATCTCATTTATGGCTATGCCACAGTGGTATAATTATAATTATTCCACTATAGTTCTACCAGTTCATTTCCCTGTGTAAAATAAGCCCTAAGGGATTCTTTTCCTGTTTCCATCCAACATTTGAAATTTATATTCTTTTTACCCTAGACATCCTCTGATGAGTGGAAAATTCAGAGAACTACTGCATTCCAGGAGACCCAGGGGCACATCTACAGATAACAGTAAGTTGTCATAACTCTGACTCTGTAGATCACCTGAGGATCTGCTTTTAAAAAAGTGAGGAGGGATCTGCAAGAACACTGAGCTAGTTTTGCTTTAAACCACACTGAACTGAAATGAGGTGAACAGGAAGCCATCAGAACAACAGTTTTCTGGGAAAACAGAAAATCCTCAAATCCCCCAAACCTTTCCTGTCCCCTCCAATTGAGAGGGCAGCATGAATGATGGCTGCTCAGGTGATCAACCTCTCTAAAAAAACAGGGTTAAGTAGACTTTGACATTCTGAACGCATCTGGTTCATACTGTAACTAAAACACCAACAAAGCACCACAATCTCAGTAGTCTCCAACGCATTTTTATTTTCCACACTAGATGAAAAGCCAAAGTATACCCATTTAAACAAGTGTCATATTTCATGCCAGACACCCCAATTGGAGCCCCAGTTTTAGCACTCAAGAGGAAAATCCTGCCTTGCAAATCTGTAACGTCATTCACAGAACAGCCACCTTTTCACCCAGAAATTTTTACTTACTGGAGTGTTCTGACCACAGTCAGTGTAGAAAATCTAACAAAGTTGTATGATATACTTCTATCCCTACCTTTGGCTCCTATTTCATGGCTTACCTTCCTCTTGTACCTCTGGCCTTGGGTCACTATTAAGAGATACAGCCACTAGACTGCATGAACCATGGCTGCTCAGGTGATTAACTGCATTCCCATAGTGAAGGAAGCCTCCTCGACTGTGGCTTTATTTTTACGCAAGGGAAAATTGGGAAGGCAGCTAAATAACAAATCTGGAAAAACAGTACAGCTTAGATCTTTGCTGTCATATGTTCAGACTTCAGCAGTCACACTTCTGCTGCGCAATTGTGCATCTCTAATTGCACACTGTGTCCTTTCCGTGTGATTTGCAGAGCTTTACATTGTTAATGTTCACCTAATAATAAAAAATGGCTACAAAATCCCCTGAGAAGCCTTGTTATAGGAGCTTGCTAAGACTGCTAGAAAAACACTTCCCATGAATTTCCGAGGCTAGACAGAGGCACGTACATGTTTTCTGAAATGAAGGCAAAAAAGACTTGCTCCTTTAGGATACCTGCGTCGTGCCAGTGATTTCCACTAGGTCACTGCATTTTAAGCACATAGGTTAGGCAGCAGGAATTAGAGATAGTCAAAAAAGTTGTCATACCTGAAACACAAGCAAGAAAGGGCAAGGCACATCCAATTTACAGGTGCTGCCTAGGAAAGATCTCTGGCAGAAGTTGTATCCCAGAAAACTCTGGCACCACCACCATCACAGCACAACACCCACAAACCCCTTCCACGACAGAAAGCTCTGTGGGCAGCCTGGCTTTGAAGGGCTAGAACCCTTTCATACCGTCAGCACAAGACACGTAGGGAGTGCAGACCCACAAGCAAACAACTGCAAGCGAATGGAATGGAAGTGTGTGAACTGGTCAATGCATGAAGAAACATGCTACTGATGGAAAACGTGGTTGCCAAGTGTTGCTATCTGCACAGTCAGAGTACCTGTACTACTGCTATTTGAGGGGCTAGTAACTGGATCAGTCTTCCTCTATTATTAGCTAAATTGCCAGGAGTGGAGGAAAAATGCCAGACTTGTGAAGGTTATTATATAGACATCTTTCTGATAATTAGCAGAGCCATTAACAATGCCATGTTTCTGTCTTATTGTGATCAGTTGCACAGTGTTGTACACTCAGTGTCTGTTTTCCCAACCCACTGCACACAGCAGACCTAGCACTAAGAAATCAGCTCATCGAAAGTCTCTGGCCTTTTTCATCAGCTGCTGCTGATGGGACCCAGCACACATGCTCCAAAGCACTGGCATTAATCTACCAGGAGGAGAAGGAAGGGAATCATCCATTCAACATGCGGAAGGCCTCTGGATGATAAAGATGATGGCATTACTAAACTAAAAGCAGCAACATGCTGATTCCCACTTGCTGTGAGGGTTAGGTGATGAATGAGCAGGAACACAGACAGAAACATCCTTGTGATGGAGGGAGTTCCCTAGAAGGAGTTTGATCTGGATATCAAAGAAGGGCAGAGGGAGAATAAAAGAGGTCCAATCAAAATACAGCCAGTGTGTTAACCAACCTTCTTTCCAGTACACCCCTAAGGAGGGAAGTCTCTCTCTCTTAAGAGGAGAAGGTGAACCAAAAGATGACATTTAATGAATGAAATGATAGCCTCTACTTTAACAAAGCCATCTGAGCACAAATAGTTTGAAACACAACCCACTTCAAAAGAGCGCGGAGGGAGCAAACAGCAACAAGCCAGTTCATTTCAGGAAAAACCTGAGGTAAGGACCCAGATGCATAGCATTTCCTTTGCCGAGTGCTCTGCTGGCTGGGCAGGGTGCTCCTCACTGCAGTTCCAAAGACTGTGAGCTCAACAGCAAATCAAGGGGTTGACACTGTTTCATCTTTCTTCTAAACGTCTCTGAGGAGACGCAGCTTTTCCCAACATGGCAACATGGTCTTTCACCTCTGCATCAGGACTGACAATGTGCAGGTAATGTTGGAGAATAGTTTTCCATCCAGCTTTCATCCCAAAGCAAAACAACTGCCCCACACCGTGTGTACTGTTCCTTTTAATCCTCCACAGCCATCACTCCTCCTCTGTTAGGGCAGCGAGAAGAGTGAGCTTTGCCTGTGTTCATCTAGGCTTTTATACGCTGGGCACCATCCCAGTGAAAACAATGGAGACGCACTGTCTGCTACACTGAAATCAACACACTCTCTCTGGTCCCAGGGTTTTTATTCCAGTCTGGCAGTGCAGGAATGTGGTGCTATTAACTGTGCCAGTGTTTCCTGAGACAGAACCACAGTCATGCAGGGATCCATCCCTTCAGCTAGAAATTTCGATTTCAGATGGCAGGAAAGTGGAAGTGTTTTACTCAGTAGAAGTAGTTTCTACCTAAAGCTGTTGCAATATGCATGCTGTCTCTATCCCTACAGCACCTTCCTTCAACTTCCCCCTTGGGAAAAAGGGTTGAGATTTTTAGAAAGGGGTAGGGACAACTAGAGATGGATGGGAAAAGCAAGTTAACTGGTAAGGGGATATTTGTAACCAGCAGGAAAGGAAAGTGGTAGTGCAAGTTTGTTGGAAAATAAAAGAGATTCAAACATTTTAATCCTGCAGCATCTGTAAACATGCATTTAATTTGCCCATTCATTTATTTTTAGTCTTTCCTGGAGAAAAGAAAACATTGTGAGAGAGGAAGGAGAGGAATTTTTTGCTTCTATAACTGTGAAGGCTTTCTAAATTTTGAAAAGCAATTGCAATGTAGGCAGGATTTTGGCTCCCTTGCCTTGAGGACTGAATCCTCCTTAAGGACACAGAGTGAACAGTCACAGTACAGACCTGCTCCCAGACACTACCTCTAAACCCTGCTTCATCTCTCATTTGAAGGAATTGTTTCTCGTAAAGTCAGTGCAGCTATGTGTCTTACTCCATTCAATTCCTGGCCACTGTGCTTAAACACCAAGTGATGGTGTTAAATCAGCAGTAGGAGCCAAAGTATTTTGAGAAATGTGCAAATGGTTACAAGCAATATGGACTAAGGCTTAGCATTTCATTTGTCAGCTAAAGTCCAAAATAGATGCAAATTATCAAACTAGCTAATTAAAAAAAACCCAAAAAACAGGAAGCCAAGACAATGAGATCTACATCCTATAATTAATCTTCACATCGTCCATTTCCTCTCCTGGATTTTTTTTTTTTTTTTAATTTTTGGGTGTTGTTAGAACACCACTGCTCAGGGGATATCAGAGATGTCACTAAGGGCTTGATGTCTTAACCAACATAATACCGAGCCCTGCATAAACAACCACTGTCACAGCAACATTGGCTTGATGCACCTTTCCCTTCCACGTGTCATTTCCCACTGGGAGTATGCATTGCCCCACCTTACTTCAGAGCTTAAGGTTTTCACACATTCCCCTTGATTTCTTATCAGCAGATGGTGAGACAGAGGTCTGATTTCAAGGAGCACAAGGCAAACCAGCCAAACTCACTTCTGTCTCCTCCTCTCCCCACCCTGGAAGTAGAAGGTTTGTGTGGATGACTTGACTTTACCTGAAGGTTCCCCTAGGGAAGACAACTCCTCAGCCAGCTGCTGAAGCTAGTTTCCTGACAGCACAAACAAGAAGGATGAAGGCAGAGGACCCTGCTCAGTAGACAGCATGAGATACCATATGAAATCTATTTCATGTTTACTGTCTGGGCAGACGCTTCATAGTGGATACAGGCATCCAATAGAATCTTCAGCAGATGTACTAGCCTATTTTGCCCTTAGAAGCAAGGAAGAGTGGAAACACAGCTATCAAACAGGCAGTTTGGGTTTATCCAGAGGCTACAGAAGAGGAAACCTGAGTAATTTTTTTCTATCTCATAATGGTCTGTGATTTGACCAACACAGTGTAACTGTGCAATATCTAAATTAAATTCTTATTGAAGACAACCTTACTTCAAGCTAGACTTCACCTTCTCTTCTCTCTCTTCTAATTTCCAGAGCAGATAGAATGAACACTGATGATCAATGCAGTTCAGCCGAAGTTCAGCACATAGGCAGTTCCACGCAAGAGGCTAACTAAGCAAATCCGAAATACTACTGCGTAACACACTTTGTCAGGAGATAGCCAAAAATGCAGCCCTGGAGTTCAGTGTACAGGCTATTCCCTCACATAATGTAAACTCAAACTTGTCTGTGAGGTTGCACCTTTCGCCCTTTCCAGATTAAAGTCAGGACAACGTTCCCCTTTTTCTTGCCCTTCTCCCTGTTTTCTATTTCCTAAAATAAAATGAGCAAAACAAGAACTATCACAAATTAACGAGGAAAAAAGAAACAGAGCAGAACATGGTAGGACAGGAGAAGGTATAGCAAAACCAGAGAAGGACAGCATTCATTTTACCCACCAACTGCTCCACAGTTTTACAGGGAACCACAGTGCAACAGCATCATTCACCTCTACTCTGCACAAGTCGCTGCACCATAACCATTTTTATACCTGTAGCTGAGAGTCTATCCATCCTTCTTTTGGGGACAGCTCCTGAAAGTCCTTCTGGTTTTTGGCTTCCCATTAGGGACATGCACAATGGCCGTGAAGCCGGTGTTTCATCATGCTTCTTCCAGCATCAGACATTACCACAGAGTAAACTAAGGGGCAGGAAACCTCAGCTGACTACATAAGACCTTATTGTGTTCTGTTGCAATGCTAGAAATACTTCACATATGTTCTGATGACGATGGCTTTTTGCTACGAGACCAGGGCAGCATAATAGCAGGGTAAGCTTTCATACGTCACCTATTTAACACTTCCGACATGTGGTATTTTTATAGTCACTGAAAAAACTACAGTAGTAATTTGGAACATAGTCCAAAAGATGAAGGATCTGGATTTAATATCTAATAGCGATTCTCTGAGGCACAGAGTGGTTATATGGTGTAAATGAACCATGATAGATAGGTCTTGCTCCAAAGATCAGTGATGCTGGGACAACAGTGAACAAACAGCTGCAGAGGGCAATCATGAATCAAAGAAGAAAAAAAAAGATATTTTTTTTTTCAGAAGCTAAAAGGGCTTCCATTTCAGTCCTAAACTGTTCTGGGAAAAAGAAAAGACAGTCATGATGCTTCCTTCAGGATTTCAAAGACTGAACTGAGAGGAAAGCAAGGAAATCATTTTGAATTGTTCAGAATCTGAAACACTTGTAATAAAGGTGGAGGCATCCCCAAAGTTCATTAACTGCTCAAGCAGTGTACATCCCAGGCCTAGCTTTGCTAGTGAACCATCCCACAGTAATGGGGAATGCTTCAGGTGTGAACCCTACACTGTCCTCCTTTGAACTGCAAGGAGCCTACCAGCTCCAAGCCCTGCTTCCCTCTTTCAGAAAGCCTACAGTATAAGGAAATACCACTCTGGTCAGTCATGATCAACATTCTTTTCAGATCACTTTTTTTTTTCCTCTCCTTCCATTTGAGTTTTTTTTTCTTTCTTTCTTTCAATACATGAAGGCAATATTTACAGCCAAGGCAGTGCTGAGTAAGATGCAGTGATTATGGCTGATTTTATCACAGCCGTATTACTTAGCTGCAAGGTGAAGCGCTGTGCTAAAATGGATCATGAATCCCTGAAATTGACTATCCGTCACCTTTATAATCCTGATGGAAAGGCAGGTCAGATCAGGCCTGACAACTTCCCATGCAAACCAGACTACAACAGTGACGTCTGCTTGCCTCAAGGCATTTATTTGTCTGGAGAGGAAGGTGATGCCTTAAGGGAACTGGACTAGAGAAAGAGGGAGAGAAGAAACCAACTACCCAACTGCCTCTGCAGGAATCAAATAGAGGAGCCTAAATGTGTGCACAGAAAGGCTGCTAGGGGTATTGGATGAAAGGATATTACAAGCAGCTAAGAATCAGGATTGCAGCATGAAGGCCTCCCCCTAGGCTGAGGAACGGATTTCAGTTTCAAAGTAGGAAAAATAAAATAACACCTCCTCAGTGGGAATTTGTGGCATGAGATGAAACCTACAAATGGGGAAAACTTTCAAATGTCTGAAGAGTCTAGTCATACCTCCTTCAAATTCAGTATCAGAGCCTTTCTCGCCAAGTCAGATTAAAAAAGCATCTGCAAGTTTGGAGACCAAATTAATCAGGGTGTTATCACTGGCCATTATTACACGTGGCATCCCTGCAACAAAACCCACAGAGCGATGGCTGCGTTGAATCTCACAGGGGATGTTTATTTGGAGACAACCAGCACAGTTGATCAGAAAAATCGCTAAGCTATCCCAGTGAATCTTCTTGACTGGCATATGGCCACATGCAAGAGAGATTCTCTAGGAGAAAAGACTAACTAGCATGTTACTGTTTCTAATGAGATTGATGTGCTGCTTTCAATAAACACAGAACAACCATCTTCTTAAGGCAAGACTTGTTCCGGAGTATAAACACAGGTTGTCTCATTCATACACCAGGTTTGGGCATATCTCAGTACCACCAAACGCTAAGGAGAGTGCTTGTTCTTGGTGTCCATGTTCTGTTCCCAGCACAGTTTCTTACACATCAGGTCAGGCAGCCTAGCCAGTCATCGACATTACTGTACTTTATTCTTTCCTATGCAAAAAGAAGATAATACACAGTATGTCACAGAGCTACTACACACTTGTTGTTAAAAGTGGGGTAGACTCTTTGAGATCCACAGATAGTATTAAAGAAGGGCAAAGACTACTTACATCTTGCTCTTCTCACCTGTCCTTTCTTCCCCTTTCCTCTAGTGCCTCTCCTGGGTAAGTCACATCCCAGCTAAACCTCTTAGTGAGTGATTACATTAGAGATAGTGCTAATTACCAAATGTCATCTGTGTGGTACAATCTTATCAACACCCCACACTTCCTCCCCTGAGGTGAGGGGGCTTGATCCATTTCATAAAAGTATCCTAGTTATCTGCTCTAACAAGCTTCATTCCCTCAGGCTTGAAGGTGGCTGTTTTCCTTTTTCGTTTTTTTTTTCATCCTAAGTACAGATTCAAAGCTTTTCTGCTAGAACCTCTTACAAGGAGGAGGGTTTTCCCCAGCAACAGAGTGGTGGATATTATCCTTTGTGTATAAAAGGAGCCAGTCGGTTCCCAAGGTGCTGTGTTTCAGATAACGCACTCAGATGCTTTTCCCCTCACACACCATTCAGCAAGCAGAGTGCAGTTCTATCACCCACCATAGGGCAGAGGAACTCAATATCTGCCCTGCAGCTGCGAACACTGAGTGTTGAACATGGGGTAATAAAGGAGGAGCAGAAATAGGCAGGTTTACTGCAAGAAAGCCCATAAATACTTTGGTAAGGCAACTAAATCATGACTGTAGTATTGCCTTATATTTTATTTCTAGAACCACCATCTGACCAAACTCTGCCAATGCCATGCTCTTCTGCCCTGTAGCACTCCCTGCTAGCCCAGTTAGGTGCTCACCCACATTTCCTACAAAGTAGCTGACATGCAGCGCCTGCATCTAACACACTCAGGAGCTGACGTGCCCGCTGCACCAAAGTTCATAGTAACTGCCAGAGCAAATGGCTAGAAATACCCTGAAAGAAATAAAGGTAACGACTCTTTTGACATGCTTTCCAGTTGGACTCGAGTCTCTGAAGGATTAACAACATAACATGGGGTAGGCACAGTGACCCTGTGGTTTTGGTTACAGCACTGCTATTTCCCAAGGTTTTAACAGGCTAATTCCATCTTGCACTATTATCCAGAAGGCAGTTTGCTCCCTTATTAGTAGATACTTCGGTTGTATTCTTTCTGGGGGTTTGGTTATTTTCATGTTTGAAGGTTGTTACTGTTTTTTTTATATAATTTGTGTGCATATTACTTGCTGTCCCTGGAATTCATTTTGTTCCCTGCTAATGAAACCTCTGCGTCGCTAACAAAGCGGAAAATAAAAAAGGTAAATAGCACTCTCCAGAAACAATTTGTTTCTTGTTCTGTAAATTCTTGCTGAACAGCATCTCAGGGAATTTTCACCCCAATAAGAGAAGAGAGGAGCAGAAGGTGATTGAGAAGGAGGTGGACGAAGGGGCTACAAATGCAGTTAGTCGATCTGGAAAGGAAATAATAATTACACTCACACCGTAGACAAACAGGTACCCAGACAGCTGCACCTGTGAAACTCCAGAAAGCACTTGAGCACTGGCAAGCCATGCAATTGAATAGAAACCGTTGGTTACAGAAAGATCTGAAGGGGAGATTACTTTTCTCGTGTTTAACCCTTTGGAGTTATGCCAAGAGTCAGCTGCCCTCACCAGAGTCTAGACTCAGAAAACAGAACAGGACACAGAAAATTAACAAGTAATCTTGCTCTGCAAAACCACAATGATATAGGGGAGGTACAGACTGTGTCCAGTGGCATTGCTGTCAGTGAACACGAAACAAGGAAGACGTGATGCTGTTTTTTCCTAGCATGTACACTGCTACTACCTGCTCAAGAAAAGCAAAAGATGCTCTACAAAACGTAGTTTCTTTCTCACATAGGAGAGCCGTTATGTTCATTTTCATACATCTGAATATGAGTCACAAGGCTGAAATTTTCCAAAAACCAGGACTGTCGAAGAGATTTTCAAGTTCATATTGAAGCTCCTAAATTAATGCCTTGCAATTGAAAAGAAGTGAACCTCCAGCTGCTTCCACTATCTGACATTCAGATCTTAAACTCTAATCCAAGCAGAGAGGTAAAAACAATATCACAGGGCAGAAAGGGAGAGAATCTTACATCCTTCCACCTGTACAGTCAAGTAATAAGCCATCTCTGTGCCTTATTGCTTGGGAACCAATAACAGAAATTAGTACTTTTCCCTGAAAAACAAACCAACCAACCTCAGACTCAGCCAGAGAGAAATGCACTGAAAAACAGGACTTATTTCTAAGATTACTCAATTGTTAAAAGTAGCTAAGGGAATTAGGTGCCCAAAAGCCACAGGGCCCTATGTCCCTTAGCCACATTTAAAAATGCATGCATAGTACTCCACACGTGAACACACCTTTGCACTGTCACTCACTGGATTACTGGACCAGCCCTTGTATGGAAGATTAAATACAAACTGCTCTACTGCTAAACCATATTTATTGAGCTTTAACCACCACGTAATTTATACATCTCTTCTCGCAGAGTTGGAAAAACTCCCATCAACAATAATAACGGCAACACTCAATTTCAACTGGTACATTTTTAACCTACAATAAGCAACCTGTTATATCTATAAAGAGCTCTTTAGAAGTTATGCAAGGTATTAATTGAGCTGCTAGGAGACCATGCAGGTTGGTTTTGTAGTGACTCCACAGTAAAAAAGAATGCAGCAACCAGAAAAATCCTGGCAAGATAGCAGCAGCATCTCAAGAGATGATTGCTGCAGCTGTACTGGTTATTTACATGAAGTCAATTCCAAGTGATTATTAAGAACATGAGGTTTATCGTGTAATATAAAAGGCCAGTTCATTATGTCCGCACAAGCTACAGCTTAAATGGCAAACCTCAATAATTCAGTTTTCTAACAGCAGTTTGGGATTTAATCGCTGCACAATAACTGCATTAATTCTGAATTAATTTCTTAATGGAGATGTAATTGTCTTGGGCTTCATCTAAAGGGCCAAAATCTGCTCTCACCAGCATAAATCCAGTGGAAGTTCATGTAAGAGAGTGGGATGATTTCAACATAAAGAAAACTGAAGTCAACAGGCAGCTGAGTTTTACACCGGTACCAGAGAAAACAGTATGGCCCAACCATCATTTGCACTTTTTCACCTTCTGTCCCAAACGACCCTCATTTGCCTGGGCAAAGTCCATACAAGTACTAAACACAGAAATGATATCAACTCTGTTTAGTGCTATTATTATGATCATTCATTTGTAAGACACTTCATCCCAAAGGGCTGCAAAGCATTTTAGTGCAGGGAAAACATCTCATTTCATACCAAAATGCTTTCAGGTCTGGGGTGAAGAAACCAGCTCATACCGATGGGGGAGGTAAAAAGGCAGACAATTAGCCACTTTTCCATTTGGCTAAGAGATTCAAGCTGACACCTCCAAGTACTGTAACAAGCCCTGTATGAACAATTTAAGGAACATAGCTTCAGAAGGTATTCACAAGAACTCAGATACTGCTGTGGCAGGCACACTGGAAATCCTTAAGATAGAACTGAAATCACTGGGAACAAAAAAGTGATCACTGCTACAGTCATCTTATAATATGGAGGAAGATGGTGATAGCAAGAAACTGATGTTGCAGGAAGAATGCCTAGACAGCATGGACAGGGAGAGATGAAACAAACATATTTTAGATCTTCCGGTTGCCCACTCTGGTTGATGAGCTTTTAGTGAGAAGAAGAAAGTTGAGAACACAAAAAGCAGAAGGGCAATAAATCATCTGGAGTAATCAGTGAGGCAGGTAGAAGTTACAATGACAACACTGCCAATCATGCAGGAAATTTTGAGTCTACTGAGTGCCAGAGGCTGAATTCTAGCCCTGGAAGTCCTGCAGTTACAAGGAGGTCTTTCAGGCTCATCCCTTTCAAGGCCACACCAAGGAAGAACAGTGTGGTGATAACACCCCTTACAATCCTAGCTGGCTAGGTGAGTTGCAAATTCAGCATGTGACAGTAAGTAAAACCGATTGAGAATACACAAGCAATACAGCCCACTATGCCTTTACTTCAATTTAAGAAGTGCCATCTACCATTGTATACAAATATACCTTTTCCCTGTTGCAAGCAGGAAGAGAGAAGAGAGAATTTTCAAGTGTACGTGTTAAGCATTTTCCTACCAGCACCACGGCAACTGCACATGAATTTTCCATCCATTTTACATCTATTCACACCATCAATGACACAGAACCATTGACAGCCTCTCTAATGTTTGGTTTAATATTATCAAATGAGAAGAGCAGTCACAAACAGCATCCTGCTAAAACGTCATGCATCTGCTTGCGTGCTCCTTGAGGACCACCTCTACAAACACTGCCCTGACACAGCCTTGCAGGCGTCTCATACGACTGTGTCATGCTATGAACTGTCATGTCACAGAGTGCAAGTGGCACAGGTGTACTGCACTAGGAGTCAAGTGTTTTAAGCAAATCCAGCAACACCCACTTAGTCAGCTCTAGTTTCTCTTCAAGTCTATATGCAGTGTTTATCCTCTTCCCGTAAATGTGACAAGAGTTCCCAACCACTGAAAACATGCCAGTACACTCAAGACCTCTATTCAGACTTGAGAGATGGGGATGGTTAGTAGGAAGCAGACCAAGCAGGAGTCATCCTCGTCATATTAAGAGGAAAACAATATACAGACAAAAGAACTGTTTTTAAAAGCCTTTCCTGCCTTTCACTTTTTGAAACAAGAAAGAGAGCTAAGCAGCTTGTTTTGGGGCCTACTACTCGTTCATGAATACATCAGCAATATATTCCTTTGCAGCTCAGTAATACAAGGCATATGCAAGCAAATATATATTCACTGCCCTTAACACAATGACTGCTCCTCCTCTAGTGACAGGAAAGCCTCAATAGAAAATGTACATGATGTGAGCAAAGCAGTTGGCATCAGAAGTTGTATTAAGAGATAGGAGTCCTTGGCTCTTTGTATGCCTGAAAAGGACACTGTCTTTCAGGTCAGTGAGCTGACCCTCCTTATGGATCAAGGTCATGATGAAATTTAGCAGATCAATCATCAAAACTGTTGGACATAAAGGAAAAAATTGCCAGAACAGTTTTGATTCCATTTTTTATCAAAATCAGGCCTCTCTACAGAAATTGTCAACTTCAGTGAAATGTTTGATGGCTAAAGTTTCAAGTGTTTCATTGCGATAATCTCAGAACATTGTGTTTGGATCCATTCTTTTGATTTTTATGTCATTAATATTTCATTTAATCTATTGCTCTCTATCAGATGTATGTGGATTATTATTTACTTACTAGTTTAATACAATAAAAAAGCCAAAGTAAAGAAAACAAATCAAAAGAAAACAGTGAGAGTTTAAATAAAAAAATAAATCAAATTGTCCCTAACAAAAAAGGCTTCACAGACGTAGTGTTGACCTGCTTTGAGAGAGCTGGAGATGACCAGGTCCTCTACATTCAGCAGAGTATGGAACAGGGATTTTTGACCATAGTGTGATAGAGCTGTTGTTTTGCCTGTTTACTTGGATGCCAAAGGATGTGCAGTCTGTTCTAAACATTGAAAACATTTTGGTTGTCCTGTGACTCTAAGGTAGAAAATGGCTTCCCTGCATGCCTTTGAATCAAGAAACCTCTTCATTGTGAGAAAGTTGAGCTCTAAATTGAGAATTCATCTCTCAATACATCTACATAGGCTCAAATTCCAGCTTCCACAGTGTAACTGCCCTAGCAATCTAGTCATTAAAAACTCTTCTGGTGATTGGATAATCTGTGCCAGGCCGACTGGGGAAGGAAATAAAGCTTAGAGAAAGAAAGGAAGATATAATTTAGCTATACCTTAGAAATAAAAGGAATTTGTTAAGCGAATTTGCTGTGATAGCCTCTGGCATTTCACGGTATCACAGACATTTGCCTGTGGTATCCCAATTCCCTGGCATGCAAGATACAGCATAATTCACATGTTAGGGCAGATTTTCCAAAAGCAGGTGACAGACCAAAGCCTCATCCGTGGTTCACTATGTCACTGGATTCAGTAATTTTTCTGTCATCTTTAGGTCCTTGTACCACATCCATCACTACAGTATCTCAGCAGCTGGTGATGTTCATCAGACACAAAATCAACGAGCAGCCAAGAATACATAAAATGGTGGCCAAAATTGGGTTCTTAAATTCACACTTTGGCAGAGGAACAAATAGCATGATCCTCCACACTGAGAGACCAAAAATGATCAGGCAAAATTCAATGAACATGCCATGGCGAACCTCCACAATAACTTACAAATGCACTCATCCATAATTACAAATCTAAGCCAAAGTACTGGGTTCAGAACCAGTAAAATTCCCTGATCTCCAAAACTATTGGTGGTGGGTCTGGATGATACAATAGCCTTTTCTGAACTTCAGACCTATGAATTTACAAAAAAGTAGCGCATACTTCAGCCAAAATCACCCTGTGTGTTTCAAACTGTAGTAATCTACAGACACATCCTAAGCAACACCCACACATTGGCAGCAGAACACCCCAAGCACTTCTGCACACTGAGGCAGAGGATGAAGTAGATTAGCTTTCAGGATCTCTCTAAACTATTTTCTCTGTGATCCTATGAAACCTGCACAAACTAGCAATGAGGGATCTTTCATACAGCTTGCCTCACAGGATCAACCTGGACCAAGCTGATAGAGAGTGCCATAATTCACAGGAAAACATTCTATAGAAAATGTTCTTTTTGCAAATATATATTAATAAATGAAAGCTGGTACAAGTCTCTCACTCACCCCCAACTTTGCACATACAGAGCGCTGGGGTTATTACCGGCTCATCAAATATTCCATTAAGACTGACAGTCCGAAAAGAGAAGTGCCATTTGCACAAGTTCTCTCCGAGCTCCAGCAGCCCTCTCTTGTCAGTGTCATGGCTGGACTAAGATTCTGTAGTGAGCAAAAATGAAGTCAGAACCTCTTTAATATATAATTAGCAATAAGAGGAGTGTGAGGGCATTTGAATAATACATCTCATGGTCAGACAAAGCAGTAGGAGCCAAAAGAGAAAGAGCGTAAGAAGTCAAGGGGGCAAAGATCAAAGAAAAATGAGACTTACGTACCTATGTGAAGGGAGAGATCTAGTTATAAGCTGATAAATAGTAAAAATAGCGCTTGGCATTTATAGAATGCTTTGCTTTCAAAGATTTCCAAAATGGAGCTCAAAGGCTGGTAAGAATGATTGTTCCCTTATTATAGCATGGGAAATAGAAATCCATATGGAGCACATGACATTTCCAAGGGCTTCAGGGTGTCGGTGGCAGAGCTGCGACTACAGCCATTTTCTAATGGCTGGAGCAATTGGCCTCTTCCATCCTATCCCTGGTCGAGAGTGTTCAGAGACAGGGAGATAATGCACAATACTGCTGAGTTTCCCCATAAACCAGACTAAAGTCGGGTGTTTGGTGTTTATGCCAAATTTACTGGTGCCAGGTTAGCCTAAGGCTACCACTGGCAAATGTTATACTCACAATGCCTGAGAAATGCAGAGAAAAATGAATGCACGGAAATGATTTAGTGGTAACACTGAGCTCTGAATCTGTTTCCAGCACCTCAAAATACAGATGTGTTTTTCTTTTGCATCTTGGTTCATATTCCTCATTATAATCACTGTCTTGCTTTCCGTGCTGCGCCCCCCCAACTCACATTTAGTACCTAGGATTGCAGATCAGGGTTCATGTAGAGACATCAGCTTAATATTTACGGGATCTGCAAACAATGGCATAGATATAACCTCTCATTTTTCAGCAGAGCAACTCTTCAGACCTGGACGCATTTGCAGTCAATTTTTACCTGGGTATAAAGTGCCTATCCACCAATGCATCTGTCCTGTCTGCTTCTCTGTGGCCCTCCCCATCCCCATACAGCAGCCCTGTTGGGTTCCTGCAGCGGCAGCACATGGGGAGGATGGCAGTGCCTCACAGGAAATTTCCAGCTGGCAACCACTGTAGAAAGAGCGAAAAAAGGTTTGGGCCGAGGAGGAGTTAGAGGTGGAATTGAAGCGGCTGCTTTACTGCTCCCCCTAAAATAAAGCCTCGATACTAAATAAAGTAGAAAAGACACGCACAAAACCCCCTTCAGCTCCTCATTTAAAGGTAAAGCGGCAAAAAGAGCAGCATGGTCTGCAGCTGGAGCAGAGGACTAAGCTACAGACCTGTGTGGGCAGAAAGTCCTCAGAGAAGGGATTGCCTTGCCCTTTTAGAGCACAAAACGTGAGGTAATGGCTTCATTTGACAGCTGCTGAAAAATAAATTACTATTATTACTATTATTATACTTGCATGGGGTGCAGGTGCCCAGGTGCTGGCTGTGAGGAGCTGCAGGGGCAGCCTCTGTGAGGCGAGGCCGGGGCCGCCCCGTACTGGTTCTGACCGGTTCCGGCTGGTTCCAACAGCCCCTCAGCCAGGCTGGCAGCACCTCAGGGAAAGCGTGTGTAAGAAAGGGCAGGAAAAAAGCTGGACTGGGAGAGGAGGAGGGAACGAAGTGAGAAACCGCAGAGGGAATATGGTAGTCAGTGAAGGGAGCAGCAGACAAAAACCGCCATGCGCTGACCAATTCCCCATAACTGTTTGTAAAGACAACGGGGGGACACACACCTCCCTCCCTCACTCCCCCCACCCCCAAAAACACCAAACAAAAAGTTCACAGAAACCACAGGAACAAGTTAGATGACCAGTTTCTCAACGTGGTCTCCAAATTTCTGGCTACCTCCATGACTTCAGTACCTCACAGCGTTCAAAACCAAAGGGGCCCTCCAAGGATGAGCTATGGATGGCAGGACCCAGAGCAGAAGGAGGGCCGTAGCCCATCATACCCACCTCCCACCCCGCTGGAGAGACCTGGCCTCAGGGCAGCCAAGGGATCAGGCTGAAACAGAGGAAGAAAATCATTTAAATGGACACTTTCAGTCATGGAATCATTGCTACTATTCCGCCCCACCTTCTGAAGCGGAACGCTACTTCAGAAACTTTCCAGCTGTAAGATGCACAGAGGCTGCAGTGCCAGGAGAATCTGACCCAGCTCCAGGTGATGACTAAGGGAACCTACAAGTACCTTGCTTACAGGCAGCAGAAGTCATAGTGCTCTGCAG
The DNA here is from genome assembly GCF_000737465.1 of Haliaeetus leucocephalus. NCBI lineage: Eukaryota > Metazoa > Chordata > Aves > Accipitriformes > Accipitridae > Haliaeetus > Haliaeetus leucocephalus. Next base: position 19,543,800 of record NW_010972664.1, read on the forward strand.
GCATCTAGACCAATATGCAAGGAGCAAAGATGAGGTCCTTGGTCATGACGCATACTTGTAACAGTAACAGGCAGTCATGTAAGAGACAGACCCCAGAAAATGACATTGAAAATACACGTAAGTCTCTACAACATGTTTCTTTGAAATATTTCACAGGCACCATATTATCTTGCACAGACGGCTGGAATTACAGGGACTCTGTAGGGAGGAAAAGTTCAAATAGAGAGGAAGGGTATAAAAGTTATTAGGAATGCAGGGATTTCAGGCAAGCACACTGTGTTTGCAGACAGGGTGGGCTCAGGATGGGTTCCATCTTAACTACAGCAGGCTCCAACTGTGCTTCTGAAAATTAATATGGTTTGGAGGGGATTTTCTTAAATTCTGAGCTAAGGAAGTCTGGCAGGTGCTAAGGAGCGCTCAAGTCAGACAAAGACATCTGCTAGGGATGCCAGTAAAAGAGAGATAACTGTTATCTGGGAGCAAAGGATAGGACAGGAACTTCAGCTAGAGCAAAGCTGAGAAATGTTACAACTGCAGAAATAAATTCTGAAAAATAACAGGGCTTCCAACACAGAATTTCAATAAAATTAGGCTCTGGGCCAAGACTAAAAATGATCATGTGTGTACACATCACTGCAGAAGCTTCTGAGCAATAATGGGTAAACGAGAACGCTGGATAATGGAAGAAAACCTTGCTATAATAAGGACTAATGGAATGACAAAGATCAATGGAAGAACATAATCTTTGGTTTCAAACTGTATGTGAAGGACATACTAGGCTTTAGGGGTGAAGGTGCTGTACCCCCACAGAATCCAGTGAGGTAACATTTTGAGATGTTCATAAAGTAAGCTCCAAAAGCCCCCAATATAAGAATATCAGTATACTAGCAGGGTTACATCATCCTCTTGATCAAGCGGACAGAAAAATACTAAATGCATAATGTTGATGAACATCAAAGCAGTAATCAGTCTAATAAAGCAGAAAAAAGTGGATGCCTTTGGTTATCTGCTTACAAAAATGAGTCAGGTGTCATGTTGGGTGACAGTTTAGAAAAATAATTTCTTGATGTGTTAAATAAATTATCACTTAGAACAGCTGACTCCAGAGCTCGCGGAGACTGAAGGCTATTTTCAGTGCAATTTGACATGAAAGACAAAAGCCTGTTTGCAAAGCAACTGTTGTTGATGCACTGAAAAACAATGACCACTTCACAAACAGGCTTATTGTCCCTCAGGAATTACACACACACACACACCCCAAAAAAACCAAACAAACACTCCCCACCCCCCCCACCCCCCAAAAAACCCCCCAGAACAGCACAGAAGTGAGGTACTAAATTTTTTGAAAGAGGATTGTAAAACTAATGAGGAAGCTGGTTGAAAAAGAAGTTAACATCAGAAGTGATAAGGATTAAATCCCTATCCTAATACATAAAGACAAGGGGGGGGGGGGGACTCATCCAAGAGTCAGAAGGGCATTTCCAAATACGAAAGAATCTAGGAAGCGAAATGACAAAACCCTTAAAACAGAGGAGTACATTTAAATGGACAGGCTGAAGAAATTATTTGAGCAACAAAGTATCCCATCAGTAAAAAGAAATTCAGGCTCAGTGAGGCCAACCCAGAGAAACATAAGGAAAATACAAAATCGTCTCGGTTCCCTTTTGGAATACCTCCTACTTATTGTTCACTATAATGGCTTTGCTAGTGTAAGATGTTTGGGGGAATAGCAAGATCAAGGTCATGCTGCTGTTACTCCGTGGTTCTCTGCATAGATACACCTGGTGAGAGACACCGAGCTGAGAGAGCTTATTCTTACTCTCACTCAGGAGAATAGGAACTAAGTTCAAAGTGATCTTGGCAAATGGGAGAAGTGGTCCAAAACAAGTAAGGCGAAATCTGACAGAAAGGTACCAAGTGCTACCTCTAAGAGGGGAATTATGTCATGTACAGAATGCCCAGTCACCAATTTGTTAGTGAGTAGTCCTACGACCTGAAGCACACATAGCAGTTCACATGCTAAACAGGAGCCAACAGAGCAATGTTGTAAAGAAAACACATGCCACGTTAAGGGGAGAATAATGTGCAAGATGTGAAAGGTATCATTTGAAAGATGCATAGGGTTATGGAGAAACCTCAGTTGCAGAACTACTATCCAGTTTTAGGCACCAGACTTCAGAAAAGAGACAGAAAAACTGGGATAAATCCAAAGCAGAAAAAAAAATATCTTTAGAAAACAACACTCATGAAGAAAGGCTGGCAAAAAAAACCATTTGTTTAATCTAGAAAAGAGAATACTACAGAACTAACGGGCCTTGAATACATGGAAACTTATTGTGAAGAGGATACTCTTTGTGTCCGCAGCAGTCGGGGCGGGGGGAAGAAATCAGCCTAGCATACAAAGCGAAAGATTTAATTTGGAAATTAGGAAAAATTTTTCATTTCTTAGGATAGCACAGCATTACAGCATGCTACCTAGGCAGGTGGCTGAGTCTCCTTCATTGGAAATTTCTAGAAATTAAGTAAATATTCAGAGTAGTCAGGTCCCTTTCATCCCTGCATTTTATGATTTTTACATGATCCTGGTAGAGATCTTAGTATCAAACTTCTGCTAGGGCAAGGTTTCCATTCCACTGACATGAATATGCTAGAGCCCCCCCAAAATCCATTGGGTTAGCAAAGGACATACGTTAGGTTCAGTAATCAAAGGATCTGTGCTGACACCAAGATTCAGATTATGCAGAGAGAGATTTGAAAACTGGTGTTACAGAAAACCAAATTAAAAAAAAGGAACAAACAAACGAAGGATTAGATTAGCAAAGGGGGGATGCAGGCCAAGACTGAAGGGTACTTGGACTTGGATGTAGGGAGCCTGGGGCTGGGACAGCAGGCCACGATAGGAAAGGCTTCAGGCTGAACGCACTGCATTTCCTTACATTTCACAAGGAAACAACAAACAAAAACCCTATGGACCCCATGGGTAAGGCAGAGGCATTTCAAACCCTCTACAGAAAGATAAGAATTTGTTGCTATAAGATGTATGGATGAATCAAGAGCCCATACAACGCAAAGAAAGAGTCCCCCCAAATATCATCATGAAACCTCACTGAAAATCCTAATAACAATTTCTTTATAAAAAAAAGAAATAAAAAAGAAAGGAATAAAAAAAACCCTCAGGAGTGAAGCAGTAAGAGCAATGCTCAGAACTAAACTCACAGTATTCGATTCTTTACAGCTGCCCAATATATTCCCCACATATAGTCTAGGAGGGAATTGGGGGATATGGATGCCTTTAGCCATGATGCACAGGATGAAGGGAAGAGGTGAGGAGAAAGCTCGCTTTCTAAATGCAAGCAGAACTGATAAATCACAGCCTGGCTGGCATGGCAAACACCAGTCCCTCTGGCAGCTTTGTAATTACTCCCTAAATGTGGTCTCAACCCTCTTGATGTGGAGATAAATAACTTTATGTGCAAAGCAATTAAAGCCTCAGGCAACGCTGCCGGCAAAGCTTGGTCACTGCGTGTCACTATCCATTTGCCAGAGAGGTGTACAAGTGGTACTGAGTTTATTAAACTGGAGCACTGGCTTCCACACATCAACCTGCCAAAGGCCTTCTTTGGATGGCCCTCAAACAATTGTTTCTACTCTCCAAAGCAATGAAACATCCTGGTTCAAGGGCTGAACCTGAAGTGAGTTGAGAGACCCTCTGAGCAGTGTGCTAGGCATTTTGCTTCTATCTGCTCTCCCAGAAGAGAGGAGTTTTCTGCATTGTAAGTCTGATACCTACTGGGGAACCTCTGAAGGATTTATCAATCATCGTGATTAGATTCCTCCTCTTCTCAGGAGAGATCGTGCTCAGTTGAAACAAGAGCTATTGCTGGGACGGTAACAAATCACTCTGAACCAGAGCCCTGCGTGCTGCATTCCTTTTTCCCTTGTACACATGCATTTCTCTGCCCTTTTCCTGCATGGTCATATTTTCTCTACATCTCCTGTCTATCCAAAGTAGTACATGCCTCCAGGTATGTCTCACACCTGCTGCCTACTTGTATCGACAGCTCTGGAAAGCAAACTTAGTAAAGTCCTCCTGCAATCACATATGGCTGGGCGAAATGGCACTATACAGTGATACCTGAATCCTAGCCTTCTCTAAGGAGCTACTGGCCTACTCGGCTGAGCAAGACTGTATACTGCAGCATCCACGCCAAAAAAAAAAAAAAAAAAAAAAGAAATCCTAGAAAAAGCACCATGCAGAGTACAAGCTAGAGCGTTAGACATGCCGTGACTAGCTTACACAACCCCAAAGCAGCCTCCATATGCCAGGCAAATCACCTGGTGGAGATTCCACTAACCTGCAAGGAAGGCATGGACTAGCTATATCTGTCACAGCAAATGAAGCCATCTTTCTGCCTGACTCCTAACATAAGGCACACGACTGGAGGGACACTGGTATGGGCTGGACGCTCTCAGACTGTACAGCTCCAATTTATGTGAAAAAGTGGGATAACTTCTGATTTCAAGAAAAAATTAACAAACCCCCCAAATATTTCAGTTTTGAAGAAGTGACACACCCCCCACACCCCCTTTACGGTCTCAAACTACCACCAAAAGAAATCAGCACAACAGCCATTTCTTTCAACATTCTTCCTGGCAAACAGATTTGTTGGTTGTTTTGTTTTGTTTTTTTTTAACCTAGGTTGTTGAAGACAGAACTTGAAACAGTATCAGTGTTTTGATAAAAAAAGCAATGTTCTTTAAAGCCAGTACTGATTAATAATCAAAACTGCTACTAGGGGGCACTGTGACATTCAAAGGAGGTACAACCCTGCTACCCACTGCTTGTTACTGTGTCCATGCAATCTTTCACAATACCTTGGATACACAAATACAGCTAAATTCCAGTTTGGGTCATTTCACTCTTTCTAGTAAAGTACCTCTTAAACTTTAAAATGTGTACAATGCATTTTCCCCCACCCCGCTCCATTCTTAGCACAAAGATATTCAACAAATGCTGGCTCCTTCTTCAGAGGTGACTGTATTTCAGTAACTGGAGGAAATGAAACTTGTTTGTAAACCAGGCTGAGATCATTCAGGGCAATCATGACAATGTAATGCAAGAGTTAAGAATGATAATAGTAATCATAATAATAATGATAATGAATATTTCTCTTCCCACTGCAATGAACCCATCTGGAAGGCCTCAGTGTGAGGCTTCAGAAGTATCCAAAACTGTGATTAGAGAGAAATTCATTGCAGCAGGAAGGTGGAAGCTCAGAACGCCAAAGAAAGAAAAAAGGAAGAGAAAAATCCTTTCTAGTTTTGGCCAACAGACCTAATCGGAAATTCTTTTGAAATGTTATTCTCTGGAAGAGAGCTCAGTTAGCAATATTCTGCAAATGCTCAGCCCACTTCATCCATCTGCCAAGCTGAGAATGAATATTCATAGCAAGTTATTTTAATCATTGTGTTTTTCTTGATGTGACATAATTCTATATAATTTTTCCCCCCGGAAAAAAAAAAAAAAAAAAACACCACACCACCTCTTTTTATGCTGTCAAGTCAGAAAGTTTTTTCTCCATCTGCAAGAAAAAAGGGACATTGGGTGGCTCACGCATGGGTTGTAGCAACATCCTCGTCAACACTTCTCAAAGCCCAGCATTAACAACCTAGCTAATGTCACCGGTGAAAACAGTATGTGCTGGCTTTTACCCATCCTCTTGAACACAGGGGGATTAATATCTCACACAAGGGATGATCAGAGCGAGAGTGCCAGACTAATGTAGGCTAAGAATGCGATACATGGGCAGCCCATACCTGGGGGACCAAGGGAGGCTGCACTGGTGGAGCTGGGTTTGGGGAGCTTGGGGCTGGGAGAGCACGGGTGCTGCGGTTTGAGGATGAAGGGAACAGGCAGAGCGCTACTGCAAACGTGTCCGGTGGATGCTGCTTGTAGCCACACACCTTTCTAAGCTCATACCACATAAAAATGCTTTTACAGTTTTTAAGAGGTTCTTAAAATAGTTCTTGTTCAACACTTAGCAAAAGTGCACATTTTTGGCAAAGTTGTCGAAGCAGAGACAGATTATAAATATTTTAAAGTCCATAGAAGTACTTCGGGAACAAATAGGGTCTTTCCCTGGTTCTAACTGGTGCTCTCAGTTCCCAGTATATCAACATAACATTTTATCACAGTTAAGAATCCCGAGGAAAATGGTGTTCTTGCAATAACTGAGAGTCTGAAAATATTCAATACTTAACTGATACAAGCATTTCCCAGGTGCCATACATTAACTGCTGGGACAGGCAAGCTAGGTCACAGAGCTCTGCTCGGTGGCAAGAAAGAGGACACAACCAGCTTTTCTTAAAAGCCAGGCATGTGTTTTACAGATCACTCCCACCTCTTCCTTGTTCTCTGGGTTGTTGCACCTTGGTGGCCACCGTGCTCCTTGTTCTCTGGTACACCACACTGCAGCGACCTCCCTGCTCCCAAGCACTTTGTGCCCAATGACTAGTTTGTTCCCCCCTGCCCCAGAGCACCCCAGAGACCCCACAGGGTGCTCCCCAAAGTGCTGACCCCAGCTGATTCCTGGGTGGGATCGACATGAGGAGCAGCTTATTGGAAGGACATCTGTGGCTTGTTCCCAGTTGCTACTCAAGTGCAATCCATTTCCTTTGATACAGTTTTTTGAGTAGTAGAAAAAGGAGGCAGTGAGTGCCATACAAAGGTGGATTACAAGAAGCTAAATAAGTTGAGACTTCTTTCTTGCTGCTTCTGCTTCATGTTCCCTAGACAGATCTGCATCTAGCGAAGAACACTGCAGTCAGTTCAAATCACTTCTAGCCAGTGTAGCAATCCAAGACCTTTAGTTCAGGAAAAGAAAAAAAGAGAAGGAGGAAGAAGGAAAAACAGCAGGCAAGAAAGAAGAGAAGGTGATCTGCATTTAGCTTTAATTAACTAGTGGATGTGTTCTGAAAGACAGTAATATACACCAGCAAAAGGCCCCCACAAGCATCCAGAAATCCCTAATTGCATCCTGTTGCCTGACTGCTGCTGCTTCTCTTACTTTCCTGACATTCTGGCTCCCCTCTTTGGCCACGCTCTGCCAAGCACTTTGCAGAAAACCAGTGTTCTCTTCCAGTAGTGGAGGCTGCTGCTGCAAAATGCAGGGTACCTGTAATGCTACTTATGGTTGGCAAGGGTAGAAAGAGGTTGAAGTCCAATTGTCACTATTTGCATTTGTCTGTTTCCATGCAGAGACTGGTAAACAAGAGTTAGCTTCCATACTGGTGGATGGCATGGGAGAAAGAGCACAGAAACAAATTCACTGGGACAGAACCATCACCCTTAAAAACAGGCATAGCTTCCTTGAAGCCTCATGGAGATCCCAGGAACTTTGCTCATCAGCACTAGCTTTGAATGTGACTGACCAGGAACACAAAATGACTTGTCTGGCTTAAGAGAAGAAGAGGAATCTGTCTCGGAAGACAGGTTACAACCTAGCCCTTTCAGAACAACCCTATAGATTGCAGTGGAGAAAACCTCAACAGAGTTCTACAGAAATTTAATAGGCAGTCTACACAATGGCTTTCTAAAAATACAGGACTGAAAAAGAGAGAAATCCTCCTAGGATGGCTCGAATTCTCTATTAAATACTAAGCAAGATTCCATAAAAGCTCTCTAAATGTTAGCAATTTCCATTAGGGAAATCTTTAATGATGGAAGGTCATTACCAGCTGAAGGCCTAGCAATGAGTTCCTGGCTCCCAATCCAAATCCTGGTGGACAATGTCTGTATGTACAGCTGAGCAACTAACTCATGCCAGATAAGACAGCCAACAAATTCAGCTTCTGTCCATGACCAGAGGGCCATTGCTTTGAATTTGGTTTTGTTTATTTTTGTTTCCCAATTATGTTTGTTAAATTGTTTGCATTTTTTCATAAATGGCTTCAACACACACTCTATATTCCAAATTCAAACGGTACTGCTTAATTGCAATTGGTCAGATAAGTAATATTCTTACTGCCTGAGCACTGAACTGCTTCTGGAGTGCTATGATAGCTTGCAGTGTATAAATTAGCTAAGAGGAGTACATACAACACATCTGACTGCCCCTAAGATTTTCAAATGAGATGAAGAGAGAAAATATGTGTACATGTGGGTCCTCTGGGAGGAAAAATGGGATAAAGGCAAAATCAGGGCTATCTTCTCATCCCTGACATCACATTTTAAAGTGTACTTCTCTACCATCTTCCTAGTACTTTGGTTTTTTTAGTCTAAAAGCTAACTATTTGAAATTCATGACAAATACCTCTCAGCCAGTTCCCTGTTCTGATTCCAAAGACCATAATATCCGATATTCTCAACACAGTCTGGCAAGGGAGCACTTTTGGAAGGGGTGAATGCCTTTCAGATGGAATATTTTTTTATTAACTTTTTCAGTTCCAAACACATTGTGAAGATTTTTCTCAAAAGTTTCTCAAATAAAGTGGTTTGGGTTAACAAAACAAGTCAAACAAAAAAACCACTACCATGTTATGGTAGAAATAATTTGCAGGAAATTTGAATCAATTTCATTGTCACTTTTACCAGGAATCACTTACATGTTTAATTTTAGTCAGGTAAGAATATGTACCAGTTTGTGTTCCATTTTAAAAGCTGAAATATTTTGAGTCATTTAGCAGTTGAGATGATAAAGAAGAAATGCAATGTTTCAGAATCTCTGAAATGAAACATCTCCGTGATGTCAAAAGAAAACCTTTCCATATGCCTAAATATTTCTTCCATAAAAAATTATAGGGTTTTCATCTTTTTTTTCCATCTGCTTTTGGGGAAGGAAAAAAAAAAAGGAAAAAAAAAGAAAAAAACCCCACATTTGTAAGTCTTAACACTTCCAAGTGGGATGAAACTCTGTTTTGACAAACTCCTGAAAACAGGCCTATAAATGTAGTTCAGACATTCCCTCCTGTTGTGGCAATTACTGACAAGACAACTTCAAAGCATCTGTCTCATAGAAACGTGTATAATCTACTCCATCAAAGTACATTCCTCATTAAGGTGCCACAGTATTGCTTTATACACAATGCCTGAGCATCCAACAGACCAAGGGAGTCACACCGCAGTAATGTAATATACAACTCATTGTCCTGAAAGTATTTAGAAACATGAACAGCTCCACAACCACGTTGTGAAGGGGGACAACATAACCATGTCCATTTTGCCTCCAGGAAACTGAATGCAAAGACCTTATGGAAAATGTTTCCAAATTAGTTTGTGGTTTTGTTGCCTCAATTTTGGATTCCCTGGCCACGGACATCCAAGATCCAAGGCACAGAAAGACGCATTCTCCTGGTAGTTGTAGTTTATCATATGTCATAGAGTGTCTGCTCCTCAAACTCCAGACCAATCATGACGAACATCCTAGCAGTCACCAGGACACAGTGGATTGGAGCTATGTACAGGGAGAGGGGCATGTCAAGGAGAAAAGCGGGGGGAAAAGGGTATTACATGTGACAGAAACATAGTGCGGAAAACAGTGAATACGTGCAGGTATGGTAAACTGATAGACTGTTTTCAGCTTCTTTTTCCCCAGAAAGCCTATATTGAACCCAAAGATGGTGAGACCCCACCTTTCCTATTTATTACTAGGCTTAGTCCGAGTTACTAAACCTTTGATCTCTGACCGAGCTTCCTCCCAAGGACTAAGGAATGAAGTGGCCCTTGCTAGGCTCTCCAGCGAATACACCACCCAGCAGGAGTTTTGAGGCATCTGACATTCAGCCTTTGCTTCTCTTCCTGCAGGAGGGAAGAAGTTTCATCTATTCTTCTCTTTCACATGCTCCCACCTCCCCACTGCTGCTATCTGTGGTCCAAGCTTGTGCACGTCATTGCAGGGACTGCTAATGAAAACAGCTGCCACCCTTCACCACTGCCTCCCCGAGCTCTGCTCTGAGCAGAGTAAGACAACACATATGGCCAGCTGCCATACACTCACAGCAGGGCACTGCTGGCAAGACCAACCTAGCACTGAATTGGCGTGTTTTGGTACTAACAGAAGTCTAACCACATCACAAAGCTTAGCAACGCCCGCAAAACACAACAGAGGAGCAGGTTGATTTAATTCCCAATGCGTTCCCGCTGCTGCAGCCAAAGTGCAAACAAGGCAATTTAAACAGAGACCAGGTACCTCCACATTGCAGCCAACGCTGCTAGAAACATCGGTGGAGACATGCCCATACAAGTAACCTTGGCGCTTTTGAGGGGGTCACATTCACCTCAGCATTCATTGCTCTATAGCCACAGTGGTAACAGCACTGGCAGGAAGTTTAAAAATGAGAGCGCAACCATCAGGAGAACCTAAAAACTAAATGGACAGCGGAGACTCAGCTGTCCTCCATCACCAAGTGGAGATACGTCACCAGACACCGACTGGTACAACCTGCCTTATCATTTTTCTTCTCCACGAGACAAGAGAGAACGTCAGTGCTCCTAAACTGCCAAGACAGTATTTTGGACCAGTGCTACCTCTGCAAGGAAAACCTCAGAACAGCCATGAGCTGAACTGTGGGAGACACAGGGCATCAAACCACAGAAACCCACCAGGATGGGAGTCACACTTCAGATGGATACCAGAGTGAGAAGTCTCTTCCTCCAGGCTCAGAGACTAACAATAACTTTACAGATACCCCAAGCCTGTCTGACAGAGTCCATCCACTCCAAGACCACCCTGTGGTGGGCAGTGGTGCCCCTTTGCCTCAACCCTTGGTAGCTGGTGCATTCTGATAACAGAGCCTCAGCTGTCAGAAAACAAACTGCAAGTGGCAGATTGAACATGCGACTGTGCAAAAGCCCGTCTCAGGAGGGACAATTAAAAACACACACAGAAAAATAAATGGCTTTTCCTTTTCAACCCCTTTTCCTCTTCAACAAGTAACAAGACAGGAGCGAGTGCCTGTATGCTAGAATGCCCAGAAAATCGGCAATTAACAAGCGTTCCGCTCTAGCCTGTCTGCGATTTCCTCCCTGCAACTATGGCTAAATGTTTAAATACATCACTCTCCCCACCTTCTGTGTGCTTGCTGTGGCTCTGGCACACCTCAGCCCTTCTGGCTTTGCATATCATGCGGTCTTCCCTTTCTCACGTGTTTATCTGAAGTTTGCTCCAAGCTAAATATTGGGAGAGGGGCATAGTGTCTCTACCCAACTGCCTTCAGGAGGACACATGTTCAGATGAGCTAACTACCCCAAATGCACAAAAGCCAAAATGCACTTAGCCCTATGTACCACAGAGGTGTTTTATAAGCCATCTAGTCAGCAGCATCCTCAAGAAAGACGCATTACCATATCTGGCCAACAATAACATAATCCAGAGAATTCAAATGGGATTCTTCCCTAGGAAACTAAGTGCTAACCACATTACCGTGCAGATGCTCGTTAACAAGTCTGTATCAGACAAAAGCTGCAAAGGTATTTTTCTGAGGCATGGGCTTAAATAAAGGCTTTTGACTCAGGTTGGCACTCAGAATTAAATTGATAGAAAACCACAGTCTCTCATTAAATTCATGCAGCAATTCAAAGATGAAGGCTAAAAATAAAATCTGTGCAAACAAGCATGAGGAGTAAAACACTCCGGTAGGCTCAGAGGAACACTCTGCATCATGGACACCTGTGACCTACTGGCCTCCCTGGACACTCTTCAAACCCTGAGTTTCAAACAGTCAACTCAGAAAAAGGTGCTGACATTGTATGCTGATGTTCCTATCACACAATTATCCACATAGGATGGTTTTCATAGTCGACTGCCTAGAAGCTGCAGATCAAACTTGGAAAAAATGAACCCAAACTACCAAAACAGAGTAAAATTTTATTACAGAGAATAGATGTTGAATATTCTTTAAATTATATATAGAGAGGCCTCATAATTAATGAATGACTGAACTTCAGTCTAAAAATGAAAGCATTTCAAAGAAAAAAAAACCGTTGCTGTATGACATAAAGAATCCACTAGGTAGACACAGCCCTGCAAAAGAAAATCCTCCAAAAATAGTTGATAGCACAATCCGTCTTGGCCAACTATATGGAAGCAAAGGCTAGGGCCCAACTTTGACAGCTGAATGGGCTAATTATAATACAGCTCCAACGTCGAATCCCTCCATCTCAAGTTTTGCAAACAAATGGCATACATGCAATGAGCTTCAGCAACAACAGCTGCAGAACAGAACTGGGCTGATCTCCCTTGCCAATAGATCTACAGAAAACAGCAGTCAGTCCTGATGCCAGTTCAACCAACCGAGAGAATACAAACACCACCACAAAACGCTAGAGGATCCGAAATTGAATCCAGATGAAAACATGACCTATTTCTATACCTTCCCATCTATTCATTTTATGTTGCTGCTCATCACTGAAATACCCTTTCATGTAAGATCAATAGCAATAACAAAGTTCTGAGTGGGCTTCCTTGGCTATGCCCCTACTAGTAAATTACACGGTGCCTGGAAATATTCCCCAACACTGGAGCCACCAACATTGCTGAACTGCTAGAGTGGTTCCTGACACAGTTTTGGCCTGTGCCAACCAACACTATGCCAAACAGTTCCCAGTCACGTCTATGGGTTAGCACTCCCAATGGACCCATTCCCAACAGGCAATTCAAACACAGCCAATCTGTTTCAAAGAATAAGAGGTTTTAACAGCTTGAATGTGCGCTATTCCATGATAGTTGGCCTTAGTGTCAGGTTATAGTCCAGGGCACATTTAATTGTTATTATAGATATAGGTACAGAATTGCAGGCATTTGTCCTTTCCTGAGTTCAGAATTATGGCTGGGGCTGGTTAGCTTCCCTGGACACTAGGTCCTTGTTTAAAGTAAGATTTCCTTGAAAAAATGTGTATGGTAGTTGAGGGTCTCGCTACAATGATGCAGGTACAGCTGATGGAACAGTAGGAATGAAGAAATTAATTTTTTAGATTTGTTGATGGGTGACTTCGTATTCAATAGCAAGAATTTCAGGTTGGAATTTTCTTTACTGCCGTCCTCATTCAAGTATCAAACTTCAGGGTTTATCCTTTCAGGTGGCATTCTTCAGGGAACCTATCGTCAACTGCAGGAGAGATCTGGACCAGCACTCAATGGCCTTGTGTTTTCCCTCCTCCGGATTCTGAGGCTAGCAGTGTTATTCTGAGCTGAGCAGCAGCTCAGGAGATTTCTGTGATTGTCCCCAAGTAGGTAGCGCTGATAGAATATAGCACTGAAAATAAAAGATAGTAGCAAAACGAGAAAATGAGCAATTATTCTCTTCTCATTTTACCCTCTTCTTGGTTGTCAACCAAGGGGTGGCTCATGCTCTGTAACAAAGCAGATGAGAGCGAGCTGAAAGAGCTAAAGGAACCAAAAGCTACTTAAATGTTGTGGATGATGCTTTTACTTCCTTTTTACACTTAGTAACAGGAAGGAATCACCTGCAGAGTGCGAGTCTTTCAAAAGTCCCATGACATTGTCATCCAAGTCACCTGTGAAGCTCTTCATGATTTGAAGCAACTGAAATTGCTCCAAATACCTACATTTAGGCAACTGAATCACCCCCCTGGTCTATACCAGCAGCAGAGTCTGGAGAGCGGTTTTGCTGACCAAATGCAGCTGTCTAGTCTACCTTTGCAGCTGACTCTACTGAGCACATAGGCAGTAAAGATCCAGTAAGGTATGAGAGTGTAGATACCTGGCTAACAGATAGATATCGGCATTTAGGTTCTACAGCCTGAAGCTGAACCCCACCCTTGATTGCAGACAAGTGGAAGAAACTTATTTTGAGAAGTCAGAACGACACTTAAAGCATGGGTATAAGAGTCACTGCAATATGCAGTATAGACTTAGATCTAGTACATTCCCCTCTCCCTCCAAAAAGAGCCACCTTCTTTGAGGGAAGTTCTGCAAGTTAATTGTTTTCATGTCAAATCAAGCTGAAAGGTGAAATTTTTGAAATTCCTGCAGAACAGCAGCTCTGCAAAATCAAGATTAGAATTAAATGAAATATTTTATTAGAATGATGATGGATTGTTTCATTTTGACAATATTGGCATGGTGTATGTGGATAACGTCAAAGCATTACAACATGAAATACAAAATATAATGTATAATATTTAGTAGAAAAGTCAAATGAAAATCTATCAAAGCATTTTAATCAAAATATTTTTATGCTACTCCGAAGAAATGGATCAGCATTATCGAAACAAATTGAAAAAGCTGAATCCACTATTTGGACGTATACTTGTGAAAATTTTCATCCAAATCTACTGTTTTCCACAAAAGACTTCAAGCCCTAACAAAACAACACTTTTGAATGTTTGTTGTGGTTTTTTTTTCTAACCAGCCCTAACAATAAAAAAAAATTGGATGCATAGGCTTTGCCTGTACTCCATAACCAAGAAGGCAAAGGCACTGGTCAACTGCCTGTGCTGTTAAACTACTAGCATGGTGGTCAGTGCTGTGGTGTTGGCCTGTGCCAGCAGCTAGCACAGTAGACATAGGTTGGAGGTTATTGCAAATGAGGAACTGTTCCCCACAGGCTGTTTGTACATGGCCTCACCGCTCTGAAAGGTAAGAGAATTTACCCATATCGATGTAAGCGGTGCTGTGCCAGTTGGCTGCAGGGCCTGCAAACATTCCCTGGACTGTTTTATTTAGTAACACCAACGAAGCCACACAGACTCCCTAGGAGTACTACAGCTACCACTGTGACATGCGAAATACGCAGGATGTTACATAGCAAACCATGGCCAAAACCAAGATCAATGAGAATGAACTCATATTCAAAACCTAGAGGTGGAAAACACAACCCTGTCCAAGGGGAAAAGAAATCCTATTCTTGTGTTCAAAACACAAGCAGGATGAGAAATACTTTTGGTCATTTATGTAAGAATGTTAAAAGATCTAAGGGGGGGAAAAAAGGGGGGGGGGGGGGCACCCCCCAACTGTTAAGAAAATAGAGATTATAATGGCAGAAGGAAAAGTGAACTTCTTTTCCAACCTCCTGAATAACGCAGCTCATAGAACTACCCTGAATTAATTCATGCTTGGATAGAACATATGCTCTGAAGAAACAGCTAGTATTGATTTTAAAATTGCCAGTGACAGAGAATCCACCACATTCCCATGGTAAATTGTTCCAATGTTTAATTACTTTCACTGTTGAAAAAACTTGTGCCTCATTTCTAGTGTGAAATTGCCTGGCTTCAGGTTCCAGCCACTAGATCTTTTTATATGTTGTTTGCTAGCTTGAAGTGCCCTCTTATTAAAGTTTGGTTCTCTAAGTAGGTATTTACAAACTGCAACCCCTTAGGTTTCCCACAGATAAAAGAGGCTCTTCTCCAGGAATCTCAGCCTGTGAAGCATGGCCCCTCGCATTACCATCATTTACATGTCTAGTTTCTGAGACACCTCTTCAGTTTAGCAGTAGCTTGCTTTAACTGTGGACACCAAAACAGAAGGCAGTATGACAGTAGCTGAGCACCTGTCAAGTACAGATGTCATATATTACTTCCCTAACTCCCTCCTGAGATACCCCAGTTCATATTCCCAAGCCTCCAAACTATATCTTCTGGCACAGTTTTGTGCAAGGATTCACTTTCAGCTGACTGCTAACATTTTTTCACAATTGCTACTTCCCAGAACAGAATCCTTTAGGTTAAAAGCATGGCTAACTACTACTATCCTTCTGTATGCCTTTATATAGTACTTCATAATTGACCATATTAAAATACATACTGCTTCCTTAAGCTGAGTTTAACAAGGAATCTGCAAGTGCTCTGCATCTGTGACCTTGTCCTTTCTCATGGGTTGTCTGCACAGTGTTATCATTTGTGTCACCAACAAATTTTCCTTCAGGTGGTTTTACATCTTATTCCCTGGTATTGATAAAAATAATAAATATGACAGAAGCAAGAGTCAATCTGTGCAGAATTCTGATACTGAATGTTTGTGGTAATGATTCCCTGTTTGCGGCTGTATTTTCAGAGTGCCATTTAACCAGTTTTTAATCCCTTTACTACACAGCAAGTTATTTTATACTATTCTAATTTCTTCATCAAGATACTACGAGGTGCGACAACAAATGCTTTAAAAAGTCTAACACATCTGCACCGCTACCTTTACCAACAAATTTTATAATCTCATCAAAAAGATATCAGATTAGTATGGCAGGATTTATTTCCCATAAATCCACTTTGATTGGCATGAATTATATTTCACTGCTTTAATTTTTTATTAATCAAATCCCACATCAGTTTTTCTATTATTTTACCTGAAAACAGTATCAGAATGACAGGGCTATAATTACTTAGGTTGTCCCATTCACACCTTTTAAATCTGAAAGCATATTTAAACACAAGCATTTTTTACCAGGCTTCCAGCACTTCAAAACAAATGTCAAGCTCCGTGGAAAGTACCCAGGTCATGTCTGAAACTTTTGTAGCTGTATTACCTAGATTTTCTAACTGGTCGTAAGAATGGCTGCATTAATTCAGGAGCCATCTGGTTTGGTGTCCTGCCTCCAGCAGCAGACATTGAAGAAAGCAGGGTAAGAAGCCTGTGCCTGAGGGACCTTGCCCAGTCTGCTCTCCCAGCCCACAGTAATTTGGGGCTCTGGGACCTCCTCTGGCAAGCATTGCACCTGCAGCCTTCTGTGTGCAGCCCCGGGGTTTTTTTCCTTCCGTGAGTTTGTCAAATTTCTTGCTGAGATAGTTTTTATTTCTAATCACCTTACCATTCTGTGGCAGTGAGTTCCCTGCAATAACTACACATTGCAAACTTTATTATTTTAAACCTACTGTCTGAATATATCCTTTGATGACCCATTCTCACACTGTAAGAAGCAGGTAACAGCCACTCTTGTGCCCACCTTCTCCATTCCAGTGGTGATTTTGCAGACCTATTTCATGTTCCTCCTGGGCCATCTCTCAAGAGCCACAGGCAACTCAATCTCTTTTCCCAGGGAAGTTGCTCCATGTCTATCAGTGCCTGTGCCTCCTGCCTTGGACCCCCTCTAATTCTGCTCATCTCTTTTAAAGGTGGGCACCAAAATGTGTTTGGTTTGTAAGATGCTGACAT
This sequence comes from Haliaeetus leucocephalus, assembly GCF_000737465.1. NCBI lineage: Eukaryota > Metazoa > Chordata > Aves > Accipitriformes > Accipitridae > Haliaeetus > Haliaeetus leucocephalus. The sequence continues at coordinate 19,560,905 of NW_010972664.1, forward strand.
ATCACATATTTGCAGTGACATAGACATACACGTAGCTTTGCGTTTGGTTGTCCTGTTTCCTAATTAATCGTTAGATCTTTGTCTTTTGCACCATGCCTGAACGCTAGTCTGACATCTTGACAGAGGTAGTCATGTTTTTTCTCAATTTACTGTTTTGGAAGCAGCTCTTTATCTTCCTGAGCTATTCCTGCATTGCATTGTTTAGCCGACTGTCACTACATCTGGAGCTGACACTGCTGCCAACTCAAATTACAGTCATCAAGCTTAAGATATGACTCAAAACTTCAAACCCATTACCAAGCCCTTCCCTGGGCAAACTGTACCTGCCTCTAATACAGCCTCGAGATGAGCTGTATTTATTCACTTCAGTCAACATGGGTTAAACTTGCCACAGCAATAAAAATGGAGTTGAACTGGCGTTGTGCATGACTCCGCCACTGTTGGGAAGAGGTATGTCTTTGTGCGCTTCCCTCTTTTTTCAGTGCAGCATGACTTTAAGGACCTCCGCAGCCAAGGCAATGGAGGCAACAGCCATTCCAGTAAGAAATTTAAAATGAGACTTCTTAACCCAGTGAACACCCTTACTGGAACAGATGTTTTCAGCTGCACTCACAAATATGTTTGCCTATACAATAGCCTTCTGGGGCTTGCATATACTGTCTAGGGCCTTTATGGCTGGATGAGTACAAAACTACCCATGTGCACAAATGATCTGTGTGTACTTTTATCCCTATGGACCTGCGTCATTGCTGTTCTCTGTTTGCCCGTGTCTAATGCAACAGAAAGAGTGACTGAAGCACTGACTTAACTGAGCTAATTTTGGTGCTAAACATTAAGCTGGAGGCCAGTGGCTGAGGAAGGTGAATGGGGGCTGAGAGGTAGATCTTAGCTGATCACCCGGCTGGCTCCCATCCATCGCATTTGCTCCTACTGGAAAGGATATGAGCAGATCTTTGTTCACGAACAGCTCTTTTTTAAATCTCTGGCAATTAGGAAGAGTGCATCAGGCAGTAGATGTGCAGTAACAGAGAGAGAAGAACCTTCTGTTTTTCTCTCTGTCTTAATTGCCTGTGTATTTATGGGCTTTGGTAATGGTAGTGAAAATCTTCCTGGCACCATGTGAATGCTTTTGCCTTCCTTCTCTGAATGACTGGTTTGTTCTTTCTATGCTGTTTCCTTCCTCTGTGAAGGCACTTTGCTCTCTGTGACCAGACAACTGCCCTCCCTTGCTGCAAAAACTCTCGCTGCCACCTGGTATGCCATTCTGCAGATGCTCAAAGGAAACAAGCCCTATTAGCTTTATATTTCCTTATAAAAACTCCCCCTGAGAGAGGGGAAAGGACCCAGTTCTACTTCCTGAGGGAACATCTTTGCCTCAGGGACAAAAACTAAGTCCCAAGGCAAAGAGACTCCCATTAAATGACAAGGCACCACTCAAAGTCATCCCCATTTACAGCTGTTGCTGCCTCCAGCAGATTTCCCCAAGGGTCTTCATTTAGCTGCAGTTCATCGAGAGGGTCAGGCAGTGATGGCTGCACAACTGGCGCAATGCTTGCTTCTTGACCAGTCTGTAGCGTAATTGGACTCAGCCGTAACGGAGGCTGAAGAAAAGAGGAGCTGGGCTTGGCACAACACAATACCAAGGTACATAAACTACAGGCAGGATCTGGGGAAGCCACTAGCAAAAATTCCACAAACTCAAATACCATCAGGATTTGGCTGTTGCTCTTACTCTTAGCTCCTACATGTCAGGCTCATAAGCACATTTGTTTGCAGTAAGGTCAGAGGAACCCTTTTGTCCTACTCAATAGGAGGCTGGGACATTTGGATAAATAGCCTAAGACTTGTACCAACTGACCCCTTAAATCCTGCCCGATAAACAAAACTAACAGCAGGATCTCCATACTGCAGCAGTTACAAGAGCTCCAAGGTATGAGGTACTTTCCTGGACAGAATTCAATTACAGTCTTAATACTGGTTTTAATTACCTTGACCCAACTGCTCCATGGCACAACAGACTAGCATGCTCAGGCCAGCAACTTGCTGCTGAAGGCACTCAGCATAGAGGCAGCTTGTTCTCTTTTTGTATCGAGTCTGTAGAGACTTCAACCATATCAAATACATACTTTGCCTCCCATGACACATCGCTAGTCCCCAATGGCATCTATACATCCTATCATGCAAACAGTTCCAAAGCTATCAGCAAGATGTTTTCAGGAAGTTTTCCTGAAATTAAACAGAAAATTACCAATAAAGCATTACTTTCAAATAACTTTCAAATAAGAGAGATTAAAGAGCAGTATCTGCATGAATTAAATACAGAGCACAGGAAAAAAAATGGAGCAATAATAAACAAAAAGTCTTTTTTCCGCTCATCTCTTTTTGTCAAGGCAAGATATATTTTCTTTGGCACATACAATCTTCAAACGTCTTGATTTTTGAAATGGAAGTTGTTTGTTTTTGTCAACCTCTCACTAACAGCACACATCATTGAAAAGCTATTAATTTTTTTTAAAATAAAAATTTCAGTCAGTTCTAGGTTTAGAGCTCTTCTAAGTTAAGTACTTCGCTCACTGCAAGAAATAAGTATATTTAGGAACCAAAAGGCTGTCTCCTAATCTGCTGTTTCCAAAAGAGAAGCCTCAGCTCAGTGCTGCTTACCTTGTCAGACCTGTGGTCATACAATACGGATTTGTTTGCTAAAGACAGCTTAGGAAAGATAACTTCATTCCCTGGCACTGAAGGTTTGAGTTAAGTGCAGCACAACACCTTAGCTGTAAGCATCATCTACTACACTCTGATTATCCACAACCACCCCACCATTTGCTACCACTGCACCTCAGAAACCAGTTTGGTCACATACACCTCCTGCATACCACCCTGAAACTGGCAGTTCTGCACGCGTCTGCCACATTTCATTTATTCCTTGTGGGAAATAGCATGTTGGCAGGCTGTCTGTCCCAGGAGGAGTTAAAAGCACTGTCTAGGATGCTTGGAAGATTTCTAGGAATTACACAGAATAGGGAATGGAGTGTTAAGACTGCTCTAACTCTCAATCTCCTTGCTTTTGAAGTGGTTTGTATTCTATTACAGGCATACTATACTCAACTGACAGACATTAGAGAAGTTCCTTGTATGAAATCCCTAAGTTAAGAGAAGGCCACAGGCATAACAATAGTGATTTTTATAACATAATCATCAGGAAATTGTTCAGCTTTTCTAAGGTAACGTGTTCCCTAAGATCCTGCAGCCCCTAAAAGTAGCTCTTGCTTTGCCTCTGTTTCCCTGGAAGAAAAAAAACATGTATGCTGACAAGAAAAACAGCCAAAGCTTTTCTTTTCCCTCCCCTCCCAGCTGCTAACTATCAAGCTTAAACAAGGGAGCGTATTTAACCACCCATTTCCCTCCAACAGCTCTCCATAATCTCAATGCTTATTGCATAGCTGAATATTAACTGTGATTTCCTAATATCCCATAGTCTGGAATAATAAGTGAAGAAGGTAGATTTGATGAGTTGTTACAAAACTTTGTACAAATTAAAAAAGATGTTTACCTTGATCCTCTGCCACTACTCAAAGAAGCCTGAACTTACTTTCATGTGCCCAAGGTATTAAGTCTTTTCCAACAATGGCAGCCACCAGTTTGAGTCTTCTGGAAATCAGCTGAGGCATGAATCTCAACAGAGCTGTGGCTGAACCAGCAACACAAGAGTCTGCATATGTAACTGTTCATTTAAGAGCCAGCATCTCCTCGAGAGAAAGAGTTCTGAATCATAGCAAGCCCAAATAAATTTGGAAATGTTACACCAGGAACCACAATAGCACAGGGCTGGACCACTGGCCAGAGTTCCTCCACAGGCTTCCAGAGGTGATGAGAGCAGGCTTTGGCTGGAATACCAAGCCAGGGCCATGAAGATCACCTTATCTGCCTTAAGATCTCCCTTATGGAGAATATGTCTCCAGCAATCAATGAACTGTGATTGTCATTTTCAAGTGAAGATCAAAACAGCTCCAGCCTCCCTAACGCTGATCCATCTCAAATGCCTCTCGGATACTGAATGGTGAACACTGGACCCCTACAGGAAATTAGGGTTGGTTTCCTTTTTTAATCAAACCAAGCAGAACTGGCTTTTTGAGCCAATGTAAAACAGTCTCCCTCCAAAATAGTCATGTTAGGTATCACCCCCCCTTAAAAAGCTGCAGAGAAGGGCACTGTCCAAGATGACCCCGGAGGCTCACGCAGAGGACAAACATACTGTGCAAAGTTTCTGAAAGAGTTTTCTGCACTGACGTCAGGAGGATGAGTGGTTCTCTGGATTTACAGCTTGGCTTCCCACTTCTGTCACCTGCATAAAAGACCTAACAACATCCTCACCCAACCCTGCCAGTCCAGCCGCAACAGGGCCACACCTTCTCAACTTTCTACCCACCTAGGAAACTCAAACTCACCCAATATCCCCCCAAAGCCTTCAAAATTTGAAAGGGGCACAAAAGGTTTTATTTCATAACCATAACTGACAACTTCTGTACCATATACTTTGACGTCGCAAGGTACTTTTCATTCTTTGGGAGAGGAGAAACGGGCACAGAGGTATAAAAGCTAAGATTAGAGGCGACCTCTGACAGCTGTGACTCACCCAACATCCCTGAAAAAATCTCCAGGAAAGCTAATGATGTAAACAAGTTTCCAAGTCTTGGACTGCCCTGTTTCACTCATGAGGTCATGTTTTTTGAAGCTGAGTTGGGGAAAGAAACAAGACAGTTCCTTTTCTCATGAATTATACCAGCAAGGTAGCACACAACTACTTCTGCTAGACTAGCTCACCTCCACTCTTCATAAAAGCAGGTTTGCAGAAGTAGCTCTTTATAAGAAGCCACACACACCTGTACTACCTTTCTAAAAGAGCAAAGTCAATGCACGTGAATCAGAATGGGCTCTGCGGCATGGAAGACACAGCAAATACCTCACTATTTCAGGACAGGTTCCCAAGAGGAAGCAAAATTTGGGTTGAACAGAAAGCAAACTGCAGCTTTAAAAAACCCCATGTCTGCCAAGTCAAACAGTAACCCCAGCATTAGTGACAGAGCGGCAGGGATTGATCACGGGCTCTGAATTCCGGACCCCAGGCAAATATTTTGAGCTGCATTATGTGCTTACTTGTTAGCACAGGAGGCTGGGAATGAGCATTTCGGCTGGGGAGAGGAGGAAGAACGGGCTGCTGGCTGTGAGGTTAGCAGGAGTACCAGAAAGGGCAACGTAACCATGTGGAGAAGAGCTGAACCTTGCTGTTGGCTCTGCAAGCAGTACTCTCTGCCTTAAACTTCTCGTTCCCGCTCTAGAAGCGCGAGGCAGTGATGTGCTCTCTTTGGGAACTGCGAGGAGAAGTCTCGGGTATTATTAGGCATTACGAAAGGCACAAGAACAGCAACACCAATTTCGTGGAAGAGGTAAGCCTAGAATCGCTTGTCCTTTGGCTTGTAGCCCAGTGCATTTCCTCAGAAGCTAGGAGGGTTTTGTGGCCCGGCACTCACTGTCGGGCTGACAGACTGATGAGCTAGCTCTGCTGCATCCCACTCTCCAGATCCCCAAATTAAGTCTAACAATTTTCTGCATTTCAGATGTGCGACCATCTGTTTCCAGCCTTGTGCTAGACCTCACTGAGGGCATCCTAGAGATACCATTTTCAGAAGCCGCGTGTCTTCTGTTTTCCTCTCTGTTAATTAAACAAGCATTTAAAAGGTTTTCAAAGTATTTGTGCCAAAAAAAAAAAAAAAAAAAAAAGGCAAGAGGCTTATCTGGGTTACTTGCTGCTCACAACCACCTTAAGTTACATCTTATGCGCTCTAATATATCAATTTGAAAATCTGTCCATGTACCATAAAGCAAATAACAAATCTTCTCCAGAGTCCATCTCAGCAACTAGAAAATTTCACACCCAGCCTGTTGGCCAGCCTTACCCCAGCCCCTCCACATGGGCATGAACACTGAAATAGAAGTAAACGATAAAGAACACATTACACAAAATACCTTATATTGAAAATGAATACACTCTATTCAAAACTTGTGAGTCTTGAATTAACAAGTCAGCTCATGTCTATGTCTTTATTCTCCATCAACTCCAACAGCACAAATTTAGCCTTAAAAAAACGGGTGATATGAAATGAGAATTAAATGCTGAGCGGGAAATGGGATTTGCTTTTTGAGAGTACATGCTTGCCTGTGGAGCTTTGAGGACTACAAAATTATTTCATTTTCAAAAGAAAGTAAAAATTCGCTTTTCTCCAGAAACCGGAAAGTTAAGTAAAACACCAAATGGTATGAGAATTACAAATAATTCAGCAGTTGGCAAGACTGGATGGAGCATGACTGATACAGATGGAAGATTTAGTGGCCAAACTCTAACAAGTCTCTACTGAGTACATATGGACTGAGATTTTTCAGAAGCTTGCAATTTGGCCACATGTAGGTAGATTTGAACTGAGATGGCAAAAGGTAAATCCCTGACACCAAGGCTGCTTTACCTGCCAAATTCCAATCTCTCCTCCAAACCACACAAAATGCTGAATTTTCAGTCAAAACAGAAACATGAACTTTTTTTTTTTTAATGCGTAAGACAACATATGTTCTCCTAATCTCTGGACTTTTTAGCTGAAATTTTCACAAATATTCAGCCCTGGGCTAATACTCAGCATAAACTACTTCAAACCACATGGATGCAGTTTGGCAAACTGATAAGCAATGGAAAATTATGTTGGATAATGAAAAACGTTACGCACTTTAGTGATAAGCAATTGTATCAGCTTTGCCTAGGACGCGCCTGTCTCCAGCTGTCTCTCTTCAGACCAAATTCAAACACAGAGACAGGTACAGTTCATCTGTACTTTTGGGGGTTTTTTTCTTCCCCAGTCATTTGCAGCAGATGGGAACGCAACTCACTGTCTGTGTTGACTGCATGTGCGTAGAATGCACTGGTATTTTGTAGGAAAGTCAGACGGAAAGCTGGAGCATTTATTCTTGCTGCTGCTGTCCCTGCCTTATAAGCTGTATTTTTGCAGAGGAGTGAAAGGTAATGGGAAAGGTACAGAAGAGAGGATTGCAACGGCTGGGCAGTGCAGTCTCCTGGCCTATTTTGGCTGCTTCTATTTTAGGTTCCTGGCCACGGGAATTTCTCTTCCTCTGCTGAAAGAGCGGCAAGCAGAATCCCAGGCTCCCTTACCTCATTCTGACAGCAACTGCTGATGCTGTGACTCGCCTCCCAGGATGCTGTCTGCGAGGGGGGCTAAGAAGCTGGGAAAAAAAGAGTTTAGATAGGCAGAGGTCATCATTTAAAAATGAGGGAGACTGAGGGCTAGTCTTCCTGAGGAGGATAGTGGCGAGGTCCGCAAAGGGAGCGGCTTTGCCCCAGCGCTACTGGAGAGAATCAGGAGCTGGGAGACCCGATTCCCCTTTACTGTTCGGTCATTGATGTGCTGTGTAACAAGTTGTAACTTCGCTGCCCTCAGATAAAAATGGGAATGGAAGCAACCCGCAGAATGAACACGTATGCATGCGTGTGCAAGAGGGGGCCGAAAACACCTGTAAGTACACTTATTTCTTCCAAAGGGGATCTTCAGAAGACCAATGCTACTAGTACATTCTGCCTACTTTACCCACTGCCCTGTAGAAAGTAAATGATCAAACATGTTCCTCCTTGCATACCTTCCAATTCACAGAGCACATCTGTTCCCTGCAATCCCTCTGCTGGTCCCCACATGCCAATCTCAGTCCCCGATTACCCCTCTGCAATCCTCAGACTTCAGGATTTCCTCTCCACAACCCCTGCCTCCTACACAGAGCCGGAACCCTGCCCTTCCGTGCGTGCCCAACATCACACTCCTGCTCCCCTCCTCTCCCCAGCACCCTCCATGTGCTGCAGTCCTGCGGTCCCTTTTCTTCCCACATTCTGTGCCGCCCTCCCCCCCGCTCAGTCTCACACACGTACAAAGCGCCTTCTGCCTATTAAGCACTTCCATTCTGCAAAACCTCACAATTAAAACTAATCCTTATCCTACAAATAAGCTGAAAACGAAAGCAGTGCCTTAGAAAGCTTTCCATTTAATGAGCAGCTTTGCCGTGGCCCTCACCATTCCCCATCTTCTCCGCTCTCTTCTCCAAGCGAGATAAAGATCAGCCCCCCTGCAGCTCCGTACTGTAAACATTAATTCAGGAGGTCGCTTACATATTAATGCTGACCCTGTTTCTGGCACCTTTGCTGATACAGAGCAGTCCCCCAGCAGTCCCATTAGCAGCAAGGGTTTTAGAAGAAGCTGATTCTTAATGTGGGTATAGGTGATGGAAGCTGACCTCCATCACTTCTCCCTTCCTCGCCTACTCTCAGAATGTGACCAGTGCTTCCGAGTACCAGATTACTGGATCACACGTGTGTCCAGGACACACTTCTGTTTGTTTTCTCCCCCATGCCAATGCGTGCCTGTGGCCAAGGGAAGCACTGTGCCCACACAAAGAGCAGCAGCCTCATGAAGCAGCAAATGTCTGAAACCTGCTGTTTTAAAAAGCACTCAGGTATTGCGATCACGGACAGGCCTCTTACGAGCACACTGGCACAATGCTTACAACCCCCATGTACAGAGAGATATCCCCAATCCCAGAGGAATGCAAATCCACCCTTCTCATTGCCCCATGCCCCCTCCTATGCATTTACTCATCCCTCACACCAGATTGCATTTACTTGTTTGAATGTTGCTGAGGTTGACAAGAGGCCAGCACCACTGGCAGCCCTGTCCTTTTCCCTGCAGTGCCCCAGCGAGGGACCGGAGCCCTGACCACAAAACTGCAGCAGACATTACCCGAAGACAAGTCCGAAATTGTCAGCAGCCCTTGCTCCCCAACGTATCCCAGGCAAACTAATGGGACTTCGTGACAGAGAGGGAAACTGCAAGCAGCAAGCTTGGAAAACAACGCCTGGGAAGATCCACAGGGGATGCACTATACATGCCAGAGCTGAACCTAACCTCCTGCATCATCATCTTTAAAAAGCTAGCAGTTGGAAAAGCAAAGACTTTTCCCGCTGAGGAAGAGCGCAGGGAAAGCTCATGTGAACATTAGCTACTCCACAACTCTGAACTCGCTTTTAAGACTTCAGGAAATACTTGCTCTTGTACTTAAGACAAAAATCCCTCTCACTGCTGTCCACCTAATTGCATTTCCACTTAGGCATGCACATCCCAGCTCCTGATAAAGTATTCATGGGTTGCTCTTGGCCCTGATGGGGCAAAGCACCTGCAGAACTGGAACTGGTAGGTGTGGGTCCCAGCCCTGGGCAGGCTGGGGTAGCAAGGCTCGCTTAAATCAGCTTGTGGAGTGGGGCCGAGGGCACAACTCTGCAAAGTTTTACGCCAAAAACCATATCTGTGGGCAATTTGCACCTGCCTTTTACTCTGCAAGGCACATATTTGTTCTTTTTCCATTTCCTGAATCTCAGGCAGAAATCACCCAGGTGGAAGCTGGGCATTTTTCTGCTTGCTATACGGAAAACGTAACGCAATGCAACTCAGGGTCACAGCACAACACGTAACATAAGGAGTGGTGCTACCTGGGCCCATAGAGGACACCTTTGATGTTTTCTTCAGAAAACTTCCAAGGCAAGAAGATCTGCCTGCTATCATCCAGGCTGCATATTTGCCAGGGCTTTCACTTTAAATTGAAGAGTTTGGACTTGCTGGTTGAATATATGTATGCATACATTATATGGCAAATAGGATTCTTTCTCGGATTTTAGCTGTTTTTATAGTATGAAATGAGGATTAAACACGGAGCAGTTAAGATTCATGCCCATCTCCCTGCCAAGCAACTCAGTCCACCCTCCCATTCCTCCAACACAACACCAAAGCAGTTTATTCTCCACATGCTATTACAAACCCCGGGTTAGTCACTGGCTTTTGCCCTGCAGCTCCCCCATCTTGGGGCTCCCCACACCAGCTTTGCTCTTGCCCCTCAGTTTTATCCCACAGTTTGTCTGGAGGACCCCACAGAGCTCTGTCAATACACTACCTGTTATGATAGTCCCTTTGGCTTTTCCTCAATTAAGACAGCCAATCATGCCTAATTGTTCCCAGTTCTGTGATGGTTTAGTGATGTGAATAAATGTCCCCTCAGGACGACGCTGCAACCACTCAAATAATTCACTTGTGATCTAAATACAAAGGGCATCTAGGTCCTCTGAAATGAAAGGCTGCTACATACAACAGATAATTATATTTATCTGGAAAAACGGCAGAAGATTTACTTTAGTAACACAGTTACATTTCTAACTACGATGTACCAAAAGCTCAGTGTTTTTTAACAGGGGCGTGCATGTCCCAGTGTCTCCCACACCCCCCGCCAACCAGCTGGATGCAGTTGAAATTGTGAACATGCTCTGAAGATTGAATAGGATCAACTAGGTCCCCACCCCTCGGTATTAGTCACTCGGAAACATCCTTGCTTTCACAGATTTACCTGGAATTTGTTCCCGGTTCTCACAGCCCCCTCCTCAGCATACCAGGAGACCCACTCGAGCGGGGCTTCTCCACCAACAGAGGAGCAGCCCCGCTGCTCCTTTTGATTCTGCCCCAAAAGCCCACATTTCTCACGCTCTGATAGCAACCTGACCCCAGGGGAAGCAATCCAAGCTTCAGCCGCTGTAGCAGCACAGGCTGCCTTCCCAGAACAGACTGGCGAGAGCCCGCTGGAGCAAAGACCCGGCTTAACGAACCGAGCCGCGCTTGGGGCAGCAGAGGCAGATGCAGGCATGTCTCCCTAGGTCGTGTGTCCTGCTCGGCTGCTGAGCTCTGCGGGCAGCTGCGGCTCTGTGCTCAATGGCCACAAAGCCCCTTCTCCACATCTCCATTTCCTTGACTTTCCAGTCATGGCAAAGACATCTGAGGGGCTTTACCCATGTTCTCAGCCAAAGCGGCCAGTTTCTCCAGGTTTGATCCTCACAGACTTATATACTCTGTTGATTTCTGGTGACATAGGTACCACCTCACTCCAGTCTTCCAGCCTTGATCCTCCTACACCTGCTCATGCGCAATGTTCATAAAAAAAAAAAAAAAATCCATTTCTCCCCTTGCAAACCGGTGCATGTGAGCTTGTGGGGGGGTTGCGTGCAGCAATGCCACCCAGAAGGTCCACAAGGAAGCAAAGCGTGATGGCTCTGCCTCGCTTCCCCCACCTCTTCTTCCATCTCCCCCACCACCCAGTAGTCGGCAGGCGTGAACAGCTTTGTGAAGTTAAAAGTAATGAGAGGCAACTTCGGCTTTCATATACCGTGATCAATATTTACTGGAGCAATAAAAGAGTTCAGAAACTGCAGCGCTGGTGTGATAGAGAAGCTAGAGAGAGGAAAACGGCATTTAAAGTCTTCAGAGGGACATGACAACCAGCTAATGATTACTTAGGGACTATCAGATTTCTTTCTTCATTTATTTTGCCAGAGCGGTATAGTAGTTAAAACACAGAATAATAAGGCAGGAAGCTGGGCCTGGCCCTAGTCTGGGGAAGCAAGCGTGTTTGTAACAAACATCTCTCTTTTTCGTACCCAGGTTTGGAAGGAGAGCGTTGCTTGTTAAGGCGAATAGGAGCATGTCTCCCTGTTCCCAGCTTCTCTGCTGACATGACATCCTAGGGAATGCCCTTTGCCCTGTGGGGCTTCTGCAAGTGAACACTTTGTCATGTATTCTCCTGATCAGAGGGTCTTGCTGCTGGTAATTTGTCTGCTTTCTCAAGGTTTTTTTGAGCCAGTTCATCAGCTAGCAAGCCTCTGGTGTTGCCCTACAGTAGAGTAAACCTTGGGCTCGTTTGGACCCCCATCTTGGTCTGCAAACAAGAGCACCTCAGCTGCACTCCGTGGCGTCTCCAAAGCACCACGAGGGGCCTCCAGGCAAAGATGTTTCCTGTAGTGCAATCTAGTCTTCAGCAGATAAAAAAATCCAAACACTACCACCACCACACCAGGCAGGCCAACTCCTCAGCAAACAACCCCTTTTGTTATCTATTATCAGATAACAATGAATTCTCATGCTGCTCCTGAAAACAGAGGAATAGATTTTGGAGTATAAATAACAAAACAGACAACGTAGCTGAAGTTGCTAGATGAGGAGAGAACAGAGAGGCAGAAGAGGCAAAGGATTTGCACGGTCCCGTTCACAGAAAGCTCCTAGTTCCTCATAGCGCATCACAGTCCCTCGCATCAGAGCACAGGATTAAGAATCGACATTTCCACATTTGTGGGATAACCTCAAAGTTCCCACGACAGTTTAGCCCTTCAAAAACAAACCAAACGCATTAAGGATCTTTGCAAGGTCCTCCGAATTGCACATCATCTGCTTCCTCCTACATAAATTAGACTACTATTAATATTGCCCAATGAAGACCATGAAAGAGAACTGAGCCTCTAGTCACTTCCAACAGCTAAGGGTAGTTAACCACTACCTTCTAAGCAGCACGCACAACTTTTGTGACAAAAATTGAATTCTTGGAACTCATCTGGGAGCCAGGGCCTCACACAGATAACATTTTTACTCTCCTATCTGTTGGATCTCCAGCTGGGGCCAGCCATTGCTGCAGGCAGAAGGGAAATCCTGGGAGAGAAGCTAGGCACACAAAAATGGTGTGAGGGGTATTTGGAAAGGGGAAAGTCAAAGGTCTTTAGAGGCCAATCAACTTACTACAAAGAAGAATAAAACTCTCTGCCTTCTTTCCATAACCACAGTGGTCTGAGGAATAGAAAAAAAAATAAGAGATGTTGTCCCCAACTCCCGTTCCTGCCATGGGCCAGCTGAGCTCACAGTGGAGCAAAACTAACACCCAGCATACTGGCCTAGGAGGTAGATGGGGAATTAAAATCAGGTGCTTGTCCTCCAGGGTACACCTTTTTGGAGGGGCACTCCAAAAAGAAAAACACTCAGACTAGGATGATCCAAGAAAGATGCTGCTGCATGAGAAAGAACTGAGAGCCACTGGTGGGAAAGATAAGGTATTGAGAATGAAAAACAATCAGAGGAGAAGAAAAGACAAAGGCAAGAAAGGCTCTTGCACTAATCCCCCTTTTCTCCCCTGTGTTCTCTGTCTTATTGCTAGAGATCAAATCCCAGCACAGTGACAAAAAAAAATTGCTTAGATCTGCAGATACGGAAGGGAGCGCACAGGCACCGGCTTCTCCAGTATCTCAAGAAACTTTGGCTGCACAGAAGCCCCCTGCAGTTACAACCCTTCCCCCGCAATACACCCCCAAACACACACTGTGTCCTCCTCCTTGCTGAAGAAATGAAGCCAAAGTATGTGGCTGCAGCTCCCCTTTCCCCACCAGAAGCTGCAGGTGCCCCAGGCTGGACACCCCTCTTTTTCCCCCGCCCCCTCTATCATTACACTCTTATCACCATCTTTGCTCCTTTCCATGCATCCATCTCCTTTCACCTGATTTCCTGTTCTCCTCCCTCCATCCAAACTCCCTCCAGTATCTTTCTCTGCTCCTCACAGGGTCTGGTGCGTGTGTGTCTGGCCACCGTCGTGACCCCAAAAGACGGGATAGAGTAGAGAAGTAACCAAGGTAAGATCACTGCCTTGCCCAGATTAACTACTGGAATGGTGTGGAAAACTAGCAGTGATCAGGTTTGCTGCCAGCTGCGGGGCTTAGGACACGGGATGCAGGAGTTCCAGCTTGCTCACTGATTCAGAGCAACTCTGAGTCAATTGCATTGATTTTTGCTTCAGTTTCCCCATTTGCAAAAAGAAGGGATTAACTCATCCTAGCTACACTAATGATAGGAGAGGAGATGGAAGAGAGTGGAGTGCAGACGTCCACAGGAATGGACAAAAGGAGGGATAATGGGAATTAGAAGTCAGAAGTTGACTTGGGAGTGACAGGTAGACAGATCAGAGGAAGGCAAAATGCCTGGACTAACTGAAGTCATTAAAGACACAATGTAAGTCAGCCCCCAACACTTCTTGTCTGTTTTGTGCTGCTGCTCTGGCTAGTTCAGTCTCAACATACAAGCTAATTTCTGCACCGCATCTGTTGCCACTCCCTTTTAAGCCCTGATTAACATCCATTCTTGCAAAAGACTCAGTAGTGCCTTGTGAGCATCACCCACTCACAGATGGAAAGGGATGCTGACCCAACTGATTCGCAACCCCCCGACCTTCCCAGAGCACAGAGCTAACCTAACCTAACTCAGCAACTTCTCAGAGTTTGCGTCCAGAGCCCTCCAACAAGGTCACTTGCCCGCGTCCTTCCAGCTCCACCCTATGCAGCCCACCGACAAGCTGCTCTCTCCTGTGCAAAAGCTGCCAACAAGAGTCAGCGAGCAAAGGCGGCTGCAGGTTCCCAGGGGGCAGATGGTAATGCCACGCTGAAGATAGTAGGAGGGGGAACTTATATCCAAGTCAATTAGGATTAATGCAATGTGGGAAAGTATTAGTTCTGGAGCTGTAGGTTTCTCCATTAGAGATTGAAAGCAGATTGGGAAGGGGGGTGAGGAAAGTGAAGACAAGCTAGCAAAGGCAGTGTCTTGGCTCCCCAGCCGTTTTCCTTCTTTCTCTTTTTTTGGGAAGTGATGAGGTGTGGATCTAAGACATTACACTCTGGAGATTGTCAGTGGCTCCAAACCCCATTAAGGCAGCAGTTTTCTTGCTCTCCTTTCCATCTCTTTTGCTCAATGCCGTTACGCGCCGATGGTGGCTTGGCCTGTTATCAATGGAAGACTAAAGACATTCTCCAAAATGAAACATCACAGCTTCAAAACCTCTGAATTCAACTTCCTTGGGCTGAGGAGAGGTCATTTTTAATGCTGTGGATGACAAGAACGACAGTAAGGTTAAGTGCTGGCCCTGTGAGAAAGGCAAGCAAGCAGGTAGGAAGGAGGGGCAGGTAAACTAGATACACTAAGTTAAGGTGAGCAGTAGAGAAGCAAGCAACGAGAGAGAGAGCGTTCAGGGGTTAGAGATGACATGGTTAGGAACAACATGGGCATTCCCTGAGCACACCCCACAACCCCCTCCCTTTGCAAAGTCAAAGGGACCAACCTGGGAGCAATTTTAGGGGAGGAACTGCACGAGGAAGGCACTTTCCCCTTCTGAGGGCACTTGCAAGACAGAAGCCACCTCCAAATCCTTTGCAGCGAGCGTCTTCCCTCCTTCATCTGTTGTAGATAGCCAGGCTGCAAGCTCTTCAGGACACAGCTTGCCTCCACCCTGCTGAGCACCTCTGCAGTGGGGATCCATGCTCAGCTGCATCTCCACCACGTTATAACCAACTTCCAGAGTCTGCAAAGCAGAGGCAGAGGAACTGGGGGCCACAACCATGCCCCCAGCTTCCCTTCAAATAAGCGTAATCTGAATGGTAGAGCTGGGGGAAGTATTTCTAAAGCTGAGAAGTTGAAGGGCTCTGCCTTTCTCTCCAGTGCTGACCCCTGCCGGTGCACCAGCAGATCTATTTTCCCTCTTTCAGTGCCTGCTTGTACACCTGTACTAAGAGGTTCCAAAATCTATCGTGCCTTCCTGAGGCAATGTCCCTGCTAGGTCAGTGCATCATGGTGCTGCTGCACTGCAGGCCAGTATGAAATAGGCACAACTGAGCACTCAGCCTGCAGGAGAGAAGGACCTGTCAATATTATTTGCCTGTAAAGTGCCACACATGCCGGAGGTGCTTTATAAATAAGTCAATAAACAAACAGCATCAAATTACAAAGAGGAATGAATGATGAACCCTCTTTCATCTTTCTAAAGGAAATAAATAAGGGTCAGAAATATAAATTATACATATTTCAAAATCCACCAGGAAGCTGGGTTTTGACAACCTGGTGATGCAGAGGAGGTCTCAAAGCATCCCCCTCCCTCTGAATAACAGTGGGTGGCAAAGCACATTGAGGATGCTTGCAAATTCATAATTTTAAGAGTCCAGTTATATTTACAGTAGCTATGTCAATTGCTAAAGCAGCCATTATGTACACATGCACCTAGTATGCTGGCAGACCCCTCCTTATTCCAGCTTTGAACCGCTGCAGTTGGCAATTCCTTCAGACCCTTATCCTGCACTGTTTAACTTTCAAGCATGACAGGTAGTCCTACAGAAGGAAATAGGACAATTCAACTCCTTAAAACTAGGCAGATATGTGTTTCCCTGGACTGGGGCCTCAGTGAAGCAAAAAATCCAGAGCTCTGCATGGCTTTGTAAGCACTAGGAAATACTGTTAAAACAGCAGCCCCATCTTCTGAAACAAGGGCTGAGTCCCCAAGCAAAACCAGGGATATCACAGGCTCTAAATCATTAACAAACAGTGTTAGTTCAACTCAGCACTAAAGGGGGCAAGGCAGAGGATGGAAAGATGCAATAGGTTTAGAAAATTCCCTGCCTTTTTTAGTTGTTGCTATTATTTTAATGGGAAAAAAGTGTTGTGGTTTGAAATCCATTATTTCCCTGCAGTGTTTGCAACTCTAATATAGCAATCCCAGCTGTTACCTTATTGCTTATATAGAAACTACAGGTGTGCCTGAACATAAACAAAACAGGAAAAGGATGGAAAGCTAAATAGGGACAGGGAAAAAAGCAGGGATAAGCAGCCTGCACTCACAACATTCAGGGACTTCAGCCATTTTTGCAGCGAGCTGTCACAGCATTGCTCTGCCTTGCTGCCCCGGTGCTGGTGCGGTGACTGCAAAACCTGGGGCTGCAAGGAGGTGCAGGCACCTGGTGCATCCAGCTAAAGCTCCTCTCCCAGCCCAGGCTGCCTCGCTGGTGAAGCCACCATCAGCTCCCACCCTCCTTTTGGCACTAGCCCTTGGGTGGCAGGCATCGCCAGCAGAGTCTTCTCTGTGCTTGGTTTAGGAACTGCTGTGCTGTTTTTTTTAAGTCTTCTTCGGGGGTCTAGAGTCTTCCATTAATTTTTGCCCTAAAAAGCTTCAAAAGGCCCCAGCTCAAAAGAGCATCCTTGGGGAAGCAGTACTTAACACTGTGAAAAACGCCAGGAAGCTCAGCCTGCTTATCTAAGGGACTGGTCTCTGAATTAAGATGAGACCATCAGAGAGGTGCCGACGAGAGAAGCGCAGGAAGGGTACCACTGCGTGGCCAGCTATAAAGCTCGAGCGTGACTGTCCTGAATTCTGCTTGAAGGAAGTGAAAAGTGGAAGCCCTGCGCCTAGCTTTATGGTGCACACCCTGCAAAACACGAGTTGTAAACCTTCCCACCAAGAGCATTAACCAGGGAAAATACCGGAGATTTACACAGTACTTTGACTTTGTAAAATCGAAGATACCAGCAGTAGATAAAGGAATCTCAAAACATAAGTGTATCACTTGGTGGTACTACACAAAATCACAGAGGCCACAGAGGCGTGAACGAATTCACATTCCTAACAGCAGACCAGACAGTGTGCATTACACAAAAGAAAATAACACTGTCTCTTCTCATACCATTATTTATGTACATGTTTATGTAGTTAAATTGCAAAAGCTTTCCTTTAAGGAAAATGACACACTGAGGATGTTTACTCTGGTTTTGTTATTACTTTAAATGCATTTCTATTTGATTTCATTATTCAATATATATTTTCTTTTTCCAGTTACACTTGGGAGACAGGTACAACGTACACACATTCGTACTTTACTATTGTGACAACCAGCATCAGAGTTGTTGAAATATCCATTTCAAAACCTGCCTTAGTGCAATCAATCAAATCCTCCGCTGCAATACAGGGAAAATAAACAAGGCTATCGGACTGCAACTCCTGGTCGGGTGGATGGAGTGCAGAGCATGGAAGACTAAGGGGGAGGGAATAGAGAAAGAGGGATGCCAGAAAGAAAGATTATTTCAGTGGCTCAAAGAGCTTAAAGAGTCTTAGAGGGGATTAAAGAATAAAACAATATATTAAAATTGCAAGGAAGCAAAACCAGAAACTCAACCATCTTGGTAGCCATAAGAACGCACGGGCCCTGTAGAATTAAAGCCTTGAACGTCACACTTAGGAGGAAATACAGAGACACAGCAGGAAAACTGTGCTATATTATTGCAAAGGCAAAGTCCTTCGACCCTGAGAAGCTGGTATGCTCAGCCCCTCTACCTCTACTGCATAAGATTGCCACCAACAAAATGTTTGTGCTCAGAGGCGGGCCCTCCTCTTGGGATGCACTTATTCCCAACAAGGTTTCAAAACTCCGCAGAGGTCGTTGTGCAGAGCAGTTGATTCCCACTCAGGTAGGAGAGGCGCTCCAAAACTTTTGTTTTCAAGCCCTTGATTTTCCCAGTAAAACATTTCCAGGGAGCATCCTGTCCTGACTTTCAAAGGACCCTAGTGGAGAGGGTGTGTGTTTGTGTGAGTGTGCATGCAACATCTGCACGAGTGGGGGGAATCCTGTTCTGCATATGCTGGTGCCAACTGTATTCTTTAAGTGTGTATATGGTTCCCAGTTAGCCAGAAACAGAGCCCAAATCCCTCTAAGCAAGACTCAGCGAGAGCATATGTTCAGGAGCACACTGACAATTAAATGAGAATTTTATGTCATCTCAGTACAACAGAAGCAACTGAAAACCATTCGCCTGGTTCAAGAAACAAAAAACTAGCACCACCAAAACTACATAAAACTCTATCACTGAAATTTTGACAAAACTTCCCATTACAGTAGCACTGTGCATGTGTATTTTATATATATGCTTCTTTACTTCAAGCATGAAAAATGTCAGCCCAGAGGGAACTGTCTGAGAAAGTTACAAGCAGGCATTGAGCTTGGTATTCGTTTGCTTACTGGGATCAGATTTTTATTATTTTTTCTAATATTTTTTGATGGAAGTGTTGCAGCTTTTTGCTTTCATTTAGAAAGAAAATGTGAAGCAGACACATTTGACATATCAGTGCTTGCTTGAGTTTTCAAGGGAGACTGAAGCAATACCTAAAGAGACAAATCGTCCTGTTCTACCTGCTCCTTCCTTACCACCCCAACTCTTTCACCAACTCTTTTCCTGCTTTCATGCCTAAAGCTTATTACCTGTGCTGCTTATGAGAGCTGCTGGGATTTCTCTTCCCTCTCTTCCATCCCAGACCTCCTTGGCTACAGCTTGCAGCTCTTGAAGTCACCGTGAACAATCCCACCAGATCATGACTGTCCTTAAGAAATTGTCGCAAAAAGAACGAGGCTATAATGACTAGCTGGAGAAGGGTGTTGAGTAGGCAGAACATGCGGTTTGGAACCCCTTTGAGATAAAGGGGATCATGCCGCTCTTTCACAACAGAAGGACCAACACCAGAAAGCTAGGTGGGACCATCGAAGTCCAAGCTTCAGCATTCCTACTTAGACCCTGGCAACACAGATGCAGCCTGAAAGCAAAGTACTTTACCATGGCATTTAGAAATCTGTTTAAAAAGGAACATGCCTTACTGTATATGTATTTCACACAAAATTCTGCAATTCTATAACCTTCTAAACACGTTTTCTATATGGCAAAAATTAGATCAAGCACAGGAGATAATAAATACATTAAAAGTATCGAATTCCACCTTGCCCTCCCCCTCTTCTCTACTTTCTTCTCTTTTTCTCTTTTTTCCAAGTGAGCTGGCTGCTAGACTCTTGCCCTGGCATTCTCACCCAGAAGGGATCCAGACAGCTGGGTGAACTAGTCGTTCCGAACGCTCGCTTAAGGGGATATAGTAATGAAACTTCAATCTTCTTCTTGCTGTGCCCTACAGCCCCCATACATTAGTAGAGAAAACAGGTTTACAAAGCAGAAGACAGGAGTCCGTCAATATCCCTAACCAGCTGTTATTTCTCCAGTGACTGCCAGAAGAGGGTAGAGAGAGGGGTGGGCAAGAAAGGAGGGACAATTTGTTTTGCAACTGAAACACAAATCCTCTAATGCCTGCATGATGCTATTTGCTTCCTTTTTTCATGTTCCTCCCTCCCTCCCTCTCATTTTTCTCTTTGTGGGTGTCAAACGCAGATCAGGGTTTTATCCTGCTCTGCAAAAGTGCGAGACACACACGTGTAGTCCTATTTCGTAGAGGACAACGTGTCCTCTCCGATTCATCCAAGAGATGGTTCTCCAAGACTCCGTGGTCCCCAGTCTGATGCCCTGGCTTGAAGCTCCACTTTGGGATTATCTTCTGTCCCCTTAAATTCCCTCTGCAGAGCATTTAGCAAAGTCGCAGACATAGCCTCCTTGTGAGGGGGATGCTGGCTGAGGTGGAATTCAGTCGGAGATTGAATCTCCCACGGGTAGGTGGTGCATGGTCTAACTTCCCCCTGCAGTTAATGGGGACTCAGTCCTTACAGGCAGTGAAGTCAAAAGGTTAATTCAGCTGATCAGGAGATGTCTGCTCTAGGATGAGTTGAATTAAGTTCCTAGCCTCAACTGACTGCGCTGAATCTCTATCAGCTATAATGGGTGTTTAGACACTGACTCACATCTAGGTACCTACAGGAAGACCCCTAAATTTAGACATTTTAATCCGGAGATGAACCTCATTCTAGGAGTCGAGGGAATCTCTGCGTCTTTTCCAGCTTCATTGTGACCATAAATAAGAGATTTTTATCCCTACGCCTCAAATCCTCGCTTTTTGTGAAACAGGACTAAGAGCTTTTATGTATTGCAGGTACTGAGAAATACGTAACACCACAGAAAAACTCAGCAATAGCTGTGTTCAGGTAATGGTGGGCTAGCGCAGAAGGCAGGATATAGCACACCTGGAAGGGGAAAGCTGCCAAACCACGATACTGGGCAAAACAATTCTCCTCCTTGCAGAGAACCAAGGACACACTCACAGCGGACAACCGGAATCTGGTACAAATGCTGTTCCCAGCACGATCTGAGCTAGCTGTGATGTGCAAGAAGGATTACGGAGTTAGGATAGGCCTACGCTCAAGCTCAAGCCCTGCTGAGAGGCAGAGTTTACCAGCCTAGGTACAGTGCCTTGCTATCACAGGACCATCTGGCTTCCAAGACCCAGCGAGCCTCCCTGCACGATAGCATCTTTGTGTCATGTTGGTCTACCGTAAGATGTAGCCGTACTTGTAAAATGCTGGTTGAGAAGGCTCGCAGGTTTTGGAGCTCCTCCCTCAGTGTTTGCACGAGGCTTTGATCGTCTTCTATTCCTGGCTTTTTCAGCAAAACCGAGCTGGTTAAAGCAGGCTGTGGATCATGCTTAGATAATATCCTGGAAAATTTTGTTATACTGAAAATAAACTACTTCAGATCTGGAAATGCAGGGCACAGGCTTTCTAGCCCTCCTACCCGAGAGCCCAGATAGAACAGTGAAACTCAAAGGCACATTAAAATGAAATAAAAACATAGAACACTTACCTCTTTTCCTCTCCAAAGTACTTCACAAGCTTTTATTAAATTAAGTCTCATCACACCCTTGGGACATAGGTGCAGTAAATACCTTCATGAAAGGTGAGTGACTAAGACACAGAAAACTCTCCACAAATACTCCTCTGACTGACTGTATGAATTGATTCATTTCAGTTGCACCCTTGTGCTGTCATTTCCCACCGAGTTTCAAGCAATCAAATTTTACTGCCACAAAGGGTTTGCAGGAAACGAACTGCAAAGTTGTACACAAGAGAATTCGCTTATGAAAGGCACGTGAGCAGAGCGCAGCAAAGAACAGGAACAGCAGCTCTGTAACACTGGGCCTCTCTGCGTTTGGGGTAATAATCCAAATGTTAAGCTATGCGTTATCAGCACGAGCCTGACTTACGCATTTTTCATCTATTTATTTTTATTAAGCAGCTAAATGGAAGGGGGGAACCTCGAGCAAGTAGGTCCGCTTTCAGGTTGTACGCCGGTTTGCTTTGCTTTCTACCACACAAGTAATCCCCTTCTGCGTGCCTGCTGACCAGTGGCTTGAGGACACACTGAATAACGAGGGACTTGACAGTCACAGGTCAGACAGAAAGATGCTGGCAACTCCCTAATCAGTGCTTTCTGTTTGGTGTCTAAGAAAATTCATTTCCCGGCAGAAACAGTCAGAGACAGAAAGAGATACCTTACCACCCGATTTTAATTCAGAATGTCTTAATGCAAAAATGTATAAAGCAATAATGTACCCACCTAAAAAGCCAGTTGGAGGAAAAACATTCCCCCAAGGAAGTGAAATATTACAGGTCTTTAAAAACTGGCGATGGGGGGGCAGACACACGCACACCACCAAAAGCAATCAAAACCGCCAAAGCCAAAACTCCACAACAAACAACAGGAGCAGCACTAACTTTTACCTGGGGCGAGTCAAGATCTAGCTAGATTTCCCTCGTCTGTAAGTCTGGGAAACTCAAAAAGAACATCTTAGGAATAGACGTACAGCCCAAGAATTGTTTGCAGAAACAATTCAGTTTTGAATCATTCGACTAAAATAACTGCAAGTAGCAAATACATTTGGAAAATCCAAAATCCTCTTGGAGTTGTTTTGCAAACAGAAGCAGCTACAATTAATTGTACAACCCAAACGATTTTGTTAGCTCTAATTACCAACTGTATTTTACAGACACAAACACTGAGGCAGAGAGAAGCTAAAAGCAGCATCCCCTTGAACACCTGAGTAATTTTTCAAGGTTTTGGTTTAGATCTGAGGCATTTTGGTTGATTTTCCAACTCCCATGCTCTACAGCTCCCCAGGTCTCTTAGTGGGTATGACTTCACAGGTATGAGCACATCAAAGTCCCTGTTAACTTGGAAGACCTCATACTCTGAGCTGGGTCAAAGGAAGCAAGTTCTGAAAATCATCTGGTAATTTTCAAGAGGAAAAAAAAAATGATTAAAGTTCCCATTTAAAATTTATATTCATGGCTGCAAAGTTGTCCTCTTTCTGCTGCTCGTATTGCAATAACAATTTTTGAAGGACAGTAAAGAAAAAAGCAAAGGCAGTTAATGAATCTTTTCCCCCACCCCCAAATGATTTTTGTTTTTGGTCAAAACTACTTTTCAATGAAATTTGGAGACTGACTCATCAGATGTGTTCCACAGAAAATACTGATATTTAAATTTTAAAAAAATCAAACACCTAGAAGTATGCAATCATACTCCAACTTCCACAGTCTACTGCAGCACCACTCTATACAAGATGACTTCCATTCTTCACTTCCAAGCAAAATATTTTGGAAGGGGGGAAGCCTTATTTTGCTGCAAACGGAAATCTGAATAAAAGATTTTAAGCACAGGGAAGGGGAAAGAAAAAAGTCTTTTCCCCTTTCTTTGAAATTCTCTTTGGGAAAACAAAACAAACCAAACCAAAACCCCAGAAGTTCATCAACAGTGACAAGAACAAAACCATCTTTTGGCCAACTCCAGACAATATAGCTTTTGTATAGATGCAGCCATCAGAAAATTCAGAGGGTGTTGCCCCTGGGAGTTTCGATCAGGCAAGTTAAGGCTTCCCCCCCCCCCCAGCCTCGGGGAACTGGGTTATTATTTTAACAAAACTGTTTCCACTGTCACGTCTCCTTATTTGCTAGAAAAGATTGAAGAGCTTCGAAGTGCATAGGAAAAAGGTGCAATTCTTAAGAACATTGCAAGGTTACAGGGCACCGTCTGCTAATAATGCATGTCGGTTTGGTAACAAGCTGAAGCAGAGAGCAGCAGGGGCACTGCCTCATGGCTGCAGCTTTTTCAAAAGGGTCTGTTAAAAGTATTTCAGGAGGAGAGACATGTGAGTGAAATCTTTAAATGTGTCAACAGGGAGGCCAGACACTGAACTTCTGCCCACTCCAGAGCTGACACCATCCTTCAAAGCAGAGGAGATTGGCCTTTCCAGTTGAGAATCACTGAGTGGCAGCAGGGGGGGGTCCTGTATTTGCTTCCAAGATGTTTTTTGCCTTTCTCTTGTGACAGAGAAACAGGGAGTAGTCATTTGAAGCCATGGTTGGGTGGAAAAAAAAGTATTCTTCTTCCCTGGAAACTGGGTTGGAGAAAGAGGGTGGCAGGTCATTGATTAACGAAGTTGTCGAATCAGTCCGTAATGAAGTAAAAAAGCGCTCACAAGAGGACAAGCACGGTTCATTCTCCTCTCCTTCTGCTTTATAAGGCGTGCAAGCTCTGCTTAGCTTGCTCGAGTGCAAAGCAATAGGTTCTGGCAAGGCCTGCAGCAAGTATTGGACATCCACCGGGTTGCATACCTCCCTCCTCTTCCTCCCTCCAGCCACATTAACCATGAGAACCGTGTCCTGCTCCATTTCCAGAATTGCTCTCTGCCACCCAGGTACAGAAAATCATGACAATACAGCCTCTTCCCCTTTGCTCCAGCCAGTTTTCCCAGGTGAAAACATAAACCGACTGGTGAAGGGAAAAAAAAGAGCAGTACTCACACTGCAGCGACAAGACCTGCTAGAGGAGGAATGAGGAAAGCCAGGACACTTCAAACAACAGGGCTAAGTTTGAGATCACCCTGTGTGGTTCACCAACGAGCCCAAACATCAAGGACACCGCCTTTCCTAGAAAGCGAGCACCAGCCTCTCTCTCGCTAACGTCCTCCTAAAGCAGATTCCTCCTTTTGTGCCTGATGTGCAAGAGAAACCTCTCACTCCCGACGCCTGGACCAGCACCACACGATCGCACACTGAGCTCCAAGCGCGAGTACCCCAGATGGAGCTACCTGCTCTTCAGAGATAAAGCAGGGCCTCAGTTGGATCCGAATGCTAAAAGTGGGAAGAAAGACACCCACAAACTCATGCCCTCGACACATACCAAAAGAGAGGGAGAAGCCTGCACAAACGGAGGAAAATACAAAATTAGGGCAATTCTCAACTGTCACTGCATGACCTTGGACAGGTTGCATCACCTCTTTGTATTTTGTCCTTCCTTCCTTCCTCTTCCCCTCCGAACACGCAACCATATCCCCTTCTGTAAAATTCAGATTATAGCACCGATATCATAATGACTGCGCAAGGACTAATTTCATTGATGTTTGCTTAGTGTACAGCAACCCTCAGGTGGAAAAACACTACATAAGATAGTGGAGCGGGTCAGCTTCACCAGCTAAGCACCGTGCTATGGTCATGGGGAAAAACACCGCCGCCAAGGAAGGGAGTGGAGGAATCCATGCCAAGCTCTCAGCGAATACGTGCTAAAGAGGAGCCCGTGCCAGCACTCAAAACCTGTGCCGGCAGCAGAGCAGAAGGCTGGCTAACAAGGAGATTGAGCTGATAACAGCTTAGATAAAACACCTATAGACGAACCAAGTGGCACAGGAATCTAGGTGTGTTCAGCAAAACTGGTAGGGAAATGCTTTGGTTTTTTCATGCTGTATTTAAAATTTCAAAATCTTCCCTAAAGCATCATGCTGAAAGAAAAAACCCACCAAACCCCAAACTTATTTGGGCCAGTTTAAGTGTTCCATCTTCATAGAGGAAAACAAAGCTAAGTTTTTGAGTGAGAATAAAGTACTTTCTACCACAAATGTATAATCAAGCAACTAAGACTCCCCCCCTCTATTATGAAAATATCAAAATTTTCCACTGTTCCAATCTGAATTTTGTCAACATCAACTTGACTTCAAAAGTCATTGATTTTGCTGCTACAATGTCTCCCAACAGGAGAATTTTCTATTGATATTTTCTAATCATCACCTCTAGCTTAGAACTGTGGGATTGAATTTTTACCGCCATAAGACTGTTCTCCCCGTCTCTGAAGACGTTACATTCCCTTCTACATATTCAGAGTATGCTGAGAGCGCCTTAACATGATGTCTAAATCCAGAACATTCTGTGTGCTGCTAACCTTCGAAAAAGATAGAGCTTGTGTACCTTTTTGCTGGCAACAGGTACATACTGCATGACGTCCTCTCACAAATCCTGCCCCAAACATCCTCCCTTCTCACAGCTCTATCCAGCTCGCTCTGTGCCTGGTAAGCTGCTCCCAACCGTCCCTCCATCCAACGCAGAGGAGGCAGTTTACCATCAGTGTTGTTTCAAGATATTATTATTTCTTTTTTAGGTGATTTACGTAGAGGAAAAAAAAGCTATAGAAATGAGAACCCCACGATTATTCCAACGTTTTGTATTACTATGTATTAATCACTCTCCTCTCCAGAGATGCCATTGCTGATTTGAGAGACTTGGTTTTCTTTTCTTTAAAGGTATCTCCAGACCATCTTAAAGAGCTGAGCAGGCTTGGAGAGATAAGAAGGAAAAATACAGCTCTAAAGATGCTTAATGCTCAAGTCGGAGCGTGTAGAGATGCTCACCAACTAAGTGCCGCAAAGGACCGAGAGGTTCAGTTCCATTCAGCGTGTATGTATTTACCCTTATTCACAGCATTAGAACTACTGTCCTTCCAAAAGAGATGTAATGAGGAAAGCTTTCTGTGACAGAGGGCTCTGGCGCATTCATCCAGCAGTTTAGCAGAACAATGCAGAGACAGAGTCTGCAGCTAAAGAAAACAGAGCCGTCACTTAAAAGGTCTAACGTTAATAGCTGTTCTGCAAACCCCATCACAATGAAGCAAAGGGAGAATAACGAGGAAAAAGGAAGTAGGACAGCGTGAGGGCCAGGGAACTGGCTGAGATATTGAAACAATAGCTGCAGTACTAGAAGACAGTCATGGGACTGGTAATTTGGGGCATTCCCTAGCAGCAAAAAAGGACGTTGCAACACGGACCTCAGGGAACGGCCGTGCAAATCTCCCCAAAAGCTGCCCAAGCTGCTGAACTTCTCGCCGCCCACCTTCGCTCTGTCATTACTGCAGCAAAATCCGTGGGGTACTCCTCGCTACGCTGCGGCCACAGTAATCGCCTTACCCGTGGAAACGCGGTCTCAAGAGCAGGAGCCCATCAATGAGGTAGCAGGGCCGCTCTCCCCCAGCCCCAAGCGAAAGAGGAAGACTGCAGGTACATCAACACAGTTGGTAATAAATGCAGGTGCATGTAAGGAGGCTTACCGGCCCCAGTTTTAATCTAGCCAAGATGCCACATTTACTCTAGAGCCCATGCTGCTCTGCTCTCCGTGTTGCTGGTTACCCATACTAACACCGTGCTAATTAACCCTAGCCCTGCTGAAGGCACAGCCGTCCCCGAAGCGGGGAGAGGAAAAGAAACAGAACGAAGGATTAGTAATGCCACTGTGCGAAGGGAAAAGCAGCTTGCGGTAGCTAGGCTATAATGAAAGGAAAGGCTGAATGTGTTTCAGGCTAGCGAAGTGGAAGAGCTGAAGTCGTTCGCATCAGGTATGACTTAGACACATTATGCATAATGTGGTGGAAAGATCCCTCCCCATGGTCCCCGATCGGATTTGACAAGGAAGCCAGTAAAATGCTGGGACTGAGCCATTTGGGACATCAGGTTAGATTCTGGCAGCTGGTAGATGATGCCTAACGCGTTCAGAAAAACTGACAACTTTTTATTAAGTTCGGTGCTGTGAAAGACTACCCTCTCCCCAAGTGCCCAGGATAAGGTCCTGGTTTTCCCCCTTGGCTATATTTTTCAAGTATTTATCAAATATGATTAGCTACCCCCCCCCCCAGCCTAATTTATTCTCCTCCTTTTTTCTTTTTTGACACTCCCAGCCCTGCACATGCCCAGCCACTGCTGGGATCGCTCCAACCCAATCCATTTCTATAGGCAGAGGCCCAATAAAGCCTCTGTGGAAATGCTTAAGTGTATTGCCAGTAAATCAATGCATCCCCTCAGCTGACAGTTTCTGCAGAGAACAAGCAGGTAGTAATACTAAATGTTTCTTCAAACTTCCCAGACTGATAGCGGGCTCCTGCGAGCGATGCCCCACAGAGACGACTGCCTCCCCCCCCCCATCCCCATCTTCTTTCAGCACGATGTTACGCTGCGATCAGGATGCAGACCCAAATGCATTAGGCAGAGTCCCTGCGGGGCTGCTACCTTGCACCCAGGTAAATCAACCGCTGCGAGTGTTTCCAGGATTACAGGGCAGCGGCCAACTTGAAAAGGACTATCACAAACTAATGTTTACATTATGAACCCCATGTTCCCACCTTCTAAAGGCTCCCTACCATCTCCCTGTTTGTAAGCAACTAGAATTTGGGTTTCTTTGAACTGAGCTAACAGAACTCGTGCATAGTCGTACTGGCAGCAGAATATATAACAAATACCATCAGCAACAACAGCAGAACAAGCAAAGGAAACAATTGAATTAATGGCTGATATTTTTGCGTCCCTATAATCTTCCTCACTCCTTCCCCACAGAGGCCTCTGAAAGGAGCTGCCAGAGCCCTGACTGCAAGGGAGAAGTTACACGGATGAGGAGCCACTTCAGAATGACACAAACCTGTTTTATCTGTCAATCAAGATGGGGGATGAACAGTTGTTTAGCAACAGTGTCACTGAAATTATATTGCTTTGCTTTTGAAGTACATAAATATTTGATTCTCTCTTCCTCAACTTTCTGCTTCTTCCCTTGTTTTAAAACAGAATCTCACAGATTTTAAAATAGATCCATAGGTTTTTTTTTTTTTTCCTCAGTCACATTCAGCTCGGTTTGAAAAATATCTGAGTGTCCCTGCGTGTAAGAGAACTGGCATATATCCTGCCTATAGCCAATAAGAATGAACAAACAGGAAGACAGAGAGTAGTATCTTGCTACTGGAATACGGCAGGTTTCTGTCCCACATTCAGCTGTGGAGTTTTTCCTTTAAAACCTGACAAAACCAATTTTGGGGAAGGGCCTGCAAGCCCCAGGCTCTCACCAGTCGCGGTATGCCAAAAACCCCGTGCGATGCTGAGGGTAGCTGTGAGCCTGCTCTACCTGACCCACAGGTGGGTACCCTGGGCTTGAGCTTCACGTGTGGGTCCGCGCCTCTGAAGTACAAGGACTATTCACAGCAAGAGCTCTGCTCCTCCAGAGCTCCCAGGGGCTGGGGCCAGGCTGCCGGGGGGGTTAGCAAGCCAAAAAAAAAAAAAAAAAAAAAAAATCACACCTACATAAACCATAATAACCAAACCCATTGATGAGCTGCTGCAGGTGGGCCTCTGGAACAGGAGGACAGACAAGTCCCTGAAAATTTGTCCCAACTGGAGCACAAAGAAGTGTTTTGTTTAAAAATCTTGTCTCAGTTACATGCGGAAAACAGTGCTGGATATGCTCGTCTTATCTAGATTAGGGCAATAGATCAGCTATTTACACAGAGCTCAGTGTTTTACATCTCGGAGGCTGGCTAAATACAAAATAACTCTCTTCTGTGTCCAGGCTACACAGCAGAGAGTAGCTTATTGCTCTGAATCAAAACAGCTGCTGCCTTAGCTCAAGTGCTAGAGACAAATTCTTTTGCTACTGAGAGTTGTATGTAACTTGTGTCCCCAAACTGGTGAGGGGGAATGCATCATTATGGAGATTATTTTTGTACGGGAGCAAATCCTGACTACTGCCTGTGCTGTGTCCTTAGGGATAGCGTAACTTTCTTGTGAGGTTTTGCTTATGGAGAACATCTGTGTAAAAGATTTATAAACATTAACTCGGGATTCTGAGGGTTTCTGAAAAAAATGGATGCTAGATGGTATCCATGGTCACACTAACAATGAAGCAGGGTTTATTGCTCAGAGTTTGCCCTCAAGGGTACACAACTGTTCAATGCTTTAGAGAAAAAACGAACGCAAGCACAGCCTTAACCAAAACGGGTAAACCTGAGGATTTCTGCTTTGTGGGAATCTATACTTTAGGAATTTTGTGGAAATTTCCTGCTGAGGAATTTGGAAAATTTGCTGCCAAGCCAGAAGGATACAGGATCATGAACGTACAGCAAGGCTGCTTCAGGCTGCAGTTCCACTATAGGTTTACCACTGCTGCAGCATCGCCTTTGCCCCGTGTCTCTAGCTATACGGTCTTGCCTGCTCCCTTCTCAAACCCTCTCCTGGGCAAGGACAGGAATTCATTAGCCCTGACTTACATCAGTTAAAACTATTGTGGAGCAGCGTCCTTGGAGATCACGGTGCTTGGAAAAATGCACTTCTGAGCAGCTTGCCCCGTGAGCTGGTTTCTGGCAGCCCCTGTACGGTGGAGGATTGTAAATTTGCTGAAACCAGTAAGTTTCTGCAAAGTGTTTCGATTTCAACAAACTGGTATTTGCTGAGAACCTGTTTCAGTGGAAAACTCCCAGCTGCTCTTCTCTCTGGCAGAAAATAGGGGAAAAGAGAAGAAAAAACCCTACTAATGCGCTTATATACAGAAAGATGCTTCCAGCTAAGGAGAAAAAAAAATAATCAAATATTTGTCCTTTTAACAGTGGAGACTTGGAGCAGAGAGGAACAAGGTAATTTCACATGTTCCTGTGAACAAGCTGCTGCAAATAGCTTCCCTAGATAATAAGTAGAAACGAGTGAGAAGAAATGGATAGGGGAAGATCTATAATAGTGCAAAGAAATGTGCGATCAGCTAGGGAATTCCTCTTAGGAGCCTTGTAGAGAATATCGTATTTGCCAGACCAGATCAGACCACTGGGCCAATCAAGAGCAATTTAAGCATTAAGTGTAACAGCTTGATAAATCTAGGTCAATGCACCTACACGCAGGTACAAGTTTAATACCACTTCATTAGTAGGACTGCAGCACCTAACGTGGAGCCTATCTACGGGTCCTGGAAGAGAGAAACTATCGGCGTTTATGGGATTGCACAATTAAATCACTGAGTTTCTCGTGACGAGTGACCAGAAATTGGTCCCACTTCACAATTTCTAGTCTGCAGCAGCAGACAGTGCTGACACTTCAAGTGTAAGTGGAAAACAGAACCGCAACACGCCTCCGGCCAGCACGTAACACCCTGCAGGAGGAGGCTGGAGAGGGAAGAGCTCTGCCTTTTTGAGCCCTTGCATTCAATCAGCCTTCACTAGAAATGTACTATCTTATCATGCAGCAGACTGGCAATTATTATTAAATGTTCTCAAAAACCAGCGCTGACCTGTTTAAATCCATCTTGGCACCTTGTGGCTCTGCCACAACCCAACACAAAGGGGGGATTTTATCTCTGCGCTTGCTTCAGGTTACTACACAGGGACTTCGCTTCTGGTGCTTACTCAACGAGCAAAGAAATCCCAGGATTTTTAGCTGTGCTTGTAGGATCTTGTCTCCGCAGGGGGGCTGAGGAAGACAGCAAAATTCTTGACTGCCCTGGCCAGCAGCTGGGAGAGGGAGATTGACAGAGAGAGACTCCGCTCTCCTGAGACTATGGAGAGATGAAAAGGCTCTTTATTATTAAAAAATAAAATTGGCTGTACTAGATCAACAGCATTAGATCCCCAGTTCCTTCCCCCACAAGTGGGAATGGTACAGTTTTCTTCTGCTCCTTCCCTGACCACCACCCATGACTCCGAGACTGGTCCAGGCTTCCCACCGCACTAGTCCCAGGGCCACTCAGCTGTTTCAGTAAAAACCCCTCTCTGTACCACCGTCATCGGCGTCCGAGTACAGCTTAGAGTTATTCCTACCAGCTACAAGCCAGTTTGCTCAGGTGCTTCTATACTACACAGCAACCTCTCCCAGGACTGCAGTACAGTCACACCTCAGACCAGGACTAATAGCAGCCTGTTGGATACTTCCAGCACAGAAAGTTGCGTGCCACCTTCCAGATGAGCCATCACACTCGCGGAATTGCAGTACACTTATATTTTGGCAGCCACCCAAAGCATACAGAGAAGAGTAAGAAATACAGGCACGCAAAAGGCATAAGGTGTTGTCGGATCCTAGCAAGGCCAGGGCAAAGTCTACTTGCAGTCAAGATCCAAGTCAAAATTTGCCTCTTCAGTGGCCCTGTTGTAGATCTACCCGTTCTTTCCTCAGAAACAACTTTCAAGCGCTGCTAACACAAACCCAGACTTAATACGTGCAAAAAGCTCCATATGCAAGTAATGCGTCTTTTGGAAATGAAAAGTGGTCCAAGAGATCTAATCAGCTGAAAGGCAATTCTTTACTGAGGCTGCCAGCTGCAGATGAACTCTGCAGGGCTTGCTGGCTCCCGAAATGCCCGTCTAATCTACCCAACCTGCATTGCCGAAGTGTCATCAGACCAGGCCACCTAAAATCCTGGCTAGCAGCCCTTCCACCTATTCCCTGAGTGCTCTGCTCTAGGTTTTGCAACCTGCCCATTATTATCCAAAATGCTCCATTCACTTCAGTTAGCCCTTATGGCCCTTTGAAGATGGTTTTGTCTATACAATTGCCCCTTTTTGGACAATATCTGTCTATAGAATGTGAGGTTCAAAAGCCTCCAGGTGCTTTGCTCTAACATACATGATGACATTCTGGAAATTCTTCCTGAATGACTCTGAAATGGGAATGGTGGATAAAGGGGGACAATACTTCCTACTTTTCCTATAATAATAATGGCAGGACTAAACCCAGGGAAATACTAGACAAGAGAAAGATGGCCTTGGCAATAATAAGACCAACAATTTGCAGGCTAAAATTGTCATCTTGCACACACTTCTTCCAGGAAGCAGAACTAGAGAATTTTGCAGAGTAAATGCGACACACAAGCAGGGGAAAAGAGCATGGAAGAAGATGCTAAGGGGGTGACAGTAGATACAGAAATACAAGCAAGGACGGAGTCCGAGCACAAACACTCTTGTTCTCAACTCTCTCTCCCCCCAGACAGAATATCCCTCCAGTGCCCTCATCGGCCACGTTTCTTACGTAGGTCAGATATCCTGGAGCCAGCAGCAGAAAGGCTTTTGTGGGCACATATACATGTCTGTGCATGCATGGGCTGCGAGGGGGACACGCTAAGAAGCGGCCAGAGGCTTTGAGTCCGGGGAACAGCAGTAAGAGCAGGACAGGGTGGCGAGCGTGGGGCTAGCATGAGCTCGGGTAGCACAGGGGTCCTTTGAGCAGGATGGGGAGACAGAAAATGGAGCGAAGGTACGTGGGGAGAAAGTTGTGGCTTTTTTCAGCTTGGCTTCACCCCCATCCTTATCCTTTTCCCCTGTATTCTTATTGCGTTTTCTCCTTTCACCGTGCATCTCTCCTCAAACTGCACAGTAAAAAAGACTGCATCCCTACCCCTGTGCTCCGCTCCCTTAATTCAAAGCCCACCTTCACCACCGTGCCATACCGGCCCCTGACAAGCCCTGAAAGGCACAGCTCCTTCGACTCTCGCGTGGGTGTCACCTAATGAAGACATCTATAAATATGGGCACATTAGAGCTCACCATCTGGCTGCGCCTTTTGGATGGCTCTGCTCCCCACAGATCAGTGGGCACAGAGACCGCTGCGGCCAACCAATTATTCCTCCATCTCCTGCTCCAGCGTTCACGGGCACGGATGCCCTCAGCAACACCGCCAGCGTTGGGCTAAGCAGCGTGCCCTTCAAAGCGAAGCAGTCAGCCGAACCTGCGTCACCCTGCTCCTCCACACAACGTTCCCAGGGCTGGTGGCACCGGAATGCTCGCCAGCCTCTTTTCTCCTAAAGGTCCAGATCTTTTTCACATACCCCAGCAGGACTACAAGGGCAATGAGCCTTTCTGACCCCCCCACCTCCTTCCTCCCTTGCCTGGGTATCACCAGCTTCAGCCTTTCTATCGATCTCAGCCACATTACTCCCTTTTCTCGTCTGCCTCTGACACACCTTCTCTTCAGCACCAGGCACAATTTTTCTGGCCACTGGTCAAAATGATAAATTGAAAATATTTCTTTCCAGGAAGACTCAAGACCTATCATTTAATTTTTGCTTGCTTGCTTGGGTTTTTTTTTAGAGAAACAATCTTTTCAGATTGGCTGAAAAATTTTATTTGACCTACATGAAAAAACCCTGCCTTTTCCCCCCAAAATTCCTCTTTTTTTTTTTTAGAAGTTTTGCAAAACAAAACCATCACTGCAAAATAAGAAATTAAAATAGTTCATCTTCTCCAAATAATTTCTCCATTTTTCCCTCTCCAAAAACAAGCATGACGCACAAAGAGCATAAACCCTCCCCAAACTGTGTGTTTTGGAAGGCAAAATAGCACTCCCACTGGCATTTTTCCGCCTTCCTACTTTTTTTTTTTCCCCTATTTTTCCCTATGATCCTCTGCCCTTTCCCAAATGCCATCAGAGTCGCCGGGCCAAGCTCTCGGAGAGGTGCCTGCGCGTGGAAAAGTTCACTGAACTGCCGCGGCACATTTCGCTCCCTAAGTAGTCTGTAGCCACAGGACACCTAAGAAGATTGTATTTTCTTTGAAGTACATGAATATTTTATATCCTCCCTCCCTTCCTCCTCGCCTTAATTATTCTCTTATTTTGAAACACCAGCTTGCATGCAGTATTTAAATAAAGCTGTTTTCAGAGCCACAAGCAGCTTGAAACAGTCAAGCCTCTCAAAATATATTGCAAGTGCTGTACATCCTCCTGTTCGGCACATAAGCGGCAGAGAGCAAGGCACAACCTGGGGAATCCACGCAGGACAGGGGGTTACAGGGGCAACTTTTTCCTTCCGAAAGCTTGGGTTCCCTCACCAGATACATCCGTGGCCGTGAGATAAGACACAGGGTCTCAGCCTGTTCCCCAGCCATCCCGTGCGAATCACTAAAGGGTCTGGTACAGCAAACTTCACTCAGGAAAGTGTCTGAAAACGCAGGGGATGCAGCGGGTTAGAACTGAAGCAGGCAATGAAGAGGAAATGTCAGAAGTCGCAATTTGGAAAAACAATAGCTACTGCGGGGCAAGAGAGAGAATGAAAACACAGAGTTTTCTATACATAGAGCTATAGATAATTATACGCGTACGTACGCGTATATACACATAAAAGGGTTCAGAGGGTATGGGTGACTCAGCAGCTCTACAGACACGCGCAGGCAGATCACACAAATCTTTGCCGAGTTCCACCAGCTGCAAGGAATTGGCCGTGCCAGATTTCAACGCGCCTGTTTTACGGGACATCTTTGTGAGGGCATCCAGGATCCCATTCGCTTTGAGTCGTGACGTTTTGACACCAAAACTTCAGGCGAGCCAAAAGAAACACTGGACGCCTGGACGCGTAGAGACCCGAGCGGCTCCAACTGCGGGTCGGGAGGTGGGATGCTGGAGGCTTCAAGCAAACGGCTGCGCTGCTTCAGGTTCACAGCTACGACGTGATGCTCGGGACTGGCGCTGGGTTGCTTTTGGGCAGCTGTATCCCTGAGAAATTGTATATTATTACGTGGGGGAATGGACATTAAAGGGGATAGCCACACTTGCACCAGGTGAGGGTGCTACAGACCTGGCAGCTGCTTCAGCGATGCCTCCCGGATTATTTGGAGGTGCTTCCCTGAACAGCTGAGAGAAAAGCAAACGAAGCGTGCCTCGGCACAGGTCAAGGGAGGCCGCGCGCCATAAATGTTTGTGCAGGTGGATGAATAGCTGTGCCCACAGATGCTCACGAGTAGGGCAAGGAGTAAACATGCATATTTGAAAACTCATCCATCTCTATTACAAAAATGAGTCATCTCATCCTAATACCACTTTTAACTTTGCGGAGGCTTATATCAAGACACAGCAGGTAGCTGGGAGGTTGAAAAAAGGACTGCCTGCAAATCTCAGGGCCAAATGTCCTGAGGTTTAATTGAAGCTTCCCAACTGAGGTGGAGTAATCCCCAAGGCGCTCTGCTGGGAATGTGCACATGACCAGCAACAGGGGCATATGATGACTTCCCAAATGCGCCTGGGGAAGAAAGTCATGCTCCTCAGCTCTCGCCTGATGGTGCGTCTCTGAATCAGCCCGTCATTATCATCTGCAGTAGATTTTGTGCTCTTATTACCTTGTAAAATCTCCCTGTGCTGTTCACATCCCTTGCCTATAAAACCTCAAAGGTGAAAGCTGCTCTGAGGAGGAAACTTTAACCTAATGGAGAGATGCTTATAAAGAGCAAGAAAAGTTACTAATGTGTCTCTGCGCTCGAATATATTTCCTTTTTTTTTTTTCAACGAAGATTTCTAACACCATATTCCCGGGCCAATGCTGCTCAGTAATTCTGGGTGAGAAGAGGTGGAATTTTAACCAGGTCCTGCACAAGGGCCAGGGGAGCACGTTTTTAAATGAACTGAAGGAGATAGCCAAGTGCAAACCTTTCAAAGGCAAGAAGAAAGAGACCCTTAAACAAGTTCCATATGCAGAAAACCCCATCCTACAAACAGCTTCACATTGCAAGGACACATCACGCTCCCGTTGGCCCATGAGGCACAGGGGTTACAAGTTTCACGCTTTAACTTTGTCCAGCCAAGGTGACCCTCTCCTCCCTCCCACGCATTAACCAAGAGACAGGACTAACACGATACGCGTGCCGGCAGCTACAGAAAGCAGAGCAAAGACTACAGCACGATGAGTACTCTGACAGAAGCACGGAGCGGAATATTTATTTAGTGCCTGTCAATGTCTAGCCTGGATGGGATGCTGCATCTCCATAGCCGTTATGAACTGCTCATTAGACATTAACAGGAGAGGACTTTGTTGAGATGGGGTCAGCTGAGTTGATAGGAAAAGAGGCAGCAAGCAGCAGTGGAGAAATCTGAACTGAAAGGGAAGGAACGAGTCGGCTGCTGCAATGGTTACAGTCAGTAATGAGTTGGCTGGCTAGCGTACATCACTACTGCTTTCTAGTAAGTGGAATTAGGAGCAGAGCCATGTGTCAGGGGCTCCATACTGTCAGCTGTTAGCAAAAAGATTGATTTAGCACAAGTGTCAATGGCAGAAGCTTTGGCAAAGGAGAAATTCCCCTCCTAGCTGCCAGGCAACCACAGCATAAAACAGAGTGGCACCAGTGACCAAACAGCCAGCGTGGCTAGTGACTCCTTGGCAAGACCCACACTGAAACACAGCTTCATTAAACATACCAGGCTTAACACCGTGGAAGATTTTGAAACTGTCGTGTAGACGATGCGTGTGGAAAAAGATTCAGAAATAACCCACTACCATCGAGGAGATGAAGTGGAGCATCCCAGCCATACCGTAACCCTGCCCAGGAGAAAAGCACAGCTCCAAATAACCAGTGCAGCCCTGTTTGCTTCACCCTAGTGCTGGGGTGGGAGGAAAATTGGGAGTGGGAAGGTCCCCATCCCAGGAAAGAGTCTGTAGGAGAGAAAAGAGATCGTCCTTCTTGATAGTCCAGAATGAGGATAGCAAAGAGAAAACCTTCAGAGAAAATTGCAGTGTTTCTTCCCCAAATGAGCCTGGCCTCTGAAATCAGCACACGATACGTGAGATTGAATGCTTGCAGGCCTGGGCCTGTTATTGAAGTAATCTTAGGTAGAAAACAAGAACCAAATCATGAACTTGTTTACCTTAAGAAATAGATTACTGTTATTCTCCAACTTAGTTGACTGGAATTACTTAGAGAAGTTTGGCCGCAAAAGTCTTCTCTGAAATGTGTAAAAGCTGTAAAATATCTTTTCTCAGAGTTTGTTCCCCTATTCAGCAGAGTGATTAACATGACCGTTTACTACATTTTAGCAAAGCTAAATACACCCCGTCCATTTTTTAACTAAGATCTTTTTGCTTTGTCTTCCCTTGTGGGTATGTATGGCTTCCAGGTCCCAAGATGGACTATTGCTCTGGAAATTAAGGGGAAAGGAATCCCTCCCCCCAACCCCTATCTTCTGGATATGCAAAGTGACAGGAACTTTCCTGGAGTCAGTCAGGAACCAGCAACCAGTCCAAAGGGGCTCTGCTTACTCAGTCTCTATACAAAACTGAATCATATTTTAAAAATCTGCAACTACATTTTGTTTCTGGGAAGCCTCCTGGCCACCCTCGGGAACCGAAGCTGGAGAGGTAAAGACTGCGATTGGAATTATATATAGGGAGCATGGCCAGAAACAGCAATGGGGACAGAAGGAAGAATTTTCGCAGAGTGGGTCACTTTTTTTTTTTTCCGGGAGTATGTTTCCTCAGATTTCCTCAGCTCAAAGCACCAGCCTAATTCACACCAAGAAAGCGTAGAGCAGAAGGCAACTATAAGAAACTGAAGCGTGGTTGCGGAGGTAGGTGTTAAAACACATACAGCCACATGCCAAACTCACATTTGTGATCTTGCCAGACTTGTGTGGCACAAAACTCCCACAGAGAAGGGGGGGGGGGGGGGATAAAAAAAAAAAAAAAAAAAGACTGACAGACCAGGCTCCTTGCAGCACACGCTTCATTCAGCATTTCAACAAGAAGGCTCGGGGGTGACATTTCAGGCTTCTTTGTCTCTCAGTGAAGAGGGTCAGGATTTTTTTTTTTTTCACATAAGGGTGTGCTGGGAAGGAGCGCCGGGGCACACGCAGACACGCGTGTGCTTCTGTACAGCATCTCATGGAAGGGGAGCAGTAGCCAGCTTATCCTTCTGCCTGTTGTCAAACAGATAATTGTTCTAAAACAGCTGGGCCAGACAATAGCAACTTTAACAGCCCAGCTTAAACGCAGTCGTGACAGAAATCATAATATTTTTTAATCTTCCCTTCCCTAGCCTTCCTGGAAATTAATTTTTAATGACTGCAGTTGGCTTTCGTTTTTGCTCTTGTTTTTAATTCACATAACTTCTTGAGTCATGCAACTTCCCTCTCCCACCCCCAAAACTCCCCGTAAATGAAAGGCTTCCATATTTCATATGCAAAACTAACACCAGATGCTAACAGAACCAATGGGATAGTCTTGCCACCTTGTTCTGGGACTGATCAAAGATCCCACGTGCCCAACTGGGGACAGGGTTTGATCCATCCTTAAGGCACTTAATATAAATTTTCCCTTGCCACCAAGACCCAAGCAGCACATATCCCCATCACCGTCCCCACATGGCCCATCTTCAAACGTTTTGATCCAAAGTAGTAAAATGAGATAATGGCAATCTTTGACGCTCGAGGTCAGCTGATTGTTCCCATATGGTATCACACCTGCATGGTCATTTTCTGTTGCTGCACATTTAAACAAGGTAGGAAACACCACTTTATTTTCTCCAGAGTTTCAAAAGCATGTAATTTAATTGTTGTTCTTTCACAAAGAACCATTTTAGGCGGTTCCTACGTAAGTGTTCGAAAACATTTATCATTGAAATTTCTATGCATTAAAATAATTACTAGTTTTCATAAAAGAACTAAATTTACAACAAAGCTCCCCCGATGCTCCCCCTTCTCTGCCCTGCAGCACCGCATGATCTCCCAGCCTGGGGTTCCCCTCATGCACGTCATTCTGGATTCTTATCACAGACAGACATGGCCATCGTCACAGTCCCCTGGTCTAAGTTGGTCCATTTTTTTCAACCCTCAGTTTTGTTTGCATCTATGACTTCACACCTCAGAATCCTCTGCTTCACTTTAGACAACAGAAATTAGGCTTTATAGCATTTTTATTATTTTCATTGCCCCATATATGGCTAAATTTGGCCCTTGGGTCCAATGCCTCCTTTTTTTGTTACATATTTCACATTGAGGAAAGCAAAATTCATACCTCCTCAACGAAATTTTCACAAACTAGGCATTGCCCGGTGCTATATGTTCAGCAATATTAACTACTGCAGCTGTTTACATTCAAAAGGTTTCCCTTAGCCCCAGGAAGGACAAAATTTATTTTTATATACTAAAAGAATTTAAATTTCCAGAAAATGCTATAGTCACGTCAGAATATGACTCCAGCTGGAGGTCATGATCCTAGAGCAGGAGGAACATATCCATCACGCATCAATCAACTATGTCACTTGGCACTTATGCAAGGCAATATTTAAATGAGCCCCTCAAACTGAACTCCTTATTGCTAAATGCCTACATGGTTGGCCTTATACATTCAGTCCAAATGCTTGATTGGCAGTTGCTGGCTACAGGGCTGAAGGATCCTACCCTCACAAATCCATCCAGTGCTCAGCACCCCTCTGTGCAAGTGGGACTTTGCAACTCCATCTTCAGCATGAATTTGCTCAGAGGGTGAATGGCTGGGGGAGAGGCAAGCAGCAGGGGTGAAACTTAAAACCACGACCGCACTCTAAAATAAGATGGGCTGGAGCCTGGGGTGCTGAGTACCATCCTATACTTCTGGGGATAATTCAGGTTCCAAGATGTGGGCAAGTGAAATGTATAATTCAGCAATGAAGGAATAAAAAAAAGCAGGGAAATTGAGTTTCCAAAAGATAACCTGGGTTGTTATTATTGAGTTCATCTATGTAATACCTAAAAATAGTTACCTATTACAAAGCCTCTGACTTCAGCGATTTAGGTCAGGTATAGCACGAGTTGAGGGCCATATCCATATACCATGTTGCTGGATTGGAGTTAAGTCAAAACAGTATGACCTGAAAATGGGTAGCATTAGCAAAACACTGCCTGCTAAAAATCTCATTCCAAAACTCACATCATCTGAACCATCACTTTGTCAGGAATAACAGAAAGAGAAAGTTTTTTAAAAAACAAACAAACCAAACAACCCATTATCAGCCCAACACTACAAACTAACCAACACAAATTATGGTTTAATAAAAACCTCTCTTCCTTCAAGTCATTGAAGACAGACAAAAAAAGCCAGGTCCAGTGAACCTTAGAAAAGGAGCAGAGCTGCTAGTTGATGCTCTTCAATGAAGGGAGGTCTCTCTCTGGTACTGAAGTGCCTTCAGATGTTCTGCATCCAGGACTTGGATGTGGGCATTTCCTTTTAGAGGACCTCAGGGTAGAAGTTTTACTAGTCCTGCAGCATGGGGAATCCAGATATAAATTATTTTTCCTTTTCTGTTAGCACCCAGGAGGCTTCTAGTGAGAGCTCCTTGTTGCACTTCACCGACACATGGTCAGGTACAGACGGTCTGAAACAGGAGTAGCTTAGATGGGCAAAGCTGCCAGGAAGGGGAAAAAGAACAAAACGTAACTCCCCGCTTTATAGACAGGAAAACGAGGCATGAGAAGATTCACTGCTGTATACAAGATCACACTGGAAACGTGGGGCAGAGCTCACAGAGAACCAGAGCCTGTGCTGGGATACCTGTCTTTGGCACTGAATCCACAGGATGCTAAACAGGGAAAGAGCCCAAGAAAAGTGAGAGTTTGATGAAGGCAGCTCTTTTGAAGAGACATAACTATTTGATTCACAGAAACGCATGACACGTTGGGCGAGTTATTGCCATCAACAGCAATGCAGGCATGAAACCTAAGGGGGCCAAGAGGGGATTAAATCAGGAGGCAGCTGATTTAGAAAAAAAAAGGCAACTTTCCCTCCTGCTGTGACGGAGAACCTGTGGGATCCATGGCCGCGGGAGTCTGTTAGCTCAGATACTGCAGCTGCATAATTTTGGGAGAAATAACAACACTGAAAACTACGCTGAACAAATGTGAAGGGGAATTCAGGGCATCGGGGCCTGGAAAGGGAAGGAAAGAAACGCTTTCCCCATTCTTGTATGGTGTTGTACAATTAGGCATATGCACATGTTCTCCTTTGAAGCATGCAGGATGGGCTGTAGCACGTGCTGCCGCGGGGCTGCGCGATGCAGGGAGGGACAGATGGGCCAAATGGACCTGATCCGAAAAGGGAAATTCTACGTTCCCCTCATCAAGAGGGTAAATGAGAAGGGAGGAAAAGGAAGGGGAAGAGCTGGAAGAGGAAGATAAGGAGAGAGCGAAGGGAAGGGAAAGAGAGAGGAGGGAAAAGATTTAAAAAAAGACAGAATACAGAGCTAGGATAAAAAGAGGGAAAAGACAGAGCCCTACAGGATTTGATTAAAAAAACAGCCGCAATGTTTTTCTTCGCTTGGCAGCAACACTGCAGACCACATCTCTGTATCCAAATGACTGAAAAGCAAATGGCAGGTCACGCAGCAAATGCCTGCGCCTGTGAGGGGGCACTGCCTGCCCCCTTCCCCACCCCAAACACGCAAGATCACAGCTCTCCGCCACCGCTTACCCCAGCAGGCAAGGCAGGGACTATCGTTTGGTGCCACCAAGGTGGCTTCCCGTCAGTCAGCACTGCACCCCCTGCACCCCAGGGGCTCCGGCCCATCCATTAGAGCTGGCAGCACGGTTCCCTCTGCTCCCGGGCACCCCGTGACTGACGGGGACTGCGGCACGAGGGGGGTGACAGCAAGGAAAAAGCGGAAAAAAAAATAAAAAAATTGAAGAGGAAGCTGATGATTTCATAAGGCAGTACCCACAGGATTTGTAGGGTGGATCCAAATCACTGCACGCAGGCAGTAAGCAAAGCAAGGAAAGGAGCAAGAGATTAAAGCAGCCCAGCTACACACAAGTGAGCTGCTTGCATGGTCAAAATGAAACAAGGCAGAAATTAAGACCAGCTCATGCCAGCCCTGGAACGGTTCACAGGCTTACGCAGGCAGAGAAAGCAGGGGCTGAGTTAGCCACAGTTCTCTCCTATGCTGCTCATAAAAAGCAAAGCTTCATTCCCTATGTTTTACAGAAAACCTGGTTTCAAAATATGGCAATGGGACCCACTTCACTCGCCCTCAAAGAGATGCAGGAATGCCCTTAAACAGCACAGGAGAAGGGCTGGAGAGGAAGATCATCCTCCAACAGAAAGCACAGGGAGAATTCAGCTTTGCACCATGAAAATTCAATTGCCTCGTTTAGACCCTGGAAAGCCTGGTGGCTTAACACCACCTGTATTTACTGAAAGCATCACAGGAACCGAAATTTATGGTTTGAAATGGGTCCGTATGGGAAAATGCTCCCAACATCTATGAAATCCTTTTGCTACACAGGAATATCATTACAGGACTAGCTAAAAAGAAGTGCAACCTGCTGTATCACCACTTCTTTGCGATTCTGGCTTTT
This sequence comes from Haliaeetus leucocephalus, assembly GCF_000737465.1. Taxonomy (NCBI): domain Eukaryota; kingdom Metazoa; phylum Chordata; class Aves; order Accipitriformes; family Accipitridae; genus Haliaeetus; species Haliaeetus leucocephalus. Next base: position 19,603,562 of record NW_010972664.1, read on the forward strand.
CTTACAATTTTGCCTCTGCTGAGGCCCAATTGCACTTGCACGGTGGAAAAAAACCAGGATCACACAACAGAGAGAGATGCTCGCAAGCATCTCCCACAGCCAGCCCTTTCCTTAAAGTAATTTCTGTTTAAAGATAGCGTATCTCTTTACAGTTCTGCAGCTCTCTCCCTAGCAGGCCTTTCATACACATGAAAAGAAATATCTGATCAAATATATTCCTCTATCATGGCTATGGAAATATTAGCAAGATTTAATTAATATATAATCATATCAGCAGAAAAGAGTTAATTGAAATATTGAATAACTACAACTTTAACAGGATTGGAACATAATGCTTCAGACGTACTAAGCAGATGATTTATCCACCATGCTATACAAATTTTAGTTAACAGTTGGGCAAAGACTTTAGCGCTATTATTTTTAGCAATAGAAGGGTATTCCCTAGGTTGTACCAAGGCCTGTGTGCTGAAAAGCATTGTGAAAAATCAGCTTATTGTGCGTTTTCTTCTCCTATTAGAAGAAAAGGAGAAAAATGTGTCTGACATTGTTAATTGGGATCTTGTGGTAATGCAGCAGTATGTGCACGGAGAGACAAACGAAATTTCAGTGCAAATTCACTGACCTTAGCCAAGATATATCCAGGGAAGAAAACTGCTAAATGAATTAAATTCTGTGACATGAAGCATGTATTACATTCCCAGGCGTCATATTAATTGTGCATGGTACCAGCAGGACAGTTGTAAGACAGGTATAATATGCCTACAAACGCTGTTGAGGTTAACTACATAGCAAAAAGAGGTTAGCAATGAGACAGGCCTGAACTACAAGCCACCATCCTCTACCTTCAGGTTTTGTAGAAACTTGTTTACAGAGCTGGATTCTGTATACAGCCTTTCCTTCCCGCAGCCACAGGCCAAAGTCTCAGATGCCAATAAAATAAAAAAAAAAAAAAAAAAAATCAAGAAAGTTGCAAGAAAGTTAACTCTGACTAAAATTATCCAGATGTGGAAAATCTCCAGTCAACCGAATCAGCAACTTTGCCGAGATGCACTTATGTTAAATCACAGACTAGGCTGGCAGAGGCTGGTGTTTATCACCAGCTTGCAAGTAGAAAACGAACTGATGAATCTCCGATGAGATCCCAGGGAGTGGGACTCATGTTGCAGAATCAGCCACTCAGTAAGGCGGCACTCGGTACCAAACTCGTGTTTCCTGCAGTTTTCCCTAGACACCGCTTTCAATTAATTCCCTTGGGACCCTGCATTAGTCACATAGTTACGTGGTGTCTCTCTCCCCTTCTGTGAAATGGGAAGAATAACATTTCCTTTCCACCAGAGACATACGCAGATAATCATCTCAACGGTTGTGATTAGACACAGTGATAATAGGGGCAAAAGTACTAAAGAGACCGAGGAAGACTGAACTACTCTCTGCAAAAGGAGAAAATTGATCTAGCTAAAGTGATGTGCCTGGCTTGGTATCCAGGAGTGAATTTCAAGTCCCTACAAAAACAAGGATGAGAACCTCTGCTGCAGAGAGACATATATGCAGAATTCATGTCCAACACTTGTCATGTCTTCCATTCGAGTTTGTTTGGATGTGAACATTTACTTTGAATTTACCACGTGCAGGTACACAGAAAGACAGAATAAAGGTGTCTAGCTACACTCATCCCACGTGCTCTTTTTTTCTACCTGCTTTCGCAGCCAATTCTCTTGGATCATGGGCTCTCAATTAGTAGAATGAGTGAAAGTCCTGTTAAAATAAGGATTAACTTTTGCTCAGAAGCTTAGGTCAAATCGAACCCAGGACCTTCCCCCCCCCCATCTTTGGTATTAAGCAAAAAAGGTTTCAAAGAACTCTTACTTATTTGGTATTTGCTACTAGAATCTTTCTACCTCAGGTGTGGAAAATATACAAAAATGTATCCCGCTACACTCATTAAATATGTTCAATTCATCTTTTTTTCTGGCTCAGAAGATTTGGTTGCAAAGTCTAGAGAAGTTGCTGTATTTTATATGCCGATTCAAACCAGTCCTCCGAGTTCTTGAAGGATTTTCAGGAGGGGGAAGCGGGTAGGAGTACAGTATCACCCAACCACGTACGAAGTCCTGAAATAAGGCAGAGCCATAGGATACCAGGATTGTTCCACATTACTGAAGCTTCGTCTGTTCTCTTTTGTCCTGAACAGACAAGCCAAAGCAAGCAAAAGACCAGACATGTTTTTCCCAGTAGGCTTAAAAAAACACGGCGCGCCAAGGCTCTTGTCAGGGAAATCTCTGCAATGCCCAAATGCTAGCTCATGAAACGATGCTTTGCTTCCCCAGTGCACCTTCTGTGCCAGTGGGGATCCTGACCCCAAATCCCTCGCTATGTACACAGGTAGGGCTGCAAGATGGTGCCCTCAAAACGATGGTATGGCCCAGTGCTCAGAAGAGACTACCTGCACGTAAAGAAGGGAGGAAGCACCTCAGATGAAGAATAATTCCATTTTAAATGTAAGATAGTCAAGAAAGATAGCAGAAAGATTCCCATGTAGCTTAAGATACCAAAGAGATGTAGCAGACCACTGGAGTTAGCAGAATCCCAGTAGAGGTGCAGACATGGGGGCAAGTAGTTCAGAGCTAATCTATAGCCCAGCAATCCCAGCTGGGAACACTGGGAAAAGCCACACCAGAGCACTGAGGGTGCAAAGAACTGATCCCTTTCTCCAGCAGGAAACAGTGTAATAGTATGAGAAGAGTTGTATTATTAAATACTATATAATAATTTAATAACAACTACTTACGATTTACCTAATTACTTATCTCTGTTCCATAATGTATCATCTTACTATTTATTAATAGACAGACTTTAATGGAAGCGAATGGTCAGTGCCTCCCTTGGGCTGTTATTAAAGGCTGCTTTCGTTTTTATCTGCGAAGACCATTCATAAATAAACCATCAAACCACCTACTGGGATATGAAAAAAATCCCTGTTACAGATCCAAGTTTCCCCAACCGATCCTGTCACCAGCAACAGGAATGGAGAGAGGATCAGACTTCAGTCCTGGGCAAGAATCGCTCCAGACCCAAATCTGTTTTTTTTGCTAAATGGATTCAGAGTAGCCCCAGCATTTGAGGACACAGCAGGAAGACTTTGCACCAGCCTGCTCTGCTTATACAGTCACAATCAGGAAAACAGCTACTGGCTTTCACAGCTTTAATAACGAAGCTGAGAACTAAAACCATTAATTTCACAACTGCAAGCAACACTAGAGCTTCTGCCAGTGCTCCCACGTTAGCCAGGTCTCCCTACCTCTGCCATGCCGGCATTAATAGATTAATTACTCCCAGTAATACTTCGTGCCACTGATGACAGTTTCCAGGGAGCAAACCAAAACAATCTTTTTCCCAAGTCATGCAAAATGCAGCATATTTAGCAGAAAAGGAACAACAACAAATCCCAAGGTGAACACTACAGGACATCTGTATTCAGAATATATATATATGTATTCTGATCACTGTAAAAAAGCACAAAGCCATACCTTACTTTCTTGCCCTCAAACCCTGGAGGTCCATTAAGCCTAAGCCTAGCAGTATTTACATTTGGCAAGTTAGCGTTGCAAAGCCTTCCAGGAGCGGGCAGGGTAGGGATCCGTGGAGGTGAGAGGCAGCCAACATTCCTGCTTCGTTGAATGAGATCCCAAGAAGCTGTTGTGCTCCTAGCTTTTTTTGTCCCCTCTTCTCTCACGTGGTTGATCCCTCCTGCCAGGAAGGTCCTAGGAATGAGGTCTTGCAGCATCTGAAACCAGCAGTTACATCTGGCATTAAAATGCCTTTAAATGCTACCCCTCCCCTTAAATTATGGAGCTTCTTCCTAGTCCTCCACCCATAAGTCAGACACACGCAGGAGTTGTTGGGGAAGCTGGCTTTGACTACAGAGCACAGATGCAGGCTGGGAACAGAAGTTACAGGACTGGGCTCTCTGTGGGACGATAACCCAGTCTGAACGATGCTTCATCTCCCACTTTAGCACAGCTCAATCACACCAGCCGTGTCGGAGAACCACAGCACTGCAGCAGTGCCTGCGAACGGGTCCTGGCTTTAGGATACTGAACACCAGGTTCCTCTGAACTCTCAAGATTCATACTAGTAAAGACATCAATCCATCAAGTGACTCCCCACAATCTCTTCCCTGTCCTCATCTCCCATCCCAAGGAGAAAAACCTCCCTGCCCCTGCTCTCCTGGCAATAACTCCACAAAGGAAAAAGCCCCTGGGACTGAAATGTCGCAGATTCTGAGGACATGATTAATTATTTAAATCGACAAAATTACATTCCACTGGTGACATTCAATGCTGTGTCTACTCTGCCTCTCGCTCTCCCCTTCCCTCCCTGCCAGCCCCCGGCAGCTCTTCCCTCCATGGACATGTGCCAGCCAGGGATCTGTTCCTTCCACTCTGCTCTCTGCTAAATGTTTTTTATTCTCAACCACCTGCCCCAGGCCCTCTCATCAATTATTAATCAAGTGATCCATGAATATGCAAATCAACACACGCACTCATTTTATTAAATTAAATAAAAAAGGAGAGAGACATGGCATGTACAGCAGCAGAATAGATGATGGGGTGGACTGCTCCAGGGAAGCTGGGATAGGTGCTTTCTAACAGGGAAGGAAGGAGTAGGATGAGACGGAACATGCACTGTATACAACTAGCAAGAGGATTACTTCTAGAGCTGTGCACATGTTTATTTTCAAGTGATGTTCTGCAGTAAATGTGGGAGTTGGAAGATGAGTGCATGCACATACAGGGGGCTTTATCCTGCAGCAAGCAAACAGGCAGAGACCCCAGGCCCTTTCTAATAATCCCTGTCAGTAGGGGCACTGTGGAGCAGGGCAGGCATTTATGAGATTGGGGTGGTCCACCTGGCCACGCACAAGGCATTTCCATCTGGCCCCCAGCATCCACCTCAGCAAAAACGCAGCTGTGCCGCAGCCGTGTGAACAGATAAGGGTAAGCCAAGGACACTGCCTCTATACGGATCATCTGAGTAGGAACCACTGCTGCCACCTCTCTGGCTTGCATAGGAGAGGAACGAGGGAAGGTCTCCTTGAAAATTATGTCTTCTCCCAGCTGCTAACATACTGACCCATTCTGTGCTAGGTGCTGAAAAGAACTACCCCTCCATCAAGTTTTCTACTTGCATAGCATCCTGCATCACCTGCACCCCTTTCCACGCCTTTAAGCACTAGCTGCTCTTTCTGGATCTCCAAGTCAACAGCTTTCCCTGCTGGAAAAGGTATAAGCCACAGGGAGACTGGCCCGTCATTTCCATCAACTGCCAGGTTATCCGAGTGCTGATGCCAGATCTGAACACGCTAAAACCAAAAGCCTCAAATCAGAAATTTCCCTTCCAAGACAGGGGATAGGTGTTGCCACCTCCACGCTAAGGCCCCTTTATGCCTACGGGATTTGCTGGAGAAGACACTCAAAGGAAGGGGAAGAGAACCATCTGGTCTGCTTTCCCAGTCACCGGTGTGGCAAGCAGAGCTGAATAGCTTTGGGACGACACTCCTTCCCAGTTCCTAACAGTTGCGCACAAGCATCCCCGTGGATGTAGCCAAGGCTATCCTCACCCCACATAAACGCTATACTCCCTTCCACCTAAATAATTTGGCTTTCTCCCTTTCTGCCAGCTTCACTGAGCTCCATGCCATGGTTGACTGATGTCAGGTATTGACCTTCGTGAGGGTTTGAGGGATTTTGGTGCTGGCAGGCAGAAGGGGATCCCTTCCTTACCCAGGAAAAAAGGTAGAGCATGGGCAACAGCAGGGCAGGAGCTTTCTCCCCTAACAGAAAGAGGCTGTTACACTTCTGAAATCAGTAGGTTATTCCTATTTGTCTTAAGCATTCCTACTAGCTGCTGATGTTGGGTGGATGCATCTCTCCTGGTTCAGCAAATCATCCAGAAAGCACTGATGGCACAGGCCATCCCATTCTTTCAAGGCAGACAGCGTATGACTCCCGAGCCACGTGCTGTTTCTGAGACCATCGCACCGAGCTCCTCTAGCAGGGCTTCAGAGAGACGCTGCAGCCGTCGGATCAGAGACTCCCGTGCAGCTCCACCTCCCCATGGGGCTGTGAGGTTTGGGAGGCGAGTTTTCTACCTCCTGACCACATGATGATTTTGAAACACGATTTGTAGAATCGGGGAAGTCTGTTACCTCCAGTACAGCCCCGCAGCCACACACACACATTATGGGATTGCTGAACAGGGACCAAGAGGGAAGGGGATAGCAGCAGCAGCTGGAAATTATGTGCTCACGTGATTCCTTGGTCACTGCTGTGATTATGGGGGTACCAGAGGTGGATGGGAGGAACAGCTTTTTCACCCCCTGATCCAAGACTGTTGGTTTGTATCGAGAAGTAATTCTGGTTATACCCTCCTCCTCCATAAAGCAGCTAAGAAGCCTGCTGGCAAAAACCCAGGGCTCACAAAGTGTAAGGACAAGGCTTAGTGGTACTGATTTCTTAGTCATACCTGCACTAGAGAGATGTGAAAAGATGCTGCGAGATCAGAGTCACAATATCAAAGCTGGTGCAAATGGTGAGCCACCATCATAGAGTCAGGGACCAGAGCTGCTCTACAGCTACCCCTCAATATCTATCCTGCACTCCAAGTCCTGGAGTACAATCCCTGCAGATGAGACTCCAGTATCACGCTTTTCAGTATTTCACAGTAATGCCTGCACCTGAAGGAAAATGCACCAGGGAGCAAGAATGCTCCCACTTCTTAACTTCTGAATGGGAGGGAAAAGAAAAAAAAATTCCCCTAAACTCACCAGCTAAATGTTAATTTGGAATGAGATATATTTTTTTTTGTTTTCTAAATTGCTCTTAACTGTGTGCCAACACACAGGTAAATTGTTCTTGGCTGAGAAAATGGCCTGTCTCTCTTCTCAGAGATTAACATAGAGGACAGTGAATGCAGCAGCAAACAAGAAAACCATGCTCCTTTTACAAATCATTCAATAGTTTCCTGACTTCTTTTCTATATATTTTTCAGCTGTAAATGAGTTTCTACTGCTCACTGTAGCTGAAGGCCTTGCTTGCCATTGTTACTCCCCATTTTCTTTTTAAACAAGGAAGGGGAAGGAAAGAGAAGTAATTTGCTGCCATGGTGACTCCAAGTGAAATGAAATTGCTGTACTTCCCTCCTGACCCTCCAAAGGCTTCCCCCAACTGCCTTCAAGAACTCTACTTCTTTGGTATAGGAATGCCCATGTTTCTCTGGCTCAAAGGGAGCGTGGCTCCTCAGATGACAGGCTGTCCTTTTCTATAGTAGGGAAGGATTAAGGATACCTCTCTTGGTTCTGTGTCTAGAAGAAAAGCTCAAAGCAACCACAAAAAGGTCTAATTTGCCCCTGCAAAACTGGCAGAAGCAGTGCCAGAAATGTAACCAGGGAGAATGAACCTCTAAGTCGCTACAGTTTTGTCCATCTGTAGTTAATAACACTGGCAGCATAGGTCAGAGGATGTATATGTGGTCCAGATACTTGCGCATTCTTCTCCTACAAAGCAACGCCAAGAGGAAAAAAAAAAAAAAATCCTTAGGTACTACCTGTAGTTAAAGACCACAAACCCTGCTTCTTTCCCCCCCACAGGAGAGTCACAAACTACCAGCATCTCTCTCTCACATCGGGTAACTATTTTCCTAAACTCGTTTCATATATCCCTTTTGCTGAACAAACCTTTCCCAGAAGTCTGCAGTCTAGGTCTTGGTTTCAGCTTTGAGTGGTGGTACCAGTTCACTCATAGTTGGGTTGTTCCAGCTATCTAACAAGCCTATTGCATTTTTCCCAAGTCTTCCTTTTACCTAAAAACCATGAGATGGATTAGTAAAAAAACAAAACAAAAAAAAAAGAGAAGGGAAAAAGGTTTTGCCCTCTTAGTTGCATGGATTTTTGTATTCTCTTTTCACAAAGAGGAAGGGAAGGCTTATCAACTCCTTATCAACCATTGCTCCTCTGTCCTCTTGAAGCACCTTTCTCCCTTTTCTACTTAAAGATCTTGCTCAAATACTCAGCATAGATTCTCCACGCTCCCTTCTTTCCTAGTCTTATGAGTATTTCCATGTTATGGTGCCGGTAGGAGAAAGGAAATCCTAAATGTAACACTGTAGAAACAGAGCCCTTATACACCAAGTTAGATGCCCAGAATGGGTTCCCTTTATCTCAACAATTGCTGGAAAGACCTTGTGCTGGTAGAGAATTTAACACTCGCTGGCATTTTGAAGATTATTCCTCATGCCGTAAGGAATAGGAACACGGTTCTTTCTTCTAGAATTAACACAACCTGTCATGTTCTCTTAAATATACAAAGGCTTCACCTGCAGTGGAGGGTAGTCTACTGATATAATTAATAACAACGCAATAGATGAAAATATCTATTTGATTCATGGATCCTGAGCGAATATGAGGAATGTGAGACTTACGCCTGCCTTCTTTGCGTTAGAAGTTTAATTTACTGCCTCTATAGAGAAATAGCACTTGTTTCTCTCTCCAGGATTCTTGCAGCTTCTTATGGAGGAGGTGCACACAGTCCCACAGTCCCTTATGGAGACTGATTCAAGTCAGCAGTGACTTGAAAGCATGGGTGCTTCTCCAGATGCCCAACTTGAAAACACACCAAAAACCTCATCCCCAGAAAGTACAGCGAGAACTGCTGAAAACACGCACTGCTTTCTCAGTTTTCAAGTGTGGGGCTCTAAAACTGGGGGCATCGATAACAACCAGCCTCTCCCCAGCCTTTAGTTGTTTGATTTTTTTTTTAATTTTTTTTTACTGCCCTATAGGAAGCATCACTAATGCATAGTCTAAAACAACAGGATTGCATTTTATAATAATTAACTACACTGCCACTTGCACATACAAGCCTCTAACAGCTCAAAACAAGACACTTGTGACCAATGCATGCTCTAACTAGAGTAGGTACCCCGGCATAAAGCATGACTATGGGGAAACCCTTATATGTGGACACCTCGCTGTCGCACTGTAACAACCCACATTTCCCCCATAAGCAAACTAAAAAAGGTGAAAGGAATTAATTCAGGAAACCTAGTCACAGATAATTTTAAAATTCAGCTAGCAGGATAGGAAAAGAGAGGTCAGTAAGACCACCATCATTTGAGGCACTTGGGACAGATGAGGGAAGGGTCTCTGGACTGGGTGGGAATGGTCTGCTGGAATGGGTCCCGAGGACATGGTCTCAAATGGGTAGCAGAGCTTCTGCCTTTCTGCAGCACCTATCCTTCACATCGTACCAGCGCATCTGGGATCTCAGCTGGAATCTCTGTATACCTTCTGGAACAGACTCCAGAGGCAGAGCCTTCAAAGTAACCCAAGAACACATCCCACGTGCTAGATGTACTCACACATGCCTTTTCCATCTCTAATTTCTAGGACATGAAGAACTTGATTTGGATTTTCATGTCCACGGAACAGGTGCTATGCAAAAACCTTTCCAAGAAGAGATTTAGTTTAGGCACAACTTTCCAAAAGATGCTTTTTCCCTTTTTATTATTTTCACTTCCTTTAGTCCTGAAAGTAATTAACTTTCAATGGCAGCTAATTATAAGCAAAGAGAAATCAGAGGCTGCGTGGCTGTCTGTTTGGTGCAAGCTCGGCGAAGTGTTTTTTAATTGGAAACCCTCTTTGCCGTGTGCATTTCAATCCATTTTGCGCTGTATTTATCGTTCCAGATTCATATTATATCCATGACCTTTCATCTAATGACAGAAGCTCATGCAGAGAAAAAATGATTATTTTAACAAACAGACATTAGAGCTATGAAAGAGAGAAAAGAAAAAACAGGCAAGAGGAGAAAGCAGGAATGGCATGAGACAAGAATAAAGCACCCCCCAAATGCTAGATGCTGATCTCTCCCTCCTTTTCCTCCGGTGTGTGACCTCTGCAGGAGCCCTTCAACCCACGGCTATTGCTACATCATCACTTGGCTGATGCCAGATACTAATGAATAGCAGTCACTGACGGCCTTACAAAAACGAGCTTCCTATTCCCATGGTCACCCACTGGGAAGAGACACTCGGAGGTGCATCGTGAACACAGCTCTTTTGTGCAGCCAGTAGCACGTTAGCTGTGGGCCAAGTCTTCTGGGATTCTGTGGTTTGCTGTGATTGAAAGCCAGGGTTTAGTATGTCCTCCGAGGCAAGCACAGGTGAGAGTTTAGAAACACGAAGCTGAGAATCATTGCAGACAACACACAACTTGAACCGTGGAGCGTGAATTGGAGATAACTGGGAAAATGGATCCTAATTCCATGCATGTAATGGTGCCATACCAAATACATGCAAGTTCACCTTACGGTACTTCAGCTGAGCAGAAGATGTGGAAACTTGCCAACAAAATCCTATTTATTCCTCACTCTTTGGTCAAAGCATCAGCCCCAGGCTGAACCCTCAGCCGCACTCCCTGACACTGCCTGTGTTTTCTTAGCAAGACCTCCCCACTGCATGCAGTTGCCAAAAAAAAAAAAAACCAAAACCAAAACGTGGCCTCACATGGCAATGAAATGGCTCAGAGACCTTAGGACCCTGCGGCAGTGGAACGACATCTCTATGCAAACAGCAGCAGCAGCACTTTCAGCGCCGGGGTGGTTGGTGGGTTGCATGTGATCCAATCTGAACTGGCATTTCCCACTGTTAACGAGCAGTTCTTGCCAACTGCCCACCTGGCTTCTGCAAGAAACAGCTTAGCAGGCACTAGATGTTTGGCAAAAGACTCTGTAGATTAATTGCAGCAAATTTATATGATACACTGAGCACCAACTGCCTAATCTACATTTACCAGCAGCGGGAATGGACCAGTAGTGAAAGGCCAGGGATATCTAGCAACTCCTCCCAGAAATACTCAGTGTAACTGGAATAGTTAAGGGTGGAGGTAAGAATGTGTTATTAGCTAAATTAGCCAGCATGCACACCAGTAACTTCCATAAGGAAAACTCTTTGAGGGATGATTTATCCAGCAGAGCAGCTTTTTGCTTACTACCTAACACCATGCTATTTCTGCTCAGGACTCTATCACTCCACATGGACTTTCAGAAAGAAGAGGGTTTTTTTGTTTGGTTGGTTGGTTTTTCTTTTTTTTTTAATTGGTGAGCCCCTCTGCCGAAATGAATTTTTCTGCTTGTGAAGTCACTCTTCTATAGGTTCACACAAATTCTGTGGAAAAGAGCGTAAAAAGCAAGCAAGAGACCAAAGCAGAATGGAAGGATACCAGTGCTACATCTGAGTGCCAGTGGTATCTGTAAACCTAAAAAGGAAATACAAGCAAGGTAAAACAAAAATGAGTGAAATTGTCTGTTATAAGGCAATAGCCAAGAGTATTATGGGAGCCATTTGTTGATCTTGGTCAGGAAATGGTTTCCTTGAGCCTTGGGAATAGAACTGACTATGCAGAACTCCATGATATTTTCAGAAGTGCAGCGGTGCCCAAGACACATGAAATTCAGTGAAACTCATACCCTAACTCAGACCTTGCATAACACCTGTTTAGAAAACTTCATTCAAAGGTACAAAATGGGCCAGAGCACCAATTCTGAAGATTCATGAGCTCTTTAAAGGCACAGGCAGGTACTACGCTTTGCATATTTTTTGGAATCCATCTTCACATCAGATGCCGACATATGGTCGTAAAGTGACTGACAGGCTCTGGACAGGCATCTACAGAACCCCCCAAACAAAACTCACCCCTGAAAGGTTGACCGAGAACTGCTTTATGGGGGAGATTTCCAGAAGCGCAAATGGCCCTTAGGCACACCGCTTCCACCAACTTGCAATCCCTAAAATACTAAGCAGGTAATTTAGAAGCCAGAAAGAAAAAAAAAAATATTTGCAGAGCAATCACTTATAACTATACATCCACTCCCAGTGCCTCTTTGTGATTCATTAATAAAGAAAACTCACAGACTAGCAGCTGTGTTCAAGAAACATTGCAGCAAAGTCCATCTGAGCACCGGCACTAAATATGCCATCAGATGTCACTGTGCAGATTTGGGAGCCCTTATATTGCTAGGTTGACATCCATCTGGCCACTTTAGCACTGTTGTAGCAGCACAGGGTTGCAATTTTTATAGCCCTGTTCTCCCACGTAAACTCGATACATCAGGCTGTTTGAGGTGAAGATTTGTTCGGCTGCATCATGGCTGCCCAATAGCTTGTCAAGAAAACGTTGCATCAGCTCAGGAGATCTCCTGGAGACCCTTCCCTCTGTTCCCTGTGCGAACACACAGGGAGACAGGAGAAAAAGGTAGCAAGAGATGAAGGGGTATGTGATTACGGACTATAAATTCATCAGATGGGTAAGCACCAGGGAGGAAAAAGAGCTCTTTAAACTAAGAGATCATGTTGACATAACATATGGATGTTAACTGGCCATGAATACACTTAGACTGGGAATTAAAAAGAGGCTTTTAAACCTTCAGAGCAGTGAAATTAGACAGCGCCCTCCAACTTCAGTATCAGGGGAAAGCCACCCCAATCACGTTGCAAATTTATGAAAGGAATATTACACAAGAGCAAGAGCTGGACCGGATAATCCAGAGGTTTCCACGTATCCTATGCTGCACTAAGAACCATCCCACAATACTTTGCTATGTGGCAAAGTCACCCCATACCAGCTGCCTGGAAGGTTTTTCCCTTGATCAGTGGACTACGTACAAGTACTAACAAACCACAGTAACCTGTACATCAGAGCAAGCAAAACTGTTTTTATAAGACCGTTCAATAGGTCCAGAATGAACAAGTTTCTAAATGCATAGGGTATGTTTTCAAAAGTAGCTTTCAAAAAACAAGTCCCATTTTCAAAAAGAATTCAAATCCCCAAGTCCTTTGATTTTCAGGAAGACAAGCTCCTGAGCAGCTGAGGTGCTTTTGAGTTTTGTCCCTAATCTTTAATGTCATTTTAGGCACTTTGATTTACTCTCCCTTTGCTGTCACACAACATAGTTTTGTCCTATGCCATATTGAAAACAGTGTCTCTAACCTTTTGATTCTAATGGAGCTTGAAATACTAGGATAGATGACAAACTTTGCTCAGTTTTGTTTACTCCTTTCCGTATGCATGAGGATCATGGACCATGTAACAATGCAGAAAGATGCAGGTAAAAAAAAAAAAAAGATTTGCTGTTGACTTCAGCACCAGACCTAACCCAGACTTTACAAAAAACACAAAAAACCAACATATTTTTGTACAGGACCTCGATAACTCAAGTTCCCACCTACTCTCTTCAACCACTAAATGAAGTGCCTACCTGAGTAAAAGATGGATTTTTTTTTTTTATTTTAATGAGGCTTTTAAAAAAATTATTACAAGGCCATAATTATGTTGTCAGACCACACCTGGAGTACAAACATCTTGCCGTCACCAACATGCCAGGTAACAACTCTTTGCTGCTAAGTTAGTGATCTGAATATATGATCAGAAACTAAACACTTCAATTGATGCAAGTGAAATTGTTGGCAAGAGACAAAGTCTACAGTAGAGTAGCTGAGTATGAAAAGTAATCTGTTAATTCTACAAACTTCACTTTTTAAATTTAATCTGAGTACACCACAAACACTTCAGACATATTCCATTTGTACATTTTATCACATCAGGCAGACAATGAGAGACAATCTATGAGGTTTACTTGTAAAATGAAGAATTTTACTCAAAAAATAGCAAGCAATTTGGAAACTGCCCCACACTGGTTATTTTAGTCTGATCAAGGCTCAAAATACGGATCAAAAGTTTCTTCTGAAGAAACAGCCTGCTTACCCATCTCAGGCCACTTAGCACTAGCTGAGATACCCATGCTCTCCCTTCCATCAGCCATTTGGGGTCAGTGGGCTGACCCGAACATGATGCATGTTTGCAGTCCAGTCCAGACTGCATTTTGGTCTTGGCATTTTACTCTGACTTACCAGACCTTCAGCAGAACTCAGTTGTCACGGTAGAGGACAGCTGCCATACAGAACATATCAAGTTTCTGATGAACACAAAACATCCCTCGGAAACCCAGCAATTCTGCTAATATCCCATCCCATATGAACACACCATCTTCCTTGCTACCCAACAACAGTTTCTTAATGCTTTGCAAACTATACCTCCCACTACAACTATATCAAAAAGCACTGCCCTGCAGGATCTTATTAATACGCTCCCCCCCCGACAAATAACCACTCCAACTCCAGAACAATATATTGCTAGCTGTATCATAAAAGAAGTAGCCGATACCATTTGGATTACAAGATGCTTCGATACTTGAGCATAACTTGATGGATGCTAATTAGTTACAGCGAGATATTGGCATTTACCACAATTGCTCTCAACAGCATCAAGGTGTTTAACAGTGACTAGAACTCAGAACAGGCTCTGCACATCTAGTCATCTCTTATTTCCCTCCCAACTTTAACACAGGCAGGCACACAACAATGGCAGTTTTGTTGCCAATCCAAGTTACTTAGCAATGTCATTGTAAAAAGCATTCAAATCAAATTACTTACCATTACTTTAAAGACAATCAGGAGAGGATTAGAAAGCACAGACTTACCTATGAAGAAAAAAAGAAACAAAATTATAGAATGAGCAAACACAAAACAGAAGGTCTTCGACAATTTGAGTTCAGAGATATGACAAAAGTCTTGACAGAATACCAAGAAAAGCATATCTAGTTCCTTGCAGCGACAGCCCCCTGAATCAGAGAGGACCAACTTACCAGGTGACACTAAGAACGAGGGTTATTTTAATCACACTTGCAGGTAGGCTCAAAACAAAAGTATAATTTCCTGCCCCAAGGAACTTACATTCTCATTTAAGATGAGCACATCAGAAGATGATCACCTGGGGAGCAGGAAAATAATACTGCGCTCATATTTGGCTGTGAGAGCATCAGACAAGTCTTAAGGATTATGTGGAGTACTTGTGTTAGCTGTCATAAGGGAGCAATTAAAAAATAAATACAATAAATTAGTTCTGAATTGGCTCTAAAATGTGAAGGGGGCTTATTTCCCAGGGTTATTTTGCATGCACTAAAAATAGGAGTTTTGCAAGATCCTTCTCTTCATCATTATTAACCATGCAGTTCTTTGTGGTACATAGGAACTGCTGTTATAGGCCAGGGATCTATGGTGCTAGGTCACTGTATGACTAGAAAACCAAGACTGCTTTGTTCAAAGGAGTTTCATGGTGCTTCCATTAAATTTCTCACGAGTCTTCATCAGAAAAAGGTGAAACTCCATGGTGAAGCTACAAGCATCACCAAGCACAGCTGAAAATCTCATACTCATTGGGGTCCCCACTCAGGCCCTCTCTTGTCCTGCCACTGTAACCCACCTTTTAATTTTTATGCAGTGAATTTGACTCCCTCCCCAGACCCATCCTCCCATTCAGTGAATTGCCACTGCTGTCCTTCAATCATGCCTCTGGGAGCCAGAAAAAGCTGTGCTGAGCACGGGTATCAGCTGCTGCGCAGCAAGCCTACAAACACTGACACTGCTCCATAAGGGTGAGTATTTTGCACATGCTCATTGCTTCACTAGTATTTCTGAGCAGAATATAAAAAATAAAAGCTCTTATGACAGAGTACGATGAAGCACTCCTAAAATAAATTTATTTATTTTGCTTCAAAAATTTTCAGGGGGGGCTGATCCAAAATCCATTGATGTCAGTAGCCCAGAGCAGAAAGGAGCAGCAGATAAGAGTGAAGAGATGATTCAGAAAGGGAACATCACTTTTGTGGGATATAGACCCACACCAGCAAGCTTTGATCCTTGCTTGCATATAACTTTGACCCAGCTTAAGGACATCTGGGCAAGCTGTTAACACAAGGACTTCTGGCTACATGAGTCCCTATTCATTTGCACAGGAGGTGCTGCAACACATCGTCCCAGCTCCGCTGTTTTGCTTACAGTTCAAACTATGTGGATGTGATCGCCACTAGTGGGGTCAACGAGGTGGTTGTTCCCAAATAATATTCACCCAGGACTCTTACAGAATTTCTGAATTCTTCGTTAGTCATCAATACAACTTCATTTTATGGCATGCCTTCCACACAGCCAGCACCACCCACCTCAACAGGATGGAACTCATTTAATGGAGGGAAAACCAAGTGTCTCAGTCAGAAGGAGCAAGATCAAGTGGTTCATTTCAAAAAGACAGGCTTAGGATGATTTTTTTTCCTCCAGTAAGTTGTATGCAAGATTGAAGAAAGTTGTATGCAAAGACAGAAAAGATAAAGATAGTGGTTCAGAGATGGAAAAGCAGGTAACACCAAAATATTTGTGAACACCCTGAACCCAGTCATATCTCAATGCACATTCTCTTCCAAAATGGCCTTTGAACAGTCCTCAGTGCTCAACGCATACCAGAGTCATTGAATACTTGTAAATAAATATTCACAGGCAATTTGCAAACAGGCTAAAGGATGAAACTTCTTGTAGTGAGCTGAGACTCACTGATACAGGAACAGGAATAATGTCACATGGCACCAATGATCCATCAAATGGCATGGGAAATTAGGAGTCAATCCTCAGAAAAGGACATGCTCAAATAAACCAGAGGCTAAAATTCAGTCACACAAACTATTTATCTAAACTGAGAATAATGAACAAATTAGTAAAAAAATCAGTCTGCTCCCAGATAACTTACTGAACGGAGGGGTGAGGGTACATTTTGATAACACATTGCTGCCTGCCAACAGTTCACCCTGCTCTTAACTCTTACAAATAGAGTGGACTGACAATAACTGGGAGCAGCTGATAGAAAAAAAAAAAAGAGAATGATGAGCAGTAGAGAATAAAACATGAACGGCGATGGAAAAACACTAGTTTCCCCTTTGCAGGAAAAGGGAATAAGGGGGACAAAACCTTCCTCTGCCTACACTCCTCAAGATCCTACCTGCTTCAATCAGGTCGCAGCAGATGTGGCCCCTGTTGTGCAAAACTTAAGAGCACAACAACCTACAAAGAACACCGCTGTGTATAATGAACAAAAATCCCAAAGCTCAACTTTTACCGCTTTCTCCTCCTTATCACCAGAAGACGCCAAACCTTCTCCTCGACCCCCCTCCTTGCTCCCGCTAAACTCTTCTGCCTTCCAGATAGCTCTACTCATCTGTCACTCAAGACGCTTGGTCCAGCTTCTGTCTTAAGGACACTCAACAATAGGGAAATTGAAGAGCAGCTTAGCCAGCTCTGCAAGCGAGATTATTCAAAAGGTTAATTACTGAACGAAACAGAAATAGGAAATGGAGGGGGCAACGGGAAAGGGGGAGGAGGAGGAAGGGAGGGAGCAAATGACTTTCAGCTGCTAAATCTAGCTTTCCAAATCCTTAAAGTCCTTTACAATTTAGGCTGAACAAGGAGGGGACAGGAGGGGGATGGGCAGTGTTGTTCACTTGCATGTTTGTTAAAACCTCAATTATGTTCCTTTCCTAATCCTGTGTCATTAGGAGCAAAATGGTACATCGGGAGGCCATTTAGATATGAACGCCTGCAACCTCACCATCCGACCTGCTGACTTCTCCTTTCTTCCTTCTGCTCCCTCTCTTTTTGTTGCTGGAGCCAATTATATTTAGAGATGTGATTTTTTTTAATTTTTTTTTTTTTTGGCTAGGCACTCGGCCTCCAGCACCAGGGGTCCCAAAATGGCCCGGCTGGAGACCCTTGTGGCCATTATTTTATTTTTTTTTTGGTGTAAAGGTCATTATTACTATAATAGCTGGGAATGAATCTGTCTATTCAGAGCTTTTAAAAAGAAAAACAAAAACTCCAAAACAAAACAAAGGAGTATTTTCTAGGGTGCCTCCAATCCCTGTTCTCACTGGAGCAGTAGGAGTCCGGCTGCTGACTTCAATGGGAGAGAAGGATTGAACCCAACTAGAGAATTTTACAACACTAAAACAAAAGCCTCAGAAAGCAACCAAGTGAATTCAAATGTAAAGCTGATACCTCTTTGGTCTCTGCTGGTGGAAGGAAACAAAACTAAAAGGAGAAACTGTCTGTATTATCCTCCCTTCATCCTTAGCCTTATAGCACACCCAGGCCTGGCCCCGAGCACAATTCAGACACGACGGAAAACCTCGCGTCAGGACCATCCGACGCCGTACGGAAGAGCCCAGCGTGGAGACCCGAACGCAGCAGCACTGTCGCTTTGTCACCACCTCAGGACTCTTCGTTACCCCAAATCCGCGCCTGCATCAGTAGTTCACCAGAGATGGCTGCATTTCAATGACATGAAACAATCCATACATCATTTATATGGCTCATTGTGCTTCCTCTGTTAAGAGATCAATACAGGTATCTCTTCTCATTATACTATAAGGCATGATGAGTGCAGTCACTATCTTAAAGTCACTTGCCAGTACATGACATAATGAGACCTGCTTTTCATCCTCTGGACACTGTTGTATAAAGGCATTATGAGAGTTCACGGGCAATCAGGTTACTATTTTATTTAGATAAGGGAGCACCAAGGCGAAGGAGGTCAATAAACCTTTTCTCAGCTCTTCCCCAGCACTAGCTTTGCAGGCTGTTTTTGGTATCATTGGGGGGAAAAAAAATAATAATCAGAGCATGTTTGGAGACTCCACAACTTTCTAGAGAGGCATAATGTTATACAGCCTTCTGAAAATGAAAGATCTACCTTATTGCTTATTAAAATTTAGGCAAATAATGAGGTGAAGGGGATAATAAATAACCTTGAGGGAGAAACACTTGGCAAGAGTAAGTTCTAAACTGTCATGGCCAAAAGAGTCTTGACTTTGGGAATTTCACTTAATTTGATTTATTGCCAATTAACATAAACTTTTATTTACTGATTCAGGCATTAAAAACCAGAGATGACAAACAATTAAACAAACACTTAGGTAAACCTCTTTCTTCCCAGTTCCCCAGGCTTCACTGCAGTCCAACACATCTTCCCCCAACCCACACCAGCCAGTCTCCCCTTCCCTTGTTTTGGGCACCCATTACACTCCCTCCCTGCAAACCCCTTGGGCGAGGCGACAGGCAGCTCAGGAGATTGGGTTGGTACATGATGTTTTCTTGCTGCTGCTTCTTATTTCTTACTGTTTTCTTTCTCTGCCCCTTCCTTTTGACTTGTTCCCCCTCTTCTCCAGCCCAGGTCCTCCACATGCTGCAGTCCCTTTGGGGTATCCCTGCCCCAGTGTGGGTCACCCATGGGCTGCAGCACCTCCCGACACATAGTGCCCCCTCCCAAGAACCATCTTCAGCCCCATTCCCGACAATGTCCCCTTCCACGTGCCTCCTCCCGTATCTGCTTTTGTGTCCCCTCTCACACATCCTCACATCTCCTCCCGTGTCCACTTTGTTTTCCGCTCTCACCTCCCCACATTCCCCCCCCAGAGAGGCTGGGACACCTCTGACTGGTCACTTTTCAATCAAGTTAAAACTTCCATTAAGGATTACGCTGCAGTTGGCAGAAAGCTTGCCCTCCAGCTACCCAGGCTGTTGCCGTCTATCTGCAGAGCTACCCGCCTTTAGAAGAGTCACTCCTGCACCTTGCATCAGCACAAAATGCCATTTTAGAGAGAGCAAAACCAAAGAGGTAAGCTGCGTTGGGAGTCACCATCAGGTACAGCTAATCAGATCTTTTCCACACCACCTTCCAACGAAGGTTCTCCAGCCACGGGAGCCATTTCATGCTGAGACAGTGGAAAAGGTATTTTTGCAGCCTGGGTGATGCTCAATCCTTCCTCCTCACTTATCCTTCCCCTCCCCACCAAATATTCAGGCTGCAAGTGAGGCAGTGGATGGCCACATCCCTCAGCACAGCTTCCCCAAGTCAGAGTCCACCTCCACAAACTGAAGCTCTTTTAATAGCACTGTCGATGAGAGACTGCATATCCAGTTAAGTGCTATTCAGATGCACCCACAGACATTCACTGCTTCAGAAACACATCTCTTCCTAATAATATAGTTGGCTACATTATCTTATTTGACACTAAAAACTTGAGATGACTGATGGTAGTTTAAATTCTGAATAGACAAAAATTATAGAGCAGCTTTATAATCTTTTGCATTAGTGCCCTGGGGAAATGGCTGAAGTCTTTATCACATTCAAAGGACAGCATGACTGATGCTAAACCTCTACCCTCCCAGCCAGACCAGCCTTCCATGAAGGTCTCAGGCAGCCTGGTTGGGAGCCTACCTACAAGAGCAGCTCTCAGGGCCTGGCATTTGATCATTAGGTGCCACGCTTTTCATCCTCCCTAAGTACCGCTTCGCAGTGTTTCTAACTTACTTGCAACTAAGTCAGGATTCAAGGAACAAAGAGAGAGGAAGGATGATGAAGGGGAAAGAACAGAGTGAGAGGCTTTTCCTTTACCTTGAGTGTAAACTGCTATCCTACTGAGAAGTAATGTAGTGTTTACTTCCCGGACACACAAATACTACAAATGAGTTGAGAAACTATACCCTAACACGTATGGAAGAGTGGTTCAAGAACCTGCCCCAAGAGAAAGAATAAATACACTGGCAGCCATAAAGGGTAGGTTCAGGGAGGACTGGGCTTTTATAACATCCCTGGAAAGAGCAACATTCATTACTCTGAGAATCATAATGCTTATTTCAATACCAAAATGAAAGGAGTAGGAACTTACACTCAACTTTCTCGCCAATCTCTTTTCCCAGTTTGAAAAAGCAGTCCAAATCAGAGCTCTTCCTATTAAGAAAAAAAAAAAAAAAAAGACACGCGGAGCAAAAGGAGCCTCTCAGGAGAAACAGAAGGGACGATGAAGGCTCAAAACCTCTCAGGCAGCCCGTAAGACTTCAATAAAAGCACAGATGACCACATGGAGTCCACACGAGTGTAGGAGATGGGAACGGAGAGATGGACAGCAAATTGGAAGCCTCCTTAAGTCTGTTGCTAGAGGAGAGTGTCCCCACTGTCCTTCCCCTCAACTCATGGTCTCTTACCAGAAACCACCATTTGTCTCAACCCCCCAAGCCCCCAAATTCTTATGGCCATAAACATCTCTATAGAAGAAAACTCTCCTTTTCCTCCCTGAGGACTTGTAACACGCAACAGTTAGTGAGGAAAGAACACTAAATGGAAAGCAGATATCTCTAATGCAATGCTCCCTTCTATTTCCACCCTTCAAAGAATATTGCTGTTGTATCAACTCCTTGTCTTGTCCTCTACTGCTTGTGTATCAAGCCTGCTTCTATTAATCCACACAGAAATCTCTTTAGGCTGCGTTTCTACCAACAGAAAGAGGAGATGAGTGCTCCAGTCTTTTTTGAGCGTTACAAGCCTTCTTCTTAGGTCCAAGCCCATTCCAGGACAGAGGTATCAAGAAAACTCCACATAGTCAATGCTAGCCTTCATGCTAAGCTCACTGACATAACAACTCAGGCACAAGTTTTACAACCATTCATTTGAGTCTGTCCAGCTAAAGTTCAGTGTCCCAGTTTTCACCAGACAAGGAGCTGCCCAGCATTTCGGGGCGGTTGGGTACTTTTTGCACCATGGTTTCACAGTAGTGCTGCATCCCTACCCTGGCATATATACTAAACAAAGTAAACAAACTGACTTGCACACCCATGACTTAGCATTGTCCCTAGCAGAAGTAGTAGTAAAGTGACGTTGAAATGAAAATGCAGGAATCAGTTCTGTACCAGAACTGCTGGACTCTGGTCCAACCACCCGCAGTTTCTCCAGCTCACAGAGCAGTAGCCGATGGTGTCGGATGAGGTCACTACACACGGTCCCCCATCTCACCGCCGGGACAACGCTGTCACGGGAGGGACTGCAGACCGCTAATTTAGTCGGTCCCTTGAGAAAAAACACACAACCTGAGGACTAAATATTAAAAAAGCTTCCTTACTACCTGCTAGCCAGTGGGCAGCATTCCACTGCGGAAGAGAAAACCACGGCCTCATCGCTGCAGGCTGCATGAAATAATGTTCTTAAAGCAGCATCACCAACAGCAAAGACAACGCAAAATATACCACCTGCCTACATAGTTTTCAGCAAGCTTGACAGCGAGAGGAACATTTTTCCTCCCACATCCAGAGGAAAATATCATCTCCCTGTCTGTCTTTATCCGACTTTTGTGTCTTGCCTTTTAATTAGCCTATAAATGCTTTGGAGGAGAGAACCTTCATTCTGATGCTGCATTCATGCAGGGCAGAGGGTCTTGGTTAATGGCAAGGCCACCTTAATGTTGCTGAGATAAGAGCCATCATCAGCCAGCCCCAGTTTAGCACCTTCACCGTTCTTTCATTTTGCCGGACTGCAGCTCCCTTGCCTTTGCAGGCGGGCTGTGTGGTTTCCACATGCGTTCTCCACACGTGCTGGGATTTGAAGAGTGCCTCTATACGCCGCGGCATCACTCCCCATCCCGACTGGCTGCCCCCCTGCCCCAGCACATACCTCTTTCCCCCCCACCTTCCCCTGCTATCTCACTCCCGATTAGTTGCATGCTTGTGATTAAGTCCCTTTTAATAAATGACTCCTATTAAACTGGATTCCTCTGTCACTGTGAGAGACATAAAATTAAAAACTGTCTGTCTTTAATCATGCCAGGCTTCATCTCCGTCTCTCAGGCTCCATTTATCAATAATTAATATAAGGAAGACTGAAATCCATTTCAATTTCAAAGACCCAAATGTTACATTTTTTAATAAAAAAGAAAGAAAAGAAAGAAAGAAACCACCATCACTCCCAGAAACAGAGACAGCCAGACTCACACACGGGAAAAGAGAATCTGGCAGCGCTGCAGCAGCCTCCAAAAGGAGAGAGAGGCTTGGATGTGACAAGCAGCTCTTCTCGTGGCTTTGTAACTGGAGATTTTTCCTCTCAAATACTCCCATATAGAGGAAGAACCCCAGTGGTCCCAAGGCCTACAGAGATCTGCACTGCAGCTCGTGGACTTATTTTTCTTGGTTTTACTGAGTCCCCGGAGCTATGACAAACCAGCACACTGTGCTACCCGGTCTGGTATCTTCTTTTAAAAAATTGCCAGATCTCAGGTGCTCCAAGGGAAAAGTCACAACCAGCGCTTCCCTGCAAACACAGTGGTAATACATGGCAGGATTTACCAGGATGAGCAAGGATGTGGGAAGGCAAGTTGACAGCCTGGTTCTCATTACATTGCTCTATAAAGGCCTAGAATTGACACTAAAATCCCTTCTTCCTTTATTCAAGTAGTGCAGCTGTTTACTCTGGCTTTTTATCACTACACCACACCCGGCGTCTCAGCCCATCTTACTTTTGTTGCATAGAAAGTACAAGAAAGTCCAACACAAAACCACTGACAAATGCCACCAAATTTTTTTTTTTTTTTTGCTTTCAGCCCCAAGACTGGGGCTCACCGTTTGGTGTGAAGGTACTTGGAAAAGGAAAACTGTTGGCTATACCTACCCTTGAAGCGAAGGGCAGCCACAGTTTGGGTAGGTATCTCTGTGTTTGGGCGCTGTATGCAGCACACCTATGCGATCCACAGCCAGGGTGCCTTGAGCTCTGACTGTGGCTGGTGTTAGACCGAGCAGGTTACGTCTCTGAGTACATCTACATGGTATGGTCCTCTGCCAGCAATATCACTCGAGAAAAGCCCCTGTGACCATGGTGATGCTGTGCCTCGAGTCATATGCCCTGCAAGGGCTGTCTAGCTCAACTCGGAGCACACTGAAGATGTCTGCATGGCTTTCGGTCAGTTCAGAGCACGAGTAGACAAACTGACATCGTCAAGAAAAAACAACACATGAAACTGTCATGCAGACATATCTGACATGTCACATCACATGGACGTACCGCCTTAGCAGACTGGATAGCTGTGCCAGCCACAGACCTGTCAGCCATTACATAGGTAAATATACAACTGAAAGTGAAATAAAACACAAAAAGCAGGAGTTGTCCTTTCAGGGGAATCTTGCACATGAAGCAAAAAAACCCCATTCCAAACCCAGGTTACCGGTCAACACCCAAATGACACTGAGTAAATAAACACACACCACCACACTAGAAATAATGGTGAACCTCCAGACTGGGTGTTACCCTGCATAGCTCCTAAGTCAGGCAATTCCCAGCATATTCATCAGCTGAACACCCGGCCCAACACCTCCCAAGCCTCAGCAGCTACCTGGACTCCCCAGTATCAGTGGATCTCAGCCCAACCACTTCCCATAATTGCCGTGGAACAGGGGAGTCGCACACAACTAAACCCTGCCGCTAGAGGTAGCGACAATTAGGACATTACCCTCTGATTAATAACCCTATGCAGGGGAACACAATAAGCAGCCTGGTGTAACACCGTAACACTATCAGTCATTACTCAGTAATTACTCTGCAGCTACACAGGGACACAAAGGCCCCCCCCCCCCCCCTCCCATTTACAGTGGAGAAATATCATTCAATAGCCTTTAATTACTGCAGAACCATGCGGTAACAAATGATGACCTGCCTCCGGTATAAAGTGGTCCTATCACTCACTGCTCATTCCCTGGTAGTTACACTAAGGGAACCCTTCGGTAACTCCACGGCAACTGTGGCACATTGTGGCTGTGGGGATTTTTATCCCAGCACATGGTGCATTTTCACGATTGTTGGGGGGGCAGTATACAGGGATTACAAAGAAACAGTTGTTGAACTACTGTTATCTTCCCAATAAGCTCCCTGTTCCATGCCACTGAATTGTGGCAACATTGTGGTAATGCTTTCACTGAAACTTAGATGTGAGGGGGATAATTGCACCTTTGCCCTGCAGATCTCGTGGTAC
The DNA here is from genome assembly GCF_000737465.1 of Haliaeetus leucocephalus. Lineage (NCBI taxonomy): Eukaryota > Metazoa > Chordata > Aves > Accipitriformes > Accipitridae > Haliaeetus > Haliaeetus leucocephalus. The sequence goes on from NW_010972664.1 coordinate 19,628,344, forward strand.
TTATAATTATATCCTGTTACCAAGGAACACAGCAATTTCCAACCTATTACCCACAGGTATCATTTATTTCAGAGTTAAATTTATTACTTCAATGCCAGCCTCGCTCATGGTTCTCCTTTATGCATTCAAGCTTCCCTAGTGACAAACATTGAAAATAGAGTGAACGGAAAAAGACGGGATATAGGGACAATAGGTGGGAGCAGGAGATGCAGATGCCTTTTTGGCCCTTGCTCTAGCCTTTGCATTGCTTTTTATTAAGCCAGGGGGGATTTTCTTAAGGGAGGAGGAGCATTAATGCAAAAGGGGAGCAACCCTTCTGCAAGCCTAGAGAGGCTGCAAAAATGAAGCTGCTCCCAGGGCCACCCGAGTCTGTGATGGGGCTGCAGTGCTGGCTCTCAGCCCACACAGAGACAACGGTTGTCACAGCTATCTGCAATTTCCAGGCTGCTGGGCTTTGTAAACCTTCCCTCCAAGAGCCTCTGTGCCTTCTAACCACTTTGTTTCTGCAAATTAGGGAAGGAACATCAGAGACGTGCTCTAGCACGCAGGTGAACTCAGATGCAAAGGACTGCCCATTGGTCTGTAACCACGTAGCATGTGATAGAAAAATAAAGCCTGTTTACTTCTGACTATTCCATTCCCAACAAGAGGGAAATCACAGGAGGAAGGAAGAAATTGATATTTTCCCCAGGCTATATCAACATTTTAAAAGGAAACAAGCAGTCAAGAATATGGATCTTCACTGAATGCAGTGTGCCACATCACCAGCAGCAGAAACAAAAATGTGGAGCCAGTTCTGCAGGCTTCCCCTTTCCCAGCTAGCAGAGATGCTCATGATGCTTGTCACCACCACTGAGCTCCTCACGAGCTTTGTAGCGTTTCTATACACAAACCAGTGTGGCCTCTGGACTATTGCAACCTATGACAGCTTTTAATAGCTCTTTAAAGGATATTCCAGTAATCAGGTACTGCACCTTTACCACTACTGACACTCACCTCCTCCAAAGGGCTGAGAGGGGCAAGCCTGGTACTCTATCTGCCTTGGGAACACCTAGCTTGCCCAGAGGGGAAGGATTTAATAGAGGCTACTGATATATACTGGTTCAGTCCTGGCTATCCTGTGTCAAAGGGCAGGACAAGGCCGAAAGCGAGGAGGACATGGCAGCAGGAGGCGTTCGGGACCAAGGGTCAGTCCCCCTCCAGGTCACTGCACTCAGAAGATGGGTGCGAACAATGAGCATCCCAGATGACACACACAGTTTAGCTAGTAACAGCAGGTCTCCTTTTTGGGGAGATCAAACAATACCAAACACTGAAAAGGCTAGAAAGAGTAGATTGAGGTATTACAGATTTGTGTCCCGCTTCCTGCATTATCTTTGCGATGAGTAAGTCATCTCCTCAGAAAACAATAGGGGCTCCAGCTCCCTGAGAGGGGCTCGCTGTTGTTCAAACGCATTGTGCTGTTACGGCAAGTCAAGCTCTAGGAGCGACACAAAAAGATAATGCTGGAACATGAAGAGAAGACCTGAAGTAAGTTGTTATGGAAACCAGATTCTCACAAGCTCACACCACCGAATGAGGTCTCTCCCCTTACATCCGTTTGTCAAAAAGCCCGAGACGCACAGGAGTTGCTAATGACCACAGCTCTGTTGCCTTACCTTGCATTCACAGTAGGTTTTAATCAAAAGAAACAATGCCCACTTTAAGATAGGCTACTTCGTTGTCAGATTTTTAAAGTTTCAGAAAAATCAAAACAGCACCAAAAAGTGATGGCAAGACCATACGTTAATAGGCTCAAGCCCATGTTTAGCCTCGTAGACATACAGGATGGGGAACAGCTACTTCACCTAAGCTATGTAGTGCCATTTTACATGCCCTGGGTTATCCATCTGACTTCTGCTGGCCTTTCCAACAGCACATAGCTCTTCTATAGTCGACATTTGCCACTATTGCTTCATATTACATTGACTATACAGAAAAGGCAAATTCTTCTGTATGCTTATACCGCAACAACAAGTCTGTATGGCAGTGTACTGACAACAGTACTGGGTAAAGATCATTTTCCCACAGAAACAAAGTAGGGAGCTGGCTATGGCAGACTGCTAAGCAGCAGTAGAGACAAACCACTGCCTTTCCCCATCGCTGTTAAATCCTTGGTTACATCTGTGGAAGAAGAGGGTGCGATAGACCTGGCACTTACTTCCTGCTGAAGTATCATCCAGTGCCAGCAAGATCTGCAAGATTGTTTTTCCAAGGCTTTCCATGCAAGTTCTCGCCCTTTAAATTCCGCCACGGGATGGAGAGAACTCCTCACCCTATGCCATCAAAATGCTTTAAGCTGACTGATGAGATACTGCATGAATCTTACACTGGATATCAGTTCAGCCCTGACACTACCTTGTACCCAGACCTTCTTCCAGAAAGACTCCAACCTGTCCACTCTGCATTTCAGGACCTGTCACTACCACAATGCTCAGGATCAGACATACTTCCAGACCCGAGTCTTGGGACTCGGGCTTATGATTTGACCCAGCATCATCCCGACTCCCTGCTCATTCCCCTGAGCAACTTGTTCTGATCTTCCTACTCCACAGCTTCCGACAGCAAGCTAAAGCAGGCGTAGGGAGGTGCACGCCTACACGGGAGGACATAAGAGTGCTCAAAAACATGCTTGGTGCCACCAAGAAACCAATGCCAGGAGGTAGAGTTTAGAACACGTTCTGCGCTGTCCTGACCTGTGTCTGAGGGCAGAAAGAAGAAACAAGCAGCACTAACGGGTCGCATGCCAGCACCATGGCCCTTACTTCGGCAGCATGCTGTCTGGCTTGCAGGGCAATAGCAGCAACACCTGCTACAGTTAAGAATGCAAATGAGTTTCTCTGCTGGTTTTAGTCACTCATAACTTGCCAAAATTTTCATCTTCAGAGCTGAAATCTTCTAGACTTGGCCCGTATCCAATGGCGATTACTTTTTGAAAGAACATGGCAGAAGTGACTTAACCACTACAGAGCACTTCGAATGGCATTCATCACTATTACTCAAAAGTCCTGACAGACAGAATTAACCAGCTTTAAAGTCCACAAAGTTTAAGTCTGAGACTTAAAAAGCCAGAAGCATCTGCCAAGGGATTTCAGATGCGCACCTTTCAGCAAGTGTTTGTACACCATTCTGTGCACAAAGGCTCCAAATTAGCACTAAACCTCAAGGATTCACTAAGATTAAGTTGACGGAAGGAAGAAAGGCTAATGATCCTGTAACCAACTCCTATCTGGTAAAAATAGTATGCAGGGCATTTTGCCAACTCACTGCTAAATTAAACCGCGCAGGCAGGTAGCATAAGAACTCGTACTCACATTTGTTGAAGTTTCCACAAGTTTCAGTAACGGCTCTAAGAGCTTTCCTCTGAAGGCATCATTTCCCGAGCAGATTCAACAGGTCACCGAGCCCAGAGAAGGAAGACTTGCTCCCCGCTTCTCTCCTCACCCATGCCCTTGGCTGTGCAGCTCTGTCCCCTTCCTTGCACAGCTCCAGCGCTTGCTGGACCCACCTTGCACCCAACCAATTTGGCTCGCTAACCAACCTGGAAACTAGATGATTTTATTTGCTGGGTTATGACTCGAAAGACCTCGGAGAGGGACCTACTGAGCACCAGAACAAGTAGAAGGTAAGCAGCAGGAACATGCACCTGGAAGAGGCACACTCTCAGTCTACTGGTGGTAGCAAGCTATTAGAGTGCTTCCCCCGCCTGCAGCATCTGCGCTCCAAGTCTCTGCAAGCTGGAAATTTGTAAAGCACTCAAGCCCCTCTGCAGGGAAAATCCAGTCTTAACATACAAGAGCACAAATCCCTTTCTAGTCACCAGCATTAGGAAGACAGGTCTTTTCTTTGATGGGTCTAACTCACAGTATGTAAACATCTCTGCAACAAAAAGATGATATAATGGCACTACAGAAAAAGTTGCCCAGGTAAGTATAATGCTGTGGCATTTAGAGTCTGCAGGTGAAGCTTCCAGACTCCGAGATGTGAATACAGAGCCTCTTTACATTCAATCAATGCTCACTGTCATGAGTCTGACTTTTGCCAGTGGTATTCTTTTGGTATCTGGAAGAGGAGGGACAGAAAGAATTGCTTTAAGTCACAGGAAAAATAATCAGTTTTTCATCCGGGAAGACAGAAGAGGTGGGAAAGGGATGTGTTCTGAAGGTTTTGCAAATTTCCCTTGCATGAGGTTGCTAGCTCTACACTCTGAAGCAAGCTATTTATTAATTGCAGACAATGCATTCAAGAGGTTACAGCAAGTACAGGATAGGTGGGCAATGACTACTGGTTGACTTGCACGCTCTCTCAAGGAGTCCTGAAATTTCTTCTCTACAGTGCATAAGGTCGTCGTTTATATGGGTATAAAACACAAGAGAAAAATGTAACTCATCTGAGGAAGAAGCTACAGCATAAATACTGTAAGCTGGACAATCTTTGCTACTGAATCAAAACTTCAATTTTTTTTTTTTGGTGGTTACTCCCATTCTACAGTGGTCAAACCGTACTTACAAACATAATGATGCCCATACACAAGGACCAAGTTAGCCATCTTTCCAAGGTAACTGACAAAAACAGAGAGTAGGGGGAAAGGTTGACGAATGCACTCCGTCCTGTTCACTCAACAGGTAAGAGACGAGACAGTGGAAGGCAGGCCAGCCACATTCTCAAGGATATTCCATGTACACCGTTGCAGTGACTGTCAGATGTGCATCTCCACTAGCTTACAGCCCCCAGTGGCATCTGCCTAAGCAGAGACACTATACTATAGCATTAAGCTGGGACTCCAGCACGCCCCGAGTCTGTGCTGCACAGCACCCCAAGATCAAGCAGAAAATACATGGTGCACTTCACTGAAACGCTGCCAAGTGCTACACGCTCCTTTTCTTTCTGCTACCGAGTTACTGGGAAACAGTAGCATTACTCAGCACACCATAGGAGCCCTCTGAGATTTGTCATCTTGCTTTATATGACTGCTATAACACTCTTCAAAAGAACACATCAAGAAACCTAGTTCAGTTCTTGCAGAGGCTGTAAGTTTGGCAAATGGTGTTGAAGGCAGCCTACGATGTATAGCGTGCGCTCCAGCAAACCTGCCTGTTTTTTCGGCGCATGGAGGTACCTGTGGCCACGTAGAGGCTTCGCTGACTTCCACGGCTTCCCCACACAGAGCAACTGGCAAGATCCTGACCTTGTTTTGCATAACGGCTTGATTCGGATAATCCCAAGAGTGCTCGCAGTCATTTAAATCAGTTGTAATATAAGGAATTTCAGACTGATTTTAGTTCTAAAAAAGCTAGATTTGCAGAGCAAAGCATAGTCAGAAAGTGTCAATGTAACACCTCCCCTCATACTCTTAACCACAGTCTCCTGTGCATACGCATTTTCACGCCGTTTTGTGACACTTTTTTTACATGCCCCCCTTGCCCCAGTCCATAGGATGGCTGGGACTTGCTGAATGAGCAGCTATTCAGTATTTCTTTTTCCTTCCATTATTCATTGTGCGGCCTTACATCTTATTTATCATACACTAAGCCCCTCATTGAACAAGGCAGAAATCCTGCAATCAGAACAGCCTGTGAGCATTTAAAGACGGTATTATAATTCTGGTATTTCCTGACTTCTGTGCATTTCGTTTCACTGTTACTTTAATCCATGTCTTTTGTGTTGAATTTCATTGCCTCTTTAAAAAAGAAAAGTGGATAAACAAAGAAATTCCTTCATGAGCAACACATTGACAGACAGCAATAGAGCATTTGTCTTTTATAAATGTGCAATTTAGAGCTGTGGAAATAATTGATTTCTTGGTTTGCGAGCAAATCAAAATAAAAGTTATTTTTGGGTTGCCCTAAAAGGCATGCAAAAAAGTCTAGTCTAAGTTAAAAAGCAAAAAGAATCAGATGAAGCCCCCAAACTAATTTGTTTGGATGAAGTGAAGTGTTGCACTGGGAATAGATTGCTCTGTTGTAGGATTTCTAACACTTTCAAAAATAAAGTTTTCATTCCTTTGATTTTTAAATAAACCCCCAAAGTTTTACTTTGATCATCTTTCTACTTCCTTGAAGTTAGCTCTTTCGCTTTTCTCCTCCACGCCCACCCCCAAAGATCTCATCACAATTTCAACTTGAGTTTGTGATCATTTCAACTGACTTAAAGTTGTATTTTTGTAAAAAGCTGTTCAGAAAAAGGGAGAAGGGAGGGTTGAGTTGCCCACCTCCTGCTTTAAAGCAATTGACTGGGCAGAATCCCCCACTGCTTCTGCTCTCACCTCTTTGTCATTATTTATAAACTAAGTGCACAAGTGTGGCTACACCTCAGAGTTAATAGCCTACGGGCCACGCGATGCAATGAATTAATGTGATTACACAGTGGGGTAGGGCTGGGGGCAGACAGGCAGCAAACCCACAAGATTCAGCCCCATTCCCACTACGCATGGTTGGTGGCTCTTTTGCAGGACCGGGGCTGGAAGTACACAATTACTCAGCAAAACAGGATATCGTTATTTATGTTGCCATAACCCATTAGCCGCAGCTAAGGTCCTGTTGTGCCAGCCGCTCCACGCGTAGAGACTCCCTGCCCAGAAACAGCCTGTGAGTTGCTCAGGGCAGATCACGGCTGAGAGGGGAATCGGAGGCGCGGAGGATACCATCTGCCCAGAAGGACATAAATCCTCATTAACAGGTCCGGGCCCCTCTGCCCAGGAGCCACTACCCAATTCTTTGAGCCACCTTAAGTATGGAGAGAGATTTGACAAAAAAAAAAAAAAAAAAAATAGGAAAACACACCTTTGCTTTCTTGCATGCGACAAGTACGCACAACTCCCATTTCACCTTTGCATGCTTATTTTTGAGGTCTACTAAAATGCTGAACAGCTGCTCGGAGAAGGTTGACTGCAGCTTCAGTAAGTGCCCGGGAATAGCCACGGTTCTGCTGTTGTTTACACTGGCGTTGCCTCACCAAGATTTTCACAGGCACGTTTGCTCCCAGTGGCATAAGTCCCAGGGAAATTATAATTTCAGTGCACCTTAAAAAGTCAGAAACTAAATCCACTCGCAAAGCAGACAGCAAATGACAAGCTCTCATGGCCGTAAATGCAAACATTATTGCCATTTTTAGATGCGATGGGGGGAACGTTTATCAGTTCCCCTCTAAACCCTGTGCAGAAGCAGACAAGGATGCTCAGTTTCCCTCCTAAAAATTGCCAGCACCTTAAAATAGAAATGCGTAAACGCAACAGGGTGCATGGCAACAGGGAGCTAGATCCTGGGGAGAAGTCACCACCAACAGCATTACTACTTCCATGCCTAAGTTGACACGTGTGATAGCTCAGATTTTTCTGCATCGTCTCCTGTCCCAGGCAGGTTTATTAGCCTGGGCAGAAAGCTGTGTGAGTGCCTGGGACCAGCTCAAGCCTGGAGCAAGCCTAGCTGCATTCCTACAGCATCGGAGGTATTAAGCTCTGTCAAACCTAAGCTGATCTGTGCGGATCCCATGTGGTTCCCCTTGCACCTAAGCAACCTGTTTTATCTACAGGCTGTGTTGTCTGGGAATGAATTATTCAGCATTAATCGATTTCTCTTTTTTTGCCAAAGAGAAATATCTTTTATTTACAGTTTATCCGAAACACTGAATTTTCTTGCCAAGATGCTCCACCACAGATACCTGCAAGTACTTTTAGTCAATGTCATTTCATGCCTGTTCCTCCCTTATTTTCTTCGAATAATTAAAAGAATGAGATGTCAATAAAACATCAAAAATATTTTGAGGTAGAAATATTTCTTTTCTGAAAAAGCTGAAGCAGAAAATTTTGATTCTCCGATTTGAGGGGGGGGGTGGTGGGGCTTAAATACTTCACAAATCACTTGGGTCAAACAGAATACTCATTTTTGCTGAATGAAGTACGCCACCAAAAATCTTATCCAGCTCCATTTGAAATTTAGCATTTAGAGTGAAAATACGTGTACAACTTCAGCTTTATGCATAGGTGCATGCTTCACCAACAATAAATTGAACAGAACAGGGCACAAAGACACTGTACTAAATTGCATACTGCAGCCTCCAATTTTGTACTTTCAGATATTTATGGGTAGCTGCAGAGTTGTGGGTGCGCTCATTTTTCACATGCAAATGGTCATTTGCACACCCAGATATGCCTGAAAAATTAAAGACTTGTTTGAGCACTGATGAAATACAACTACTCTATGTGCTGAATAAAAGCAGTAAGGCACCACAGCAAAGGGAAGGAATACAGAAGCATTATGGGATAGGCAAGAAATATTTGAGAGAAGCTGAAAAGAGATGAAAATTTGCAAAAGCAACCCTGTGGGTTTGGAAATTCTCCCTCGGTTAGGAACAGCCTCAGAAATAGAGATAAGAAAAACAGCGTAACCCAGCCGAAAATCTGCCCTTGGCTTCTCGCATGATCTCTTAAGATGAGGATGAACCCATGTGGTTGATTGAATGAACACCCTTAAACACATTATACCTTCATATTAATGAAACTACTGAAAATAAAACACTTGGAGGAAACATTTCAGTGCACCAGCACACAAGCAGCCACCCCCCCCATCCTGCAGGCTGGTTTAAGGAAAGAGCAATGGTCTCTACTCATTGTCAGTAAAACTACACTGATTTGTATCTGTTGCACTTACAGCCATAGATTTTGGCACTCATCTCTTCTCTCATACCCCACAGGTTATGGAGAATTGGGTGTCAGGCTCCATGGAACAGGCACTAGCATCCAAAAACACCCAGGTAATACACTCGCCTTGCAGTTCTGTCAAGAAGCGAAAGGCCAGCTGAAATTTGGGGCTTCTTCCCTCCCCACCTCCGTCTCCAGCTGATTCACACATAGTCCCTCAAAATGCACACGCACAACCTTAGTTCCTTCCGCAGACGACACGACATCAAATTGACAGAGCTGTGACTATTTGACATCCAAGCTGATAACAGAACAGCACTTTTGAGCAACACTTTGAACAATAGGCAAGAAATGTGGCTTCCATAAATGGGTGAATTTACAGCTTGCTGTTCAAGAAATAAATAAACCATTACCCGCAAAGCATCATTTCTCTTTGAAGTATGTCACCTGTCACTAAAGGTTAAATAACTGTCAACTGCTCATGTGAGGCTGGCGGGGGTAGGTTGTAGCTTTGCAACTTCTTACGGCTTTAATGGGGACCATGCAGTTATAACCCTCCTGCTTTAAGGAACACGACATCGCTGACTGTCAGCAGAGGGAAATGGATCACCTACTACGTGCCTGTTACCAGCTCATCGTCTGTTATGATTTTAAGGAGGACACGGGTCAAACTATAGTAGGCAGCAATCAGCATGAAATAATGGGCCAACTGCTATGACTGACAGGACAAGATGCAAGAGACATGGGCTTCAGATTTGGGAGCCAACTGCTATAGGAAAAGCAAAGGTTTCCCTCTCTTTCCAAGACATAGTCATACCATTAGTCTGTGCCTCTGTTCCCCATCCATGAACTAGGGGCAACAGACACCCATCGCTTTGATGCTCATGACACCCTATGGAACTAGGACAAAAGATTCATAGCTCAGACCACCCGGTAAAGGGAAAAGGGCCAGGTGGATGCAAGCACGCAAAGAACACAAGGGAGACCACCAGTGAAGATTCAAATCCCATGCAGACTCTGTTCACAGGCCACAGAAGGAGATGGCATCTTCTCTTTTCCCCCAGTCAGCAAAAAACCTGCCCCTAAAGTTTCAGTTGAAGGTCACTTTTCCCCTCCCTTCCTGCCAGCTCTGGAAGGAAGAGACCAGTTTAAAACCCTGAACAACGTGCAGGAGATGACAGTAGGGCAGGGAGCTTACTGGTGGAATGGGAGTCATCAGAAAACATGCCATGCACTCAGATACTGCTGAAAAAGTACACACTTCTAGAAATAAGAGACAGCACATGGACTTGGTAGCCTGCCATTCCCCACTGAGTCTGGTAAGGACAAGGCACTGGGCAGAAATCACTTGCAAAGTCCCTCAGGCATTGGTGAGAAGTGATGGTAACCCTGTCAGACAGGCAAGCCTGCTTCCTTCTCCCTTCTACAGGGAGCACACGTGGATTTTCAAAATGAGAAGTCATTATTACAGAAGGGAAGATCATTTCTATACTTGATATGGGCAGGGGTTTGTGCCTATGCAGGCACACAACTCTCTTGAGACATGAGTACACGTGCACTGTAGAAGTTCCCTCACCCTGTAGTTGGCTGACCATGCTCACAGGGCTCCCCAAAATCCTCCCAGGAAATAAAAGACAGCAGGAAAAGTTAAAGCCTCATCTCTCAGCTGGATACTCATTAGTCCTACAAACATGGCAAAGTGGTCCATTACTGCTCTTCTGTAGTACCTGTGATATTACCTTCTCAGGCTGAGAACCGTTCAGAAATGGTTTTTCTGCCAAAGCTCAACAGCATTCCAGTTTTTGCCCCGCAAAGCAGCATCTCAGCAAGAGCTCCCTTCCCTCTCTGGAGGATGGGTGCACAACCCAGAGAACCACTGGCCGTTCTTTGCCTCCACTTGAGAGGCAGTTACTGGAGTTGAGGGTCTGACCTACAGATAACCACAGATTGACAACAAAGCCCCAAGAATATTGAGAAACAAACCTCTTCACTCAGCTGTTTTTCAAAGTGTCCATATGGCTAATCAGCATGAAGGGCTTGCTGTGAGAGCAAAAGGATTGCCAGCATCCCAGAAGCAGACAGACATTCAATAAGAGGAATAGCACTGTGCTACCTAGCAACTTCTGAATCCGTTTCCATCTCAAAACTGTATCTCCTTCTCCACTCCACCAAAACTGGAAGTAATGAAAGCTGTATTCCTGATGATACCAGGAGAAGGAAAGGGGAGTTTGTCCCAGTTTGCCAAAAGCACAAATCCCATTTGCATGTTGCATTTAAAGTTTCACACTGGTTCTGAAACTCCATGCCCGCTCCGGACCCCTGTGCCATTCCCTAGTCATCTAGGTCTATGAAGTTGAATGAAAGCTGTTAGGGAAGAGGAGCATGATGCAAGAGGAAGCACAGGTTGTATAAATGCTCCATGACCCTTTCTTATCCAGTAAAACCAACCCTTGCCCTCAGGGTGGGTTCTCAACCTGCTAAGAGACCTCCACTGGGCTGGCAGCAAGAACTGCAGATGAACGCTGTCACGGAGGTTTGCCATCCTCTCCATCACCTATTTTATCTAGGAAGATTTCTAGCTGTATGTACACAGTTGCAGTGTGGCATCCCGAAGAGTAGCACTGTGTCTTTCTGAAGTCTCCTTTCTTAACAGGAAGATTAGCAGTTAATATAGCTTCCCCTGAGGAGCCATCTATGAAGCTTTTAAGGAACCAGATAGAGGACCGGACACGAGAGGGGGCTCACAGACTGATTCTTTGTCATAAAACCTTTCTCAAAGTTTGTAGTGCTCTCGAGTTCAGACAAATTTAGACAGGACCCAAGTCATTCGCCCTTAAGGAGGCCAAGTAATAAATTATCCAAGCCACAGAGAGCATCACCCAAACACAGAGTTACAAGAATATTCTGTTCTCTATCACTTTTCACGGGCCAGTGGATGTGGCAGCACAAAAGCATGCATTGCGATGCAACAAGCTCTGTATTCTTAAAGAGATTTGTTCTCTTCCTTCACAAACCCTTCCAGTACCACCCAGCTGGAGAGAAACATGCATGCAAGTATTTGGCACCTTTCCTCTCACTTGACAGCCAAGAGAAATCCAGAGGCCAGTTTCCCCAGTGCCCTGACAACCCTACAGGGATGGGATATTCATTTCTATTCCCATGCCAGATGACAAAGCTATAAATTGTGTTCAATCCTACCATCCCTTGTTTATCTACCATGACAGTCTTCTCTGGCTCTTGTGTGGCTAGGAGCCCAGAGGGCATGCATGACCTTTTTCAAGCTGTTCTAAGTTGTCATAAGCTCTTCTGCCCCCCTTTCTATTTTCCATCATTTTATTCATGCCCTGCCCTTCTCCCTCTCCCTCTATCACTCCAACATCCCTTTATTGCAATTCTCCTAGAACTTTATCTTCTCCTGTCTCCCTGTCCATGAATTACAGCCTCTCTTACTTTCCTCTTTTCCTCTTCTTGTTCCCTCTGATGGTGTCTCTTATTTCTCTCCTCCATTTGTTGAGCAGGCCAAGCTTTCACCCAGACACTCCATTAACCCAAGCCTCCTCTGACTCGCTGCAGTGCTGAAAACAGATGAAAACTGGGCTCTCCTCACTACCTCCTCCCTCCCTGCTTTCATTTATCGTTGCTCCCTCATGCTTTTTACCTCATCCCCTCTCTCTCCCCCTTCCCTCTTCAGGCACATCATTGTACCTGGTCCTCTCTTGATCAGTTGTCATTTTTTGAGTTCCCCGTTTCGCTCATCTTCCAATCCCCCATCAGCACTCTCTGAAAATTAAGGTCAGAGATTAGTCCTTTGCAGCTGCCCTAGTGCTGGGTCAAACCAAACATCACTTACATCCAGAAATTTCCTTTCAGGGCCACCTGGCAGGGTAAACTAAGACATCTTGCATTTCTTGCCAAGGCCCGAGTTGCTGAACTAGTAGAGAGACAGAATTATTTATAGAGATAGCTTATGGGGATGTTATTGAGATGATGGCTCAACACCTCAGAGCCAGCCCCTCCAATATCCCAGGTGGTAATGAATAAAAAAAATGGGGGGGGGGAGGGAACAGGAGACATGACAAATCCTCTAGCTGGGATTTGGTTTCCAACAGCAACATTTGGCTTATTTTCCCTCTCACACAGATAAAAGAAGGAAAGGGGTGCCAGAATCTTTGATCTTCAGGAATATGGGAAGCTGTATTTACGGTAAACATGAAAAACATCTGATGCTTTGACTTCCTAGTATCAGAGCTGTTAATTTTTACACAACACTTAGGCAACGCACTAGTGAGCACTGAAACTTGCAGATTTGTGTTTAGTTGTCTCATTACATAGCAAGACAGAGGAGAAAATGGACTCGTACAAGACTCAGGAAAAGAGTTTGGGATTGCAACGTCTCTGATAACTCTCATTGTACAGCTGGCACAGGACCATTTTTCAAGTAGTAATGTGCACATGACAAGACATAAAAAGGCCATACAGGTGCAAGAAAAACAATTACCAGTTCTGCAGGAATATGTGTTCATGCTGAAACAAGGCAATTCCACCTTTACCAAAGCAACACTGACATCCACCACAAGAACATGGGAGGGTTAGAGAGTTTATTGCAGTCACCTGATGTGAGGAAAGACTGCGATGCTATGGGCATTCATGGCAGAAAAATCTGGGAACCACAGATGAAGAGAGCGCCCTTCATCCTATACTGAGCATGTCAAAAATTACATCTCTGCAGCAAGAGGCAGACAGCGAGCTTCACGGATGTAATTTCCAGAAGAGGAACAGGACTATGCATTAAGAACCTTAAACCATGGGCAAAAGAACTGGCTCAAGTCCAGCTTCTTAAAAATCTGTTTGGTCCTGGGTAGAAGTACTGACTGAAGCTTTCACCAGGGCTGGGCTTTCTCCTGCAGGAATTGTGGCACCCAAACAGCAGAGCTCACTTTGCAGCTCCTTTGTGGCATCATTTCAAATAGCTGCCTATGCAGTTACTTCCATAAAACAGAGGATAAAACCTTTTAATCACCTGATTTTGACACTTCTGGTTGAAAACAGCCAATGTGTTCAAACAGTGAATGAGGCAAAACAAACAGACACACACACACAAAACAGTTTCCTAAGCTTTTTTTTTTTGTTAAGGGACTAAAAGGCACGGTGCCAAAAATAAGACATATTGAAGCCTAGCTATCATACCAAATTGAGAAGCAGCTCAGAATTCCTAGCAAAAGAATAGGATCATAACTCAGCAGGCATTTCTGATAGCAAAACGTGGAGAAATGACAAAAAGGGAAATCAATGGGATATTGTATTACCTGGCTATAAAGTATTCAAGAAGGATAGATTGGGGCCAAGTTTTCTTCTAGTATAACTCCAATGACTTCAGTAGAGTTATGGCAGTAAAGACACTGGTCCTTCAATGCAGGGACCATTCAAGTAGCAATAGACTCAACTCCTGCAGTATCCAGTAATATGACATCACTGCAGGCAGAGAGTCTAAGTTTAGCATCTGTCTTCACAAAAATACCAAGATGTAAACATATTTTAAAGTGATAATACAAGCTTTCCGTTCAAAAAAAGGTATATGTCCCCCAACGAAGGAAATCAAAGAGGAAAGGACATCTAATGTAACAGCTACCTGATCAGCCACAGCAAGACGAAAGTTAAGAAACAATTTCAGTTTAAGTGCTGCTTGAAACTGCCAGTGCTAGGGTACAACTGAAAATTGTTTTTCCATTAATTCAGACAAGTTAAAATAAAGGTAATTATCAGCGAGCTAATGTATACCAGTGACCAGAATATCATCCAGTTCACATTCTTAAAACAGCAATCAGAACAAAATTTAAGAGTCTTTTAGATGCATAAGGTACTATCACTTAATCAGAAATCAGCAAGGCAGAGTAAACACCAAACACTTCCATTATGCCTGAAGTGCAGTGTGGTGCATGATAGCTCTCAGACTCTTTTTTCCTGCATGCGCTAAAGATTTGTAAAAATAAGTAATAAGGTGAAAAAAGTTTCAGAAGTAGTAAGACACATCTAGTTCAAACTGTAGAACAAGACGACTCTTCTGAGGTCTCTGATCAAGCTGGGTGCGCCCACAGCATAATAGCAGATCAATCCCCCGTTGACAAATGGAAGGTAACACACAGTAGAAAACAGTTTGAACTGTCCACACGCTAGCAGCTGCAAGCCAGTATTAATTGTGACCACCCAGGGAAGAGGCCTGGGTGTCGCTGGGGACAGCTCAATGACAGTCTGATCAATATGCACAGGCAGTAGAGAAGGGTGAGGGGAAGCAGAGGAAATGTGTGGTTGATGAATGTACCCAAGTACATTCTAGTACCGCCATATAAATTAGGGGTATGCTCTCATTTACAATGCTACATTCAGTTCCAGCCAACGATCCACCCCCCCAACCCCCCCAATGGTACCATACAGCTAAACCATCAGGGATCAAAACAACAGACAAACACAATTACTGCCTGCATGAGGCCACAGATGCTTCCAAGGACAAAGTTAACTTTCATCCTAGTGGGGCAGATGCCTTTGCTATGGAAGATGACTTAGGGACTCCCTAAGGCCTCATCTTCAAAGGCAAGCTGGATCCTGAGTCATAACATCCCTAAAAAAAAAAATTAAAAAAAAATATATACTAAGTTCCCACTCAAAGATGACCGAATAAGGAAGCTGAGCGATTCCGGCATTCATTAACAGGGTTTCAAACACAAGGAGTCAGCCTGATCACTGGCAGTAGGGTTACACAGCCTGCATTGACCCACAGAAGCAGTAAACCACCCCGCACAGTGCATCTCTCTGCAGATCTTCATTCCTATTTGAGGCACCTTCGTACGTGAAACGCACCTTCGTACGAACCGGCCACGTTGGCGACGGCTTCTGCCTGGTTCAGCTAAGCTAAATCTGTCCAGTTTGTCAGCCTACATCTTCGCCAAAGCGGATTCCAGCAGTATGGCTTGGCCAGCGTGTGAAAAAATATGCAGGCACCTCACACCCAGCCAAGCGCCCGTGCTTGCCCCCATCCTTCACAATTCCATGTAGCAGAACTAGAGCACCACTAGCCCACCCAAGGCCCTCCATCCACCCAACCTCATTTACCAGCTCATCTCAATAACTGTGAAGAAGGCTAGAAGAGCAAAGGAGGGGTTATGGAATGTGCCGAGCTTGGCTGTATCTCAGATCTGGGGGTGACAGCAAGCCTGAACAGACCGTGAAATAAAGCTCTTCCCGTTCTTGAGATGGAGAAAGTTACTCCTCTCCGCTTGCCTCTGATAAGATTGGAAAGAAGGGGAAGAAAACATCCTCTTTGGGACTGAAAATTATCTTTTGACCTCCCAAATGTGACACTTGTTTTCAGCACTACTGCATCTTCTTTTTGCTTAGCGATATCCTCAGAAGCAAGTTTGCTGCCATAAAAGAAACTGCCGCAGCTGTAAATAGTGATGAACATTGAATATTCTTTACAATTTCTGGAAGTCTCTTGTGTCACGCCTATGACTGCACTCTAATTATCCAATTAGGAAGCAGGAAGAAGAGCACATGGCTTATTGTGTCCAGCCAGATCTTGCACACATCACTCAAACTGTGAATATCAAACAAATTGTTCACAAATTAGCGAGACCAAAATTATTCACAGAATTTCTTTGAATAATCTCAAATAGCCAATAAATTGAGCGAGGGCAAGAATGATGATCTGCTTATCAGCAATTCCGAGACACGAAGAGGAAGCCGAGTTTGCCAGGCTTCTTCTGAAAGTTGTTTGAGTTTTCACCGTAACAAGTATGTGAATTTGACTGAGCACTGCAGACTACCTTTGAAGTTTAGTGAATAACAGGCTCAAATATGGTCAAATTTAAATACAGACAGAATGCTTCCAAAGCTGTCATGATTTTTCACCCCCCCATTATCTATGAATTGTTTACCCAGTACTCCGTGCATGTTATCACTGCTGACAACGTAGTCAAGTGCATGATACCAAAAAAGAAAATGGCCTGCTTGAGCAAGACAGACTGCGATTGCACACAACGTTTTGAAGTTTACTCTCTCTTCCTCCTCTGACAAATCCACCGACCTGTGAATTTCCCCAACCATTTTTTGGAAGCCCTTGAAGTTTTTGGTTTTCCATTTTTGTCTTAACATTTTTGAGCCATTTTTAAAAATTTAGTATTTTCAAGAGAGGAGATTGAATATGCATTGAAGCCTTCAGTTTTTCTGAGGCTCTTACCTTAGATGAGCATCTAACAAAGTCCTGGGAAACTTTTAACTTTACGCACTCTTTTCAGCAGTTTGTCAGGAATCTCTTCGCAGTATTTCCCCCCACCTCTTATACACATCGAAAAGAAGAGGAAAAGTTATTTCTGCAGGAATTAACTTTTACTGGAAGGAGGAGATCCAAGGGAAAGCGCTAATAAAAAACTGCTTCTCTTCTGTTTCTGGGATATGAGACAGACAGAAGTTCATGACAAAGCCCTCTGATGACTAATTCCTTTTGTTGCAGTAAATGCTGACAGCTCTCCACCCCCACACAGACACACACTTGATTTCATTAGATACTGCTCAGATGCATGTTCTGAGTATTTCAGAAGAGATGTATGCCCTGGTTGACAGGCAATACGGGAGAAGACACAGCATTTCACTGGTCACACACACAAAGCTGCTTTCCTGTAGTAGAGACAGAGTACATGATACCATGACTGTTCCCAGTACAATTTCATTACCGCTAAGTGCTTGGTCAGCTCCTACTGACTATAAAAAAAATGCATGGATACCACTCGCCAATGCCCCTTTTCCCTGCATGCGTGTACTCACACCCAGACTATGACGGTGCATTCCCCATTTACTCAAACTTATACAGATGTACAAGCCAGTCTTGCACATCAAAACGCACACCTCAAATCATAGCATAATGCTTATTCTATCCTAGTGATTAAAACACAGCCCGCTCTGTTAAATAGGTATGCAATTTTTATAGATGACCAGGTCAGTTGTGATTTTGTCTCCCCTCTCCCCACCCTCGTATGTACATTTTTCAAAGTCTGCCTTGAAACAACTAAAAGGGATCTCATCTTTAAAGAATGAGGGCTCATCACCTTCTGATAATTAAGCGTCTTTAAGGGGTCTCAAGGTGGGCAAGCAGGCTCGCGGAATGGCCCATAATCACTAGTCACCGCTAAAAACCTTGCCTGTATTATATGAAACATGAAATAGCTAGGAATACAAGGAATACAACTAGGAATTCAACCCATAAAGCCTTCTTTGTGCAAGTGAGATGCCTCAGAAGTGCTTTGAAAGGCTTGAAGGAAAAGAAATGATTTTAACAAAAGAACAAAAAAAGAAAACTTGAAAGAGAACAGAAGTTCTGAAGTGTGTGGGGGTGGGAGAAGTCTTCAGTGTTAGGAACACCAAAGAGATCTCTAACTCAAAGCTACCAGAATAGCTTAAACAAGCCAAGGTGGCTGTGGCTTGATATTCTTCGGCAGCGACTGTAGTTTGTTGCCCAGGGGACTGCACTGTGGATCTAACTGGACTGTGGTTTAATTTGCAGAGGACCTAAAGGATGGTTGCTCCCTATAGCCCAACAAGAGCAGTTCAGCTTCCAGGAGGCTACAAGAGCTGTGCTTTCATGCCGTAGCTTGCTGGCGAGGAAACCACAGCCTACCTCTTCTAATTAGCGCCGAGCACCGGCAAAGGGACATGGACAAGAAGAGGGCCCACGTTTGCTACGCTGGAGCTGCTCTCTGCCAGCAGAACAGCTCGCGGATGACCACCGAAGGGCTGAGATGAGAAAGGGGCCTGCAGCCCCTTCACTGCGACAGCACCACGGCTTGAAATTCCAATCTCCTCCTGCTCCCCTGGGGTAGTTTATGAGCCATTTTGGTTAGTGAACATTGGCTCCTAAAATTAATGAGCGTGTCTGTTTTCAACATACGGTCAATTGCTGATTGTTCTGATCTGGTGAGCTAGGCTGATGAATACATACCACCCACAGATAAAGAAAGAGCTGGGCTTTCCCGCCGCATGTTGAGAAAAGGGAAGAGGAAAAAGAAACAACAGCAAAAAAAAAAACCTAAGCCAAATGCCAAAGGTACATCAGGGTGACTCTGCACCCAAAAATACACTTAACAGGGATCCGTCTTCTGCTGCAGCTAAGGTTTTACTGAACACTTAAATCTGGTCATTCTCTTTTTTTCTGTAGCCAACAACAGACCCCAGGTCCTATAGCCCTGGCCTTAACCGAGTGCCAAATCACAGCCATAAAAAGGCATCTCCTCCTCACTCTGCTCACTCGCGGGAATAGGTAACGAGATCACATTCTCTCACACTGGTCAACTTGTCCTCTCTTACAGTAACACCCAGCCACAGCTTCTGCATCTACTTCATGCTGTCACTTCAGGCCAACGCGTACTCAGCTCCCCAGTTCCCCAGGGAAGCGGCTCAGCGCAGCTGGAGGCAGACACGCACACGGCTCCTTCACAAAGTGACCGCATGCACTACCTGCACCATCATGTTAGACAGCAGGTGCAGCTAGTCAACCCAAAATGTCAAGTAATAAAAGTTCTGATTAAGAATAAAATAAAAGAAAAAAGGCTAAACACCCCTTGCCAGTCATAAGACATGCTGCCCGCCAGCAAATTAAAATTTTTATGCCACTGCATACACTGCATGTGCCTACTATCTACAGCCATGTGTTCACCTCATGAAAAATACATGAAGAGCTAAGTGGCATTAATAGTGTTTATAAGCCCATCACCTGGACAGATATTCCCTTCATGGTTCTAACAAAATAACACAGAGAGACACAGAGACGATAACCTTCTTGAGGAGGGAAAGGAAAAGCAGATAGCATGTGAGGGTGGTGGGGCAGGAGACAAACAGGAGAGATGGAAAAGCAGAGAGCAAGAGGGAAAGTTAAAGGGAGGTAAAGGAGAGAGTGTTTGATCGATCGCCAAGTCTGTATTAACTCAGTCACAGGGCTCTGATGATCTCTAAGTGGACTGAGCTCTGCTCTCGTGGTTTATGATACCAGCAGAACCATTTGATTGAATTACGGTTCTTCAATTGATCGCTCCATATCAGTAATCTTTGACTCCTCTACTCACCAGCCAGCTCCTCTGACAAAGGCAAGCTTTGATGGCAAGGAATGCTTTCCTGACATTTTTTATCTGGAGCAAATCAGTATAAAAGTTGAATTGCTTTTGTTGACATTTCACAGGGAGAGCAACACAGCAGGTACCATTGCCAGTCCTTGATAGCAATGAAAGGGCAGCTAAGAAGAGACAAACACACTTTGGTATACAACGTGCAACCCTTTGAACTAGGGAGAGATGAAGGCTACTTCCAGATGAAACATGCCTGCATCCTCACGCCATACATCCATTCTTTTCAAGCTATCCCGCTCACATCCACCTTTACTGAGCAAGCATTGCTGCTCCCAAAAGCTGCTGTCCTTTTTGCATTTTACCGAGGGGCAAAGACATGCCAGCCTCACTGGTTGGTAAGGACAGAACAGAACACGTTACTGCAGAGCACAGAAAGCCACCACAGGTGTTAGGTGCTGCACAAAGAGGAACAGTTTCTGCCTGAGGGATTTAATATCCACACACAAATTCAGAGCTAAAAGGTAGACATAGAGATGGTAAACTACACAGAAGCAAAAAGAACATTTTCAGCAGTTTGAGACACACTGGTCTGGATGAAATGCCAATCTAAAAAAAGCAATTAAACTTTACACTCAAACAGGAACTGATCTGAACTGTTACTTTAAGTTCAGCGCTAAGTATTTAACTTTCTTGCATTTCTGCCTAGCATACTTCTAGCCTCACTTCTGAGCATTCAGGTTTGGGGCTTTGCTTTTGAAACCACCACAATAGTAGAAAATTTCGGCAGAGATTTGAAAGGAAAAACAGTGTCAATTCTGCCCACTTTTATAGGGAACTCTTAACTTCTCTCCTTTCCAGAGGAAAGGATCAAAGCACAAGGAAAAACATTAAGCCGTGTATCAACACTGCAAATGCGGAATGAAAAAGAATAGAGACTGCTTCACCTGCAGCAGGGACTTCAAACTGTCTGAAGCCAGCAGCTCTGAAGTGACAGAGCAGGGACAGTGGGCAAGACGAGCAGAGTGTACTAAACATCAACTCTTCACCTTATACACCGACCCTTGGTGGTCACAGGGTAGCAGAAGCTAGAACAACCTCATTGTTCTGAGTTAATCTAAGCCAGGCTAACCTTAGGCCATTTTCAACTACTTTTGGCCCATTACCTTCCCATTCTTCCAACTCTAATAAACATAATATTTTATCAGGTTGGAACACTGACCTTGCTGTATGTGTCTCCATTCCTAATAGTCAACAAGTGGGCTGACAGAAAGAGGACTTTAAAAAACCCCCGAAGCTTATAATGACAATTCCCCAAACCAGGGTCAAATCTTGAGCAATGACAGGTATCAGAGGGCAGATCAGGCACAGGACACTTCTTTAGACTTGGATCTGTAGCAAAGCAACTGTACCCTGAGGCAAATACATCGCTTCACTAGAAGTCTGCGGCACCTTGAGAAAGAGACACACACCCACAGCTAATATATTTCTAACTTCAGTAACTATCTCCTTTTTGGAACTGCCAAGACAAGTGATGCATCGATTTTCCTACAGCTCACCCTGCATGATTGGTATCAAGGCTGTGTAGGCGTCTGGTGAAGTGTTCACAAATTTCTCTGAAAAAGTAAAGACAAAGAAATCCACAACTGCAATCAGATCCAAGATGCTGAGACCAGTATGAAAACTCCTCTGTAAGGCAGGCGCATTCTACGCAGCCAGAATTGAAACTGAGTCATTACTGAAATCTCATCCCAAGACCTTTGCAGAAAGCACCTACAATATTATCTGCATGTACTTGGAAAGTAACCTTTGTGGAGGCAGCAATGGCAGGGCAAGCAAAATTTGCATTTTAGAACTAGATAGAGAACCAGGCTGCAGAGACATGATGAAAAGGAAAAAAAAAATCTATAGCTGGCCATTAAGATCACTGCTGTAGCATGGGACAGGTGTTATTTGGGGGGGGTCATCAATGACTGACATTTTCTGTCAAGGCTTGAGGCTGTAACTGCATCCAATTTGGCTGATCAAGTGCTATCAGCTCCGGCCTTCTACATCACACCTGTATTTTGCTCACTGGATTGAAAAACATACATGACATAGCTCTGAAGGCATAGACAAGAGACACAGGTGTCCCACCACGGGCTCACATTAGGCTCCTGCTCCAACAACCACCCCTTTTTCCCCCCACCTCTCTTCCCCAGAGAAACTTGCCTCTCTTACTTATGGAGTGAGCTGCCCAAGGGGAAAAACACAAATTTAGAAACTGCCACCCATGGGTATTAACTAATTCATCTCCCAGAGGTAGAACTGCACCTTATAGGACATTTGGCAAATGCCATCGTCACTGGAGAAAATCCAGACCCGGAGGAATTGCTTACAACCACAGCAGAAGTCTGTATGAGCAGAACCCAGGTCCTGTATCTTCTAAATCAGAGCTGTTTCTTCTACCTTATTGGCACAGTCTCCCAGCATATTCCTCCTCCCCTCCAATGTTAAGATATAGCAGTTTTATGGTGTGTGCAGATGCTGAATTTTTTGCATATAAAGTTTATCATCTAATCACTCACTCATGGAATAAAGTGCCAAGTAACATTTGAGTAATCAGACTGAATGCATAAATATCCTATAGTTACACAGTTGTTACAGCATATCATTTCTCAGTTAGTTTTCTGCTTTTACAGCCCTCATCAGTAGTGACTTCAATCCCCTCCTAAACATTAAATGATCTCGGGTGGGGGAGGAAGGAGGAAACACTGTTCTTCCCACTAGAGAGGAGAACAGCAGGTAGAGATGAAGGTGATGAGCAACCATTATTTCCCTGGACCCCTTGGGATGCGAATTGCCCACAACCTGCTCATGGCCCCAAAGACACGGACCCCAACCACTCGCGCTCCCACCACATGGCCTTCTCCCCTTCGCATTTTGGAAGGTAGCCCAGTTTAACAATAGGTCCTAGAGCCAGCACCCATCCCTCTCTGGTGCAATAAGCCTTTGCAGAAACCCCACTTCCAGGCCTTGCTCCCCTGGGACGGGTCACATTTAGGAAATTTATGAGTCTTACCACTGGTAGGGCAAGGCTGTTGCCTTTGGTGAGGTCTGGTGCCGTCTTCAGTTTCTGTGTACAGCAGCTCAGAGTGTTACAGCACACCCTTAAAATTATTCCCCCTCTCACACAGAATACAACTAGTCTAAGCCTAAGAATGAACAAATAGTAAAGAAGATTCCCCTACCAAATGCAACTATTTTAGTATCTACTTCCCTTCCTAAGCCTGATGAAAACTCAGAATTGGGGCTTGTATAAAAAGGGAACATTTTGAAAGCTTCAAATCAGCATGATAAATTATTCAACACTTGAAAATAGAAGTTAAATGTTTACACCTTCTTGAATCAAGCACTTCGCTTCAATTTCTTGAACCAGTTGCCCCTTCCTACCTCCAAAACAGCCGTGCTCTGAGAAGGTACTGTGTTTTTGCAAGGGGGATTTAATAAATCTATTCACTTTGTCATTGTCCTCTATCTACCAGATTATCGCGCTCCAGTTTGCGTCCCCTGATGTAACATGGCTGTTTGACCAGCAATACACCATCATTTCAACCAGAAGAGACACAGCATGACGTGGGAAACACAAGCCCCAGGAATCCTCTCTGCTTTGTACAGGTGGGGGCAACAGGAACACATTTTCAATGGAAACTTTCTGGTCAGCTCAATCAGTAATTCCAAAGGAAGATAAATACAAACATTTGTTGTTTATGGAGGAAAAATTCCCCATGCACGAGAGGAATACTGACAACAGCTCCTTGACCAGTAAATACAAATTTAACAGAGCAAGACAACAGCTTGAACTCCAGAGACATATAAATGGAGGTGGTGCCCATATTGAAGTGAACAGAGATGCTCTGAATACTTTAATGTTTCAGAGAGACTTGGCTCATTTCTGATAGGGCATGAACTCCCAATAATCTGGTGGTTTAGAGATCATTCATACTCCAGTTGCTTTCTAGTATATTAGTCTCACACATGCATATTCTGAATCAGCATTTTGCCTGGTAAAGACCCTGTTAGCTCATCACACTTTTTCTGGCATTCCAAAAACCAATTAAAGGGCAGATGAATGAGAGAATGGGCAAGAGGGATGCAAGAAAATAGGATAGATGAGGACTACGACAGCTGCAGTCACTTTGGACATCTTCAGGCTTCCAATACTGAGAACTAAGCAAATCACAAGGAGCTATGAACCAGGGAGAAGGGGGCTTCATAGTGTCCAACATTAGAAACCCCTGCTAGTAAGCTCTGTCAGATGCAGACAGACCTAGCATATCTAGCAGCACTAGCAAGAGGCTATTGGCACCTGGCACCTACCAGGGCAAGCACTTTCTCATGTGAAACATAAGCAGCACCACCAGCTAATTCCCACCGGGACTAGGTATCACACTGTCCCCAATAGGGAAAACACACTCTGATAAATTGGCTAAAAACACTGAGATTTGCTGGTTCCATGGAAAACACTGAAATATGAGCTGCCTGCAAAATTTAAATAGGCCACAGAAAAAGGTCCTCGTGTCCCAGGCACGGGAGATGCACAAATGACTTCCAGCCCTAACAGGCAGGCAGGGATGCAGGCGCTGCTCTCCTCTTCCCATTGTCCAGCAGGAGCACAGAATCAAGCAAGCATGTTATAACTCACAGCAGTTCTGCAAAGCTAGCAGCAAGGGAGAGGGCAGCACACCTGAAGTACTCTTTACTCTCATCAGGCTGTGCTGAAGTGGCCTGGGAGTAGCTGATTGCAGTCACCATCTCCTGCTGAGCTAGATGGATACTACAGAAGGCAGTTTCCAGCTGGACTGGGGTAAGATATAGTAACTTTGGCCACAAAGCATGAAGGCTTAGAAAAAAAAAAGAGATGAATTCTGGGACAGCAGAATGATGGACCATGTATCTGTGTTCATATCAAGGTTTAGACTATATCCCAGGGCACTATATTTATACATAGATGGGCCTAAGCAGAAGTGCCCTCCGAGCAGCTCTTACATGAATAAGGCACACCAATCAATGGCTTAAGCTCAGGCTTCCCCAAAGCATTCTATATTGTTTTTTTAAATTTTAAACCCCCTTCATCTCCCATTCAATCCATATCAGGAGAGAAACAGAGTAAGTCACCATCAATTTTAACTGTTAGCTCTTACTGGAAACATCCCATTCCTGTAACAACTGAATATCTATCTGCTTAAGCATCTCAGGGCCCAGACCTCCAGTCGCATCTAGCTGGGGGGAACTGCATCACTATTCTAAATTCAGACAAGGCCAAGATCAGCCATGACTTTTTCAGAAGGCCTCTGCAGACCTTCTTACTGCTCCCTTGCTGCTGAAGGACCAAAAAAAGCCAGTAAGCAAACACTAACCATCTCCTTATATCAGAGTGGCTTTTAGGAATCAAGACTATTTCAAAAAAGTAGATATAGGTGGAAAAGAAATATACATACTTCTAGCTTATTAAATATTCAGTATAATTTCCATATAGGCTTTCATATGCAGAAATGACTTTAAAGTTCCTTACAGAAACCCTATTACTGCTTAGTATCTCCAAGGTCTGGCTAGCACAGTACATTTCTTTCATTCATAAAGGACTTGTTGTTGATGCTTTAGAGAGTGTCTGCAAAAAGCTGTTCAGGGTTTTTGACATTCCAAGTTACCAGCCTGGCAAAACAAATCGCTGTCTTTCACATAGCCCCATCTTCATTTGACAGGGCCCTTGAAGACTGCAGGCAGAGACCTGAGCCAAGACACCTGGATCCATCATCTCCTTCCTGTTCGTTCTCCCCATGCCTCCCCAAGAAGTCAGAATAAAGCATCCCCATGGGGACACTACAGTGAAAAGCAACTCCTTTCCTTGACCAGGTCACCAGCAGCGTTACATGAGGTTGCAAGCTCTTGTCCATCAGACAATGCTTATAAATAGCACAGCGACAGTACTGTCCCTCCATTTTTAATAACAAGTGCAGAAATCTCACTGAATTACTCCAGAAGGATGGGAGGGGAGGAGGATCGTCCCTCTGAAACACTTCTTTAGACATACCTGGCCACATTAAGAATAAGCAGCTCAAAAGACATGTAATTTAATATTAAAGGGGGGGAAAAATATATATATACCAACAAAACCCCAAGGGAGTGCTCTGAGCAGCAGAACTAATGAAGCCTCATTTTCTACAGATTTGCATCTCATGATTGATTGACTTCGGTGCATAAGGAAGAGAAAGCACCAGCTGAAACTTTGCCTGCCCTTGGGGCATTTATAACAACTCACTTCTGTGGATTTTTGCATCTCTTAAGGTTTGAGTTCATGCTGTGGAGTCTCCTACACCGGGGAAATCAGAAGGTCCTATGGGAAGCAATTTCACTCAGCTTAGCCCTCACTGCAAAGGAAGGCCATGCAACTACAGTGGCAGAGACCAAAAGGTGCCATTAATTTGCTGACTTCTGGTAATTTAAGAGAGCCCGAGTCCATAGACAACTTCATCTTGCCTGGGCCAGACTGCATTGGAGCCCAGAGGAAATTATAATTTTGTTTTGTCATGGGGCATGGAAATAGAAACTTTATGACCAAACAGGGTTGTCAGGTCATAGGCACTATTTACATGGAAGTTTTTGCCTAAGCATTTGATGCCAAAATAGCATTTTACAACTGAGACACAGCACTGACAATCCCCATGTTTTCTTAGCCATGTGTTCGGAGCAGCCTGGGTGGTAGGAGAAGCATCGAGTCCGAAAGTCTCTCAAACAGCATGTCTGCAAGAAGGGAGACACCTCAAACTAGAGGCCAAACGCTGAAAAGGGAGGCCCTACCAAGCTACCGAAAGCTCCCAGAAGGAATCGGCAGCACAGGCTTAAGCAGAGTTACAGCTTCTCCTTCTGACAAGCGCACAAAAGACCTGCCAGCCCTGGTCATTCGTAACCACCGCGAGCACACCACTGCTGGGACCGCGCCGAACGCCAACAGCTCAACGGAGTGTCATCGCTTCAGGTCGAGCGACCGCTTCCCTGGCACCCGGGAGTCCCACGCGTTCCTTGTGCCTGAAGCAATTTTACAGGAGACAGCAACAAAGTAATTAAACTCGGAATCCTCTCGAAATAGAACGCTGCACTTGTCATTGCTGAGTCCCTCCTGCTAACAGGGAGCACCTTGATGACGAGTGACATCATGTGGGCTCAAGGTGATAAACCAGCCTTTTCCCCAAATTAATATCCTGCTGCACCACCCAGGAGAGAGACCCCTTTCATTCTTGAAGCGCTCTGCTTAAACATTAGGTAATTAAGTTTCTTACTCTGAATCTTAAGCCAACACTGCAGCGGGACAAGAGATGAGGGATGAGGCTTACATTTTAGACTTCCCCAAACAATCAATGCCACTAAACATTTGCACCCTGTAAATAGATCTGCTAGGTAATCAAAATACTGTATGTAAAGAGGAAGGTTTACGAGTGCTAAGCTTCCACGTCTGTCAAATCCTTCAAAATCCTGGCAGTCCTGCTTCCCAACTAAAGCAATCCTGTCTACATAAACCCATTCCTGTCCTATTCTCTCCTTTCAGTATGACTCTCACACCACTTATCAACCCATCAATCCCCCAAATTGGGAGGTTGCTCCATGCCACATCACAAAACCTATGACCATTTGTTTTACTGTAGCAATGAGCTTCATCAACATTAGCGCCCGATTTTATGCCAAGCTGTACAAACACACAGCAGATACTTCCTGCCCAGATCACGTAACCATATAAATACACATGATAAGGGATGGTGGTATTACATGCCTCCACAGAAGGCGAATGAGAAAAATCCCGTAAACTATCCACAATCACTCAGGTAGTCTGTGGGACAGCTTTAAAATTGCTCTCTTTAGTTCCAGCCCAGCGCCTTGAACATTAATCCTTGCTGAACCTGCCCCTCTCAGTTCACAGAAGAGTACCTCTACTACCAAGAGTATCTGTACTATTACAAAAGAGCACCTCTACTACCAAGCCAGCCAGTCAGCAATATCATCCCTCTTTTACACTTTATTCCCCAGCCCCTTTTACGTGCTTATGTAGTAAGTTTTCACGCAAGACTTCCCTACTGCCAAATGTTATGTGCAATATGGAGCTACGTAAAACAAATACTGTTCGTACTTATAAGAAGAAAGATTGATAGACAGGCAGCCCTCAAAAGCTGAACGGGTTAAGTGGAGCCACTACATTCTGAAAGTGAAGGGCGAGACCAGCATGACTACCACACTCAGGCAAAAATTTATGTCATAATTCAGAGCTTATATCACAATTACTTATGCAAAAACAAACAGTAAAAGAATATGCGATTCAATATAATGCACGTGAGAGAAGAGGAATGTTAAGTGCTTGATATACACACACACATTCTTAAATCATAAATGTGAAATTAAACAAGTAGCTCTGTGAGCCATAGAGCTAATGAAAACCTTTTTCCTACAGCTGTGCGTCTCATGGCTGGGCAGCTTCAATGGCTGAGAAGGTGTGAATGCCAAGTAAAGCTTCCTCTGCAGTAGAGACATTCCCAGGGCTTTTGCCTGGATAAACTTTGTGGGGTTTAATAAAGAGCTGGCCTCACGCTACACTTTCCCCCTCAGTCAGATGAAACCAAAGTGCTCTCATCTCCTATACTCAGCTACTTATTTTCAGAAATCGCTTCTCTTAAAGGCCCTGCTGTCTCAAATAGCTGGCAGGACCTAGAGCCACGATGGGAGGGAGAGAATATAAAGGAGCACGCACAAAGACCACAACTGTTTCGGTTTCTCTCCTTCCCGTATTTCAGTAGCAAGGTGACTGCTCTACCAGCGCACGGCTGGTAGTAATGACAAGCACCACTACAGATGACATACTAAACCCTGCTTGCTCCAATTATGCAAGCAGGAGCATACCAATCTGTAGTTAAGTACAGTCCTTGCGCTCTCACAGTTCACTAATGGGGAACAGCAGCAGCTGGTCAGTTTATAGCAGTCAGAAAGCGGTACCAGAAGGACCCATGACCGTTAGCTAGGCAGAGAAGAGCAGGATGGGCGTGCTTTCTCTTCTTCCCCAATCTGCCAGATTGCACAACTGTGTGATTAACCTTTAGTCCAGCGATCATCAGGTCTTCCAACATCAGAATGAAAGAAAAACCTGTTTCCAGATGTTATTGTAGTAAGCGCAATGTGCGTGTACTGGGATCAGAGCAAGTCGCAAAGAATAGTTGCTACATTTCCTTTATCATCTGCTTTGTAAGACATAAAAAGCAAAAATAACAGATTCCGTAACCTGAAAAACTTCCATAAAGCGACATGCTTACATCTCAGAGCATTGCCAGAAAGCCTGCAGCCCACCAGGTTGCAGGAGAGAGGCTTGCTAGCCAGACCTTCTGCACAGGAGCAGGCATATAAACTGACAGATGCAGCCGACACTGTGTGTTTGGGGTGCTAGTCCCAATCCTACTGTGAGCACATTAAGCAAGTCGTTTTGCCTTTCCGTCTCAGTTTCTTTATCTGTGAAATGGAAATGCCGATACTAAAGTAGAGGAATTCAAATGAAGGAGTACATTCAGGCAGGCTCTAAAACGCAACTGCACTGATTGTCAGAGACCTGAGACAGCCCAAAATAGCTGCAAGAATATTTCACTTACATCCTTATTAGACTCTAGTTATTCCCAGAGGTGAGAGATACTAACAATCCAGTATCTCTGGCAGGTTTAGTCCAACACGTTAGAGGGAACTGAAGTCAGCCAAGGCCAGGCTGCCACCATCAGTGACCTAAGTCATTCCCCTCACAATTTAACATTCATTTTAAGAATGACTCGGAGTACCTGCCCCAGACAATTTTAGCAGACATGCTTCTTCAGAAGCTCACTCCTCAAACAGCGAGAAAACTTTCTAATTCACAATCTTATTCTAGTCATAAACTAGTTCATCCCCTTCTTTTCTTGTGCCAACACTGTTCTTCAGCTTAAATAGCCCTTTTCCCTTCCTGCTCTATTTTGGCTCAGTATATTTACAGAAGTCAATTGCATCCCTTCTGTGTCTTGATTTTAGCAGGCCAAACAAACCTAGCCTCTGCCGAGTCCCTGTTCGTGCCAAGGGCTCGCTCTGAATCCCGAGAGGCAGGCCTGTAGCAGAACTGACCCTGCCTTTCTGCCATTACAATTCTGGTACTTATTAGGCTTTTTTTTTTTTTTTCAGGAGGACATGGTGAGTGGGTGCCTCAATTGCCAGAGTAAAACAGCACATGAAACAGGAGGTTCACAGAAGTGCGGTGTCCTTTATAGAGTATGCTACTGTGCATTATTATTTCCATTGCAAAAGAGGCAGCCAGGACACAGAGAACATTTCTCCTTGCATAAAAAAAAAAACATGGCAGAGGACTTGGGTGCACAGGAGCTGCAAAACCCCAGCCAGGCCAAGGATCCCGCATGAGCTACGTCCAAAGGAAACAGAGGCAAACTCGCCAGTGCTCCAGCCTTTGTGTTCAAACACTGGATGAGAAGCCTAGATTATCTTCAGAGAAACCTCAAGTCCCTGACATTTATACATTTCTTAGGACAGATTACCTTTAGACATTAAAACGGGGGGAGGTTAAGGGGAGAAGAAACAGTAAACACTGAGTTTAGGAACTTTATCATGGAGAAAAAGAGGGGAGACCCACAAAGCACGCTCCTGCCTTCTGCATATACCAGCAGGTACTACCACGTTCACAGCAAGGGCCAACTCCACAGTCCTCGGCCTCAGGTTTGCCCTCTCCCCTGTGGCTACACCAGTCACATCCCACAACATCTGCCACTGTGTTAACGGCAGCAGCCACAGCACATAATGAGCCCCTGCACCGCTCTGGGAAGCAGCTGGCAAGTTCCCTCATCCACCCACAAGCTCTCCATCTCCATCCATCCATCCTTCCAGCAAGGGCTTGGCCCCAGTCACAGTACCACCTCCCCTCCCGATTTTCAGCTCCTCCTTTCCACCCTCTTCAGGTGGGACTCACGGTGCAGCACCCACTGCCTCTCTGCTCCCAGGAATTCCAGCTTCGCTGCATCACATCTCTAACAACTACGGCACACGGGAACCGCAAGACACGAGTACTTTCTTCACAGAGGTCTTGCCACCCCAGCTGACGCTCCCAGGTGGCCTGCTTCACTAGGGTATCAGAAAAGGATGTGTGAGCATCCCAGGCAGGCAATTATAGGATGACTAGTCCATGTTAAAAAAGTTTCTTCCTAATCCTGTCAGATGCTGCTTGCCTTAAGCCCTGAAGCTCTAAGATATATTGATCACCATCTCCTTTTATCCTGCACAACAGAGCTGCATTTATTCTCAAATTCCTTGGCTATCCCTAATCCCGCTCACTTGACAACCTGAGCAATCTCTGGTGGCACCAACTTCTGCTGCCCTAGTTAGGAGGAGTGTGCATATGTATTTCTCCATTTCAGGCAACTTCTAGCTTGTCAGGAAAAAATGGACAGAACATTTGACCCAACAGCCTCTGCTCCATGCCAGAGTTCATCTGATGCCTGTGTGTGCACAAGCCAGCAACACCTGCAAGAGGTTTGCTGACCCTCAGAATTACTAAAAAAATCCCATCCAAGTTTCTTGAGGTGTGCCAGATGCTACTGAAGGGGGCGGCAAGGGCAGTAAAAGGGCTGATCTTAACCAGCAGAGTCCAGTTTACACTTTTTTCACCTGTGCTAAGACCACTTTTGTTTAGGAAACTCAGAGAAGTGAAGTTATCTAGGAGGACTTTGGCTCATATCTTCCACAAGAGAAGGTTAGTTACCACCAGAATACTCTGCACACTACCAGCCTGAGCCTCACATTTTCCATCCTCAGCAAGGCACCCAAGCCAATATAATTCTGAGTAAGAAAACCCCACCCCAACCCTTTTAACTTCACAACCTAAACACACATGTTCAGCTTTCAATTTCTAACCCTCTTTCCATAAAGCCAAAGTAAGATAATTACTATCTCCCATGCACGCATAATTATTCACACGGTACTGTTCTGCACCAGTCACCATTTTGCTTACCTTTGGTATGCTCTTCCACATACAGCAGTATCAGGCTGGAAGCGTCCTGTTGGAAGTCTTTCCTCCCACTCCAGGGCTGCAGCTGGGTTCATTGCTTAACCCAGATATTCACACATTCAGACCATTTTGATGCTCTTGCCTGACCCCTTGCATAACACAGGCTATGGGATTTCGCATAGTGCTTCCTGAAGCAGCCCATAGCTTGTCTGGGCATCTTTTAAAAAAAAATGCCAGTCTCAAAGTTTCAAATCCCACCTCAATCTACTGTAAGTTTCACAGGATGCAGCAATCAGTATTATTCCAGTCAAGTGCATACTATTGATTTATATAGTAGTATGATAAGATTGTCAATGTTTTCTATTCCAATCTTCATGCATCTTCACACTCTTTAATTTTTTGACAGGGAGAAGAAAGGAAAAAAGCAGAAATCGCTGGTAGGTATCGAGCAGAGGGTTTCAATACAAAGACCTCCGCTCTCTTCCCCATTGCTGATTGCAGTTAATCAAGAACCCAGCAGGGTGAGCAACAAGTCCAAGCTGTTTCCTTCAAGCTGTAACCTCACATATGCAGTGGCACATACTGCAGGGCTGGGGTCTTACCGTACCAAAGCGACATCACAGGCAGGGCACTTCCATCCCATGGATGCCCTTGTGGGGACAGATCCAAGGCTGCTGGTCCCACAGCAGTGGCTAGGGAAAATCCCTCCTTGTTTTGCCAGGTTGAAAATTTGATGGTTTAACCCCAGCCTTTGTACTCTGCCCCTCAAGCCAGCTCCAGACCTGCAAGAGCACACTGCCGCTCACCTGGGAGCTGCCTTGTTGCCCTCATGGGGTCCCGCAAGGGCTTTCGTCACCACATTTTCCTCGCCAGGTAGGAAAGTCCTGCAAAGCAGCTTCACCTTCTGCATCATCTGCTGAGGAAGGAAACCATCTTCAGCTACGGCTTGGTGGTTGAACACAGGCTTCACGGGTTGCATCACAGGCTTACAGCAGGAACAGATAAGGAAGAAGAAAAGCCCTCTAAGATGGCAGATCCTGGCTTTTTGTAGCTGTGCTTGGGGCTTGCCTCTTCTTGCCCTTCCCCTCCCTTCGTTATCCCCTGAGTGTCTCCACCTGCCACCCCACCCTAAGCACAGGTGGGTCTCTTCAGTTACCCAACACCACCGCCCCAGCTTCCACTGGACTCCTCCTCCTGGGGCAATCAGGCCTACAGCTGTGATCTCCCCTCCACAGCTGGAGGAGGTGAAGGGGGCAAAGGTGGAGAGACTTGCTTTGCTTTGACAACCGAGGGACCCAAAGAAGATGAGGGTCTCCTCCAAGATTCCTGTTAAGTGCTTTATGATGTAGGCTGCCTTGCTTTGCCAAGCAGACCTTCAGTCCCCCTGGTTGCCCATTTCTGCACCCTTTGCTGTCCCCCTTAGACGGTGCTGCCTTTTTGCTGTCTGTTTAGACCTCTGGGATGGGAAAAGGCCATCTCTCGGCACGGAAGCACGCAGCGGCTAAGCTGAAGGAGCCTTGATCTCAGCGTGGCTGTGCCTGGCACTCAGAGAAGGACACAGCCACAGCATCCTTGGTGGATGTGTTTCAGAGCTGAAGACCCCTGAGCACAATATAGAGGACAATGCAGCTGAAAGATATGTGCACCTGACTTAAGATGTTCACCTCTTCGGAGTCAGCAGTGAGAAGTACCTCCAGAGAGCAATTCAGAGCACCTGTCTTTCTTCGCTGACTGTACAGTGAATTAAGACAGCCTGTCCTTTTAGCACAGGCTAATCTAACTTAGATGCTTTGAATTAGGCAGTGTGAATGCAGCGCCTTCTTTCTTTCTCTCCCTCAGTAATTTCCCTGTGTCGCTTAAACGCTACAGAAATCACACGGAAAGTTGGGTAGGGAGAGTGCATTGGAGTCACTGCCATCTGCCTGAGTATACAGCTGGGGATATTAATAATCATTTCTTCCACTGGAGCTTGAGGAAAAAAAAAAAAGACAAAAAAAAGAAAAAAAAAGAAAAAAACCCAAGTGTTTTGTAGCTTCCTGTTTGAATTAATCTCCTCTGACAACTGCTGATTTGGGTTTGTGATTCGATCCTCCATATGTCTAGCTCTATTGGTCAATTAAGTGCAGGGGGCGATTGGGAGAAGCAGTGATGCTCAGAGTGATTATAAGAGGAAGCATCATGCAGTACTTAGGACATGCAAAGCTGGCTGGCTCACTTGGCATTCACACGGCCAAGCTGAGCATGAGGTTTCTGCTGCTGCTGCTTTTCAGGTCAAGGAGATTTCTCCCTGGCTCCTACAGAGACAAGACACAGCTGCCTGGCTCTTGACCATTCGTGAGCGAGGGGCACCGTCGCAGGGAGGGAGCGAGCAAACAAGCAGAAGGAAATGTGGGGCACAGAGGATCAAAAAAGAAATAAAAGACTACAGAAATGTGAATAGCTTCTTCCATTACCCATTGCTGTGGACAGACAAATACAATGTAAGCCAGAAAGGTTAGGAGTAGGGACCAGCAGAGAAAATGAGAGTCAGCTTAGAATAATCCAGGTTAGTACATATGAGGGAAAATAAATGGAAACCAGGACATTAAAAGAGAGGTAGATTTGGAAATTGGTAATGATCAAATCAGGGCTGTGGGAGATAGTGGACAGCAAGTTAAATTACAGATCTGCAACACTCTGTAGCAGCAGCAGGAAAAAAAAAAGTTAACATAATGCTGTACTTCATCTGCAGAGAAATCATGTCAGAAAGCGAGGAGGTACTGGCCCTCTGTACAGATCTGGAAGGACAGCACCTGGAATACTGCCCTCAATTCTGGGCAACACGCATTTACAAAAGATGTTGATGAGCGCAGGGAATACAGAGAAGAGCAGCAGAAAAAAAAATGATTAAGGGTCTGAAAGCACTGACATATGAGAAGAGATTAAAATAATTAAATATGTATTGCTTGGCAAGGGGTAAGATTAACCGTCTACAAGTGTGTAAATACCAAGAAGGTAGAGGAATTGTATTAAGGGGTATAAATATAAGTGTAATAGAGCAAAAGTAAATACAGGCTCAATATTAAAAAAAAAATCCTTAGCCCTGAGATTTTTTTAAACTCTCCTTGAGAAGGTGAGGCTTATTGCTTGCAGCAGCTGTAGTGGCATGAGGAGAACGGGGTTGCAGTCATGCCTCAGTGGCAAGTCTTCACAGAAATAGACCCGGAGAACAAGGTAACACCTCGGGAGTCCCCAGTGATTAGGAACAGCCCAAACTGGCCTGCAGACAGCTCAGCAGAAGCCAGGGCCATGGCAGACCT
Source organism: Haliaeetus leucocephalus (assembly GCF_000737465.1). Taxonomy (NCBI): domain Eukaryota; kingdom Metazoa; phylum Chordata; class Aves; order Accipitriformes; family Accipitridae; genus Haliaeetus; species Haliaeetus leucocephalus. The sequence continues at coordinate 19,663,471 of NW_010972664.1, forward strand.
ATGGGCCAGCTGCTGTAGCAGAAGGTAGCATGGAAAGGGAGCGGAGACGGAGCTTTGTCTTCAAAGAGCACCCGAAAACCGCTTTTCCTGGGTGCTAGCTTCTAACCGTCTTCTCCTCCCATCGTTACGCCCACTTCTTCCAGTTTCAGCACGTAAACCAGGAATGCACGGGGATGCCACCTCCCCGCTCCTCAAGGGCATCTCCCCATCTTGGCTTGCTCTGCTGTGGGAGCCCAGCGGTCCGGCCCCCGTCAGAGAGCTATCAGGAGAGGGGGCGTTCTGCGGTGCCGTGAAAAGCGCTGCTGGCACTGCTGCAGCGAGCTCGCCAAAATTGGCCTTGTCACTTTAAATACATTAGACAATAAATCATCCCTCTGAGACATCCCCAAAGGAAAAACAGGGGAAAAAAATAGCACTTAAAAGCCCTTTTCTATTACAAAGCCTCTGGGGAGCTTTTAAACTTGGAGAGTTTTTAAAGTGAATTTTATGCTTTTTTTTCCCCCTTTGCCTGCCTTTATTATCAGTTGCTAACGTTAGCCTTGCCTTCCCATGACCAAACTCTCATTCAGGCTCCCTTTTTTTTCCTTTCCTCCCTTAAGTTTCTCCCCCTTTTCTCTCTCGCTCTTACATGTACATACACGAATGCCTGCAACGTCCATGTAAGAGTCTCTTTCCTATTCAGCATCTCCTCTTAAACCCAAATTACTCTTTGCCAATATTCCTTTCCTCCATATCGCTCTCCCCTTCCCTGCATTTCCCTTCACTTTTTCCCTTTCCTCTGTACTCCCCTCTCTCATCTGTCATTCTTTGTGGCTGGTTGTACTGGAACAACTTCAAAACTCCTTCCCTGCTTTTAGGAGGACTATGTAAATTTTGCAGCTTGAACCTATTTTTACAAAGCACTCTGGCAGGTTTCTGTCCCCATAGAGCATATTCTTCACCCTTGCCTTAGGAGTCATCAAGCACTACCAACCTAGAAGAGGAGTATTTGGTCCCTCTGTTACAGCTCTCCAGTCCTAGCTTTTCCCAACTGGGCTGAGGAATAATGTTTCATCCATTTTACAGCACTCACGAAGTCAAGCATGGCTACGAAACCAGATCTCCCATGCGATGCTTAAACTATTCTCCTGCCTACTGCTTTTTTTTGGCCTTAAAAACTTTAGCATTAAGACCTGAGGAATAAGTCCAGTCTGGTTGTAAGCCCTTCTACAGCTGTGTGGGAGAAGTGGCTAGCATTTTCCAGTTAAACACAAGGATTTTACATCTTCAGCCATGTATGCGGGTTGCGTGTCAGAGCAGAAAGAGGGAATGTAAGGTAAGTGAGGGCAAATTTCAGGAAGTTGCAACTCTGTGAAAACAACCTGATGATTTTCCATAGGCACCATGCTGGGAACCAAAATACACATGTCAGCATGCAGCGATCATAAAGCAACTCTTACATCCCGGCTGACCTAGCAGGGTCCTGCACAGATGCTATGAGTTAATTTTGTTGCGTTGCACCTAGGACTGTTACCCGACCGATTTCCCACCAAGCTGGCCAGTTATACCGTAGCATGTGGGAGACCCCGTCAGAGGTCAGTGCAAAGCACATTGGCACGGGCAGCGGCAGCTATTCCAACTGACTCTGCTCTGCTTTGTTTTATTTTAGTTCCTACAGGTGCAAGCCCAAGGTGACCTTGTGATCTACAGCTCCTCACTGCTGCCACCTGAGTGCCAACGTTGCCAGGGTCAGAAATGCGACTTCTAGAGAAGTACAACATAACCCAGTAGAAGATAGCAGGCTCGCTAATGATGAAGTTAACCATCTTTATCACTGGCAACCAACCCAGAAAGGCACCTCTCTAAACAGCACAATATATGGTATTTTTTTATCGCTAGGGATAGCGAGACAGTCAGGGCAGCAGAAGCAAACACACTTGATGGCTCTGTGCTTTGCATAGACTGTGTTGGATTCGCCCTGGACGGGGGATGAATTAAAAAAAGGAGCAGGAATCACAACAGTTAGTTGGCACCACAAGATAAACTGGACAGGCTGAAGCGTGGAGCAGAGGCAAAGAAAAAGGAGACGGAAAGAGAAATAAACCCCATTACTTTGACACCTTGTGGCTCCCTGGTCTCCTCAGCGGTCAATACTTGTGCTTAGAAGATGACGAGCATCCTCCTCATCGCCAGTCTGTGCCTCCCCCTCCTCCCCGATCCCTTCCCAGCCACAGCCCGAGTGACCAAATCTCAGCCCCAGGACAGCCAGGGGAAAGGTGTGGGACACACAAATGTGGAGGACTAAAGGCTGCATGAAAGGAAACGCTACATCCCGGGCGTTTGTCCAGGGAAGCGGGAGGTGGGGACAGAAATGAAAGGTCTATGTTCTCCCTAATCATTTCCGCCACAATAAGGGAGAGAGTGCGACATACACCAGTGGATCGCAGCCATTAGAAATGAACCGCTGGTGGCTGGCAAATTGTAAATTAGAGAGACAGAGTGAGAAGAAAGAAAATCAAAGGGGGGACGAGGTCGTGTTTTATTTCACTTGTAGCGCTTTTCAAATTCAGCCCTAACCAAACCTGATTAAAGTAAATCCCTTTTTTACGGCCTGTGGAGTCTATAAGATTATGGTGTTAATGGAAGTGTGATTCGATCCGTCAGTAATGGTGCATGTCGGGGCCCAGGCGCCTCAGACAAGTCCATTTTTTAAGACGTATTTATTGTTTTTTTTTTCCCCCCCCTCTCCTTTCTGTTCTCTGCATTGCGGGGTTTAATTGAACAGTTTAAAGTGATTCTTCTTCAAGGCCCATTAATTGATTTTATTTGTGTATTCTCCAGGGGTCAAGGGGAAAATATATAATAAAACATAAGCTCCAGGTCTGAGTTTGTCACAGTTCCCACCTTTCCACAAACATAAGGCACGTTTCATCTGTAGCATTTCAGATTTCTTCTCTTCCCACCCTTATTCTCTGCCACTAGAGCTCTCAGATGTTAGTCTCTGCTTTCCCTTTTCCACTGTTTATCTCTAGACTTTGCCACCGTAACTGGAAGCACAAGGCAGCAATCTCCCTCTCCTCCTTTTCCTGCGCGACAAATGCCACACGGGTTTTAAAATGCCACTTTGTTTTTAGGGACTCCAGATGACTTCCCCTGCCCCAAGCGGAGCAGCGCGGAGGGCACTGGGTTACGCATATTTGTAAACGGGTGGTCCTCGAAGCTCAGGTCGTTTCCTCTACAACTGGGGGCAATTTCATGAGCTTCTCGGAAAACACTCCCCGAGCAGTCTGCCTCTTTCACACCACTAACCCAACGGGGCACGTGAGCCTCTGCGTGACAGCCAAAAGCTGCTGCTTTCTGCCACTGGGTCTGCGAGGGGACACCGTTTCCTTCTCAGCCTCCCCTGATGCTCACCATAAGGTAACCGGCTGCACCAAAGAAATATGTATCGAGCTGGCTTCGTTTACTTCAGATACTGCAATGCCATTTGTTTCCTTCAGCTCCCAGCTCCGCTCCCTAAAGCTGGCCCCAAAGACAATTTTTTTTTCTGATTCACCTTGCTGAAGCCCTTACTCTCCTCTTTCATGCTGTTCTTCTGCAGAAGTACACTTCTTTTAATAGAGTTTTCAAAACACAAGGGGTTTCTTTTTATTATTATTTTTAAATCACAAAATGCACCAGGGAAGTATTCATCCTCCCACTCACCTCACTCAGATCCTTTCCACAAACTGTCTCTAAATGAATGCAAGGCAAAAAGACACTTTTCTCTCCATTCTCTGATTGACATGGTCTGGGTGAGAGATCATTGCCACAGCTGGGGCAGTTCTTTGGGGGTGCAGCCTTCCCAATCGGTTTCACGCAATCCTGAGTTTGTTTTGAAGTTCAGCATCGCGTAACATACTGGATGGGACCAAATCCAACATAAACCTCTTACCAGTAGACCTCTTGTCCTGCCTGCTCCTGGCTGCAGAAAAAAAAAAAATCCGTTCTATACTATGGCTGATGGAGAAGTTACGGAGGCAGAATGTAATTACCCAAGAGTGGAAGTTTGCCTTACTCCCTTTACTCTTATGACAAGTACTATAGCATCTTTAAGCAGGCAGAATTTCAGATTTATGTCTGAAATCATAGCAAGGGAGGATTCACTAACATGCAGGGGAAGAGGTTATGGTAAAGGCAAAAAAAGAGCTCCCCCTGCTAACTCATCAGCAATCTTCTGCTCTAAGCTAAGCTTTCCGTGAAAGGCTGAAAATACGAATCCTGAGCAAGTTATGGCTACCCTGAGCTCCTAAGCTCTGGCCAGAACAAAACCTCCGTACCTGAAGGGGCACTCAGACCTGTGGCATTGCTCCCCGTTGTGACTGGAGCAGAGTTTCCCAGGCTGGCAGCTCATTGATGAGCAGGTACTTGCTCTTTTGGCAAGACATGGGGACGTTACTGTGAGGTGAATATGCTGAAGTTAACCATCTTTATCACTGGCAACCAACCCAGTAAGGCACCTCTCTAAACAGCACAATATATGGTATTTTTTATCACCTGGTTACTTCTAGGAAACACGTATCACCGTGTCATGGTCTTCTCCAGTTATCCTCACCTTCTGGCTCTAGTTTTACAAGTGCATTTGGAACCACCACCTTGTCCTTTCAAAGTTATTCCACTACCTTATTCCTTGCTCTGATAAGATATGTTCTGCTGAGATATCTCTGATGTCTCTGCTGAGATATGCTCCATAACATCTCTGCCTGGTGATTAGCCTGTTCTACAGCAAACGGGGCCATCTCATTTTCTTAAAGGTTAGCAAGACAGTATCCTTGTAACAGGAACTCCCTACATTTTTAAGTATGATGGTTTCTGGGATAAGGGAAAGAAATTCTCTTGAGAAGTCTGACCAGCTGTGATCTAGGCTTACACCATTATCTAGCATTTCTACTGTAATAGCTGAATTTCCAGGTTGCTGTCTGCAGAAACCTGTGTCCACCGTACAGAGCTCCATAGTGTAGCTCTCGACTCTGGACAGTAATCTTCTAAACTTTCCGTTCCAGCCACACTCTGTCACACAAGATTAAAATAAAATTTCCCCTGTGCATACACATGCAAATACACAACACCATTCTCCCCACGTTCTCGTGTCAAGGTTGACACCCTACAAGTCCGTTATCACCTGAATTCAAAGAATCTATCACCTCCTCAAGAGCTTTCATCCTGATCCATCTTGGTGTCTCTTGCCAGGGTTTTTACCCTTTGTGTTTCAGCTATAATTTTGTTTCAGCATAACCTTGACCTGCCTATGCTACCGGAGCAGATCTCCTCCGTCTAATTGTTCACCCTCCCCCATATACATATGAAACTCAGTGTCCTCCCTTAGCTAATATAATACAAAGGAATCAATCTGTCAGGCACACATACCCGCACAGCCTCAGCAAATTAACCTTACAGAGTAATTAGGGCAAGCGCCATGGTGTTGGCATCATGGCCTCATTTTGCTGCTCTAAGCATTAAAAAACTACCACAGCACAGCTACCAGTTAAAATCAACAGCCCGCTATATTAATAAGAATAAAGCTAACCAAGTTCTTCCTTGCTCCAGTGTTGGGCCATAAGGGTGGACGGAGGAGTCTGGAGATCCCTGTTGTTACAGCTTTGACGGACACCAGCCTTGAAGAGCGGCTGCTCTTCAGCGGAGGCGAGAGGCTCAAGCAGAGGACAGATTTACTGCACAAGACCATAAGAAGTTGCCAAACAGTTTTTCCAGGCTTATCATGGCCTAGGAGCCGTGGAAGTCAGGCAGTTTCTATTTGCATTGCCTAAGTGGCAGAGCCTGTCACAACACTGCAAAAGCCAGCTGCTGCTTTCTGCTCAGAGCTAATTCCACCTGATTTATTTAATATTGTAATGAATATAATCCTTTCTCGCCACCTCCCTCCCCGCGCACTCAGTCAGCAGTTGGAGACGGCAGACGCTGCAGACAAACCTGCACAAGCAGGTGGTGTGGAGCGCCTCGGCTCTTCCAGCGACTGAGCAGCTCAGCGATGTGCTCCAGAGAGAGAAGGGGGATGCACGCCGGGGGAACGCAGCCACGCACACCATTTTCTTGCACCTGAGAGCGGCTTGCAGGTCTGCAGAGGTGGCAAATGCGTGGACGACCAGGAGTGACCACAACTGAAGGATAGAGCATAGTGCTGTAGGAAGCTAGTCTCAGGTCAGATTTCAGAGAGACCAGGAGAGATTTAAAGACATGCTGCAAGGGCTTGGAGAGGTGCAAGGGGGTGAAAAGGGAAGATACTCATGAGCTAGGGTAAAATAAAGCCGATTTGCTTGACTTAAGGAAAGATGCTGGCAGAGCTGGTGGGTGACACAGCTTCTAGGGAGAGAGCTGCTGAAAAGCATCAGGAAGATCTGCTGGCAGGTCTCTAACTTCTTCTTCCCACTGTGAAAAAACAAAAGCCAAGCCCACTGTAATCCAACAGTGGCCAAGCCAGGGGTAACACCATCTGAAAATCAAAAAGCCCTGGAAGGAGAGTAACTTCTGACAAAATTTGGTAATTTTGGTAAAGCTTTCGGGTTTCTAGCCTACCAAAGTGCAAGCCGGTACAGCCGGCAAGGGAATGAGTTCTGCAGGACAAAGACAGCTTCAAGAACTGGACCAAAGATGGAGCTTTTGGCAGAATAAATCAGACTGTGACAATGAGCAACAGCACCAACCGCAGCTATGGAAAGAAGCAAAAGTGAAGGGGATGGGAAATACTGCTCCCACACACAGCATCGAGGGATTGCAGCCTAGAGGGAGGAAGGAAGGAAGCCTGATGCTCTTGGTCTGTCTTGCTGGGGCAAAACCAAAAGAAGACATGAAGCCTAGCCTTTCATTCAACAACAGAATCAATACTGGTTTCAAATTGGGCTTTATAATCTTGTTCAGTGGGTACTCTTACAGGACGCTCAAAGAATGAGGCGGCATTCAAGAGAACTGCTTTAGTGTCGCAGCTGTTGGGAAAAGATATAAAAGAGGAGAAAGGAGTCTGGAAACTGCTGAGAGACAGCGATGTTTGTCTAACAAAGGATGAGCCAGAAGGAGAGAACCAAGAAGTCTTAGGATGTGGAGGAGAACGTTATTCCTTAGCAAACAAGTGTTACGAGTATTTGCTGTCTCTGGAAACATTTCATTGGCTGTTCCCACCATGGAAACATCTGGTCATCCTCACACAATTTTGGTCCTTATGTTTTATGCCAAATTCTGCTAACTGCCCTGATTTCAGAGCCCAAGTCAATCGAGAAGTTGCAGAAGGTGGCTGCAGTTGGTCAGATAGTCTGCCATGTAATATGCAAATGTCATTTTCAGTTTGTAAAGTGTTTAGGGAGATACTTTCACAAAATAAATCTGTACGCAAACACGCACAAAAAAAAGTTCTCTTTAGTGTCACATACCGTTAGAGTTGTTAAGTAGTTGGTCAAATCCTAACATTTCTCTTCCTGGTCATCTTAACTGGGCGTTTTCCAAAACTCAGAATAATTAATCTGCAACACATCCAACAGAAGCTGTGCACAGGAACTATCACTGATGCACGAGCCATGATACTGAAGGTACACTATCATCCAGATGAGCTGCCACCTGGAGCAGACAGATGGAGATGAAGGCAAGGAGGGAGAAAAGCCAGTTGAGTGAATGGTTTCATTAAGCTACAAGGAGGAAGGAAAGTATGTAGGAATGAGAATCAAGAGTCTTTAGACACTAGAAACAAGCCAGTGTGTTTGTATCGTTCAGTGGAAACAAGGACCTTTGCCCTGTCCTGATGAAGAGTTTTGCTGGTCTCCTACCAAGAAAGAAATGATGGTGTAGTAACATCCTGACTTTACTTTTCTCCCTGATCCTTATGAAAGGCTTAGGGAAAGACATGCTCCCCCCCCCCCCCCCAATCCATCCCCTACAAAAGACACAGAGCACTCTGGGGCAAGTCTTCAGAGAATTAGTTAGTTTAGATCCCCAGCCAGGGTGGAAAGGCTCAATAAAACTGCTAGTCTCTCATACTAATACCAAATCTTCGGGTATTAATCCCAGGCTCTCGGTGACCTGGAACACCAGCTATGCGAACAACAAACTTAAAGTCACAAATGCGACTAAGTGTGAAACCAGATTTAAAGATTTAGCAGCTATTCTCAGCAGTCTCCTGTTTAGGCAAAATGCGTCAAAGGCATTTGGACACTACTGAGAGGTGCTCTGAAATGGTAGCCGATTTCATGGCTGACAATGAAAAGCAAAGTAAGGGGCTTATCTCTGAGATAGAAGTGAGCAGAAGGAAAACTGCCACCAGCTACGAGAAAGAGCTGATCCGACTTCTTCACTTGCCTGACGCTGAAAACGCTGCTCCCTCCGCCAGTGGCACCTGCCCCGTCCTCCTCCAGTAAAATGCAATTTCAGAGGTAGGAGGGGAGGAATTTGAAGGGGTGAAGAAAGCAGAGCTACAGGACTGTAATTGGGAATCCCAAGGCTTGCAGGAGCTCTAGCCACCCACCCTCCTCCTCTGTCCATTACAGCTCAGAGACACTCCAATCTGCTCAGGTAATGTCTGAGGAAGCGGATTTCCTAACCTCGGATCTGCTGCCACTCTGAGTTTGCAGCAGACATTTTGTAATCAGAGAGCCTGTCAAGAGAGACAAGAGCCTTTTGCAGAAAAGAGGAGTTAATTGTATAACAAGGGATTTAAAATCTTTGCAAAGGGGGACAATAAAAGAAACAATTATGGAGTTTAGCCACTGCTGCTGGCACGGTGTTGAACGTCATTTGTCCTTGGCTACACTGATATAGTTAAACAGTGCGCACTCATGGCTGATGTTTTGGCTTGCTGGTGATTTTGGAATGTCAGCAAAAGTTTTGTTTCAAACTAAACCAAATAATTTTTTCTATTTCAAGCATTTAATTAAAAATGATTAGAGGTTTTATTTTAAAGAAAAGTTGCTTCCAATTGACACAAACCCAAGAATTAAATTTTTTTTGAGAATGGGAAAATGGAACATTTTGATTTTGGAGGAATTTGGGGATACTACTTTGAGAGCTGTCAAAATAGACACAAAAGCTGCTATGTAGTCAGCATTTATTACCCTACTTTATTCTGTATGCATTCAGATACAAACCCAGCTGAGACCGTAACAGTCCATTTTCACAAAGCAGATTTAAGGCCGGTGTTTATTTTGCCTTTCATGCACATTTCTAAAGGCGTATTTGTTAAGCAGAAGTGTGAGAAACAACTTCTTGACCTGAAGCATCTACAGCTGGCTGGAGGAGGCAGACTTTCTCCTGCTCTTGCTCCAAGCAATTACTAGTGGTTCGGCATTACAAGGATTAAATTGTAGCATTTCTGCTCTAACCTGCTACAGAGAGCAACTCAGGGCCGCTCTGCCTCCCCAAGCGGCATTAGGGAAACACAACCTGAGTACTGTGCCTTTATAGAGGGAACTGGCAATCTATTTCACGTATTGATGTATGGCAGAAACCATCTCAAGCAGCTTGGGACTTCATCTGCACACAGAGCTGTAATTGCTTTGTCCCTTGGCAAAGCTCTGCATAGGAAGGGCAGCAGAGATTTACTTACTGACTAAACTCCAACACTACACTTACACATCTGACTGTAACTTTCTTGCCGCTTTATTCTACTCCCCCAAAAGAGAAATTCAGGTAGAAATTATCTGAATTCCAGTCCAAGGCATTTTCTTGGATGAGGCTGCTCCTAGAGATGCCTTGCAAGCACTGTTCTCCAACCTAAGTCTAAACAAAAAGGGCAGTGGTTTGAAAAGAGTTCACCTGAAGTTAGGCACATAATGCAGAGAGACAAATTTTGAAGTGTTGAGTACTCACAGCTACTGCCCCTTATAGTATCATTCAGGTGTAAATGCAATAGGAATAATAAGGCAGGTGGAGGGATGTGGGACCCAGGAGGGCAGTTACCCAAGACTTTAACATAGCACTTCAAGGAACAATAGAGATGCCTTAGTAAGTAAGATAATATGGCATGAGGTTTGAATCAGACAGTGTTGGCACCTGGGAAATTCAGAATAACAAAATTCTTTATTATAATTTGGTTGGTCTTCATAAAACCAAACAACCTAATCGGGACATGTCAATTTTTAGAGCTTAAGACCACCTTCATGTAAAGAGCAATTTTTGCTCTTCTAATTTTTTACAGGAACTGCTATAGAAAGGCAGGGAAAGTAATTTGCTTAAAGCTTCGCCAGCAGATTTACAGAGACTATTGAAAATGAAACAGCCTGTTTGGAGCCATCAAAGTAGGACGGTCTGGGTGGGCCAGATCTGCCCTATGGCTCAGCTCCTTCTGGCCAGCCACTGCTGAGGAGAAGGCGACCGATGCCTAACACGGCGTGCTCCATCCCAAGAGCTGAGCACCACTCACCCTGTCCGGGCACAGCCAAGCTCCTGCCACCGTCAATCCCTCTTGCTAACAGCTCCATGAGATCTGCAAAGCGGGACCTGAAACTGCCGGCTCACCCTGCGCTCATAAGAAGCAGAAGCAGCTAAGCGACCCAGATTGTAAGCCAAATTACGCCCGTTCAGAGACAGAAAAACTTTACTGGTGAGTTAAGAGCTCATTTCTTACTGTGTAGTTTGGGGGCTAGTCTGCCAAAAGGAGGGTATCGCGCTAGACAGCTTTCTGATTCAAACACATTCGGCAACACCTGTGTTTGTCAGGGAAAAGTATCCTTTTGACTGATACGTTTGCTTTTGCCCCATTCTTCTTTGTTTGAAGAAGAACTCTTTGTAAATAATTTAAGCGCATCCCTGACTGGCTGTTATCGTCCCAAGGTCTTCCTCCCATCAGTATTCTCCAAGAGGGAGTGTGCTTCTTTCCTCCCGTAATGCACTAACTTTTTCATTGCTTCTTTATGCTCACTTCTCACCAATCTAAATAATGGATCAATTGAGGTTTTATTCTTTGCTTTAATTAGGTCTTGAATTTTGAGAGTATTTCACTGTAATTACTTCATTAAACGTGAACTGAAAAGCAAAAAACCCTCCCAAACAAACAAAGTTGTGCTTCTGCTCCTTTATCAGTTTTTTTATGATACATAAAGGATGACTCAAAATTTTAAATGGGTATGGAGTTTTCCTCTCAGTTCCATGTATAGGAAAATACTGACAGCCTGGGCTCACTGCTTCAAACCAGCAGAGAGAGAGACAGAGAGGGACAGAAGGGCAAAATAGAGCTATGGACCAACTCAGTCAGTCAGTCTTTGACTTACACTGGCCTCAGGATACTAATACTGCTGTTATTACGCACGTGCCTACCTCGCATGCAATTGCCTATGCCCTTGATGCTGTATATCAGGTCAAAACAATGGCTTATGGAGGTACCTACGTTACACCTTCCTTTTCTTTGAGTGGGAACAAGATGGTATAAAACCAGTATCACAGCTTCCTACCAACTCCCCATCACACCGGGGTAATTCCTCACCGACTGACTGCCCAGATTTTTAACCCCTTCTCCACCAGCTGGCAACTGTATGATACCCAAGGCAAAAGGGAACATCAGATCATGAAGCTTGTATTCACGGGGAGGCGAGGGGAAAAGAGACGGTGCAGGGAGGTGGGCAATAGGCTGAAACAGGAGCAACAGCTTCTTCCAGCTTGGGAATTCCAGGGTCCAAGTCTTGTTAAGTCAGCAGAAGTCTTACTATCAAATTGAGAGGTTCCCAAATGGAGAAAGTCTGGTTCCTCACACTTTGTTAAATTCTCCTTGAATTTTTTTAATTTTTTTTTTTTACTGGGGGGAGGGAGGAGGGGAAAGAGGGCACGATGGAGGGGGGAGATTGAGTCTGCTTTTTCTGCACTAAAATTTGACTCAAATTCTGAAGAAACGGGAGGCTTTCAAATCTCAGTATTTCTCATGGTAAAAAACAAAGCAGAAATGTGCATCTTCAGAATACTGTCATAACAGATCCTGCATAGAACAAGTCAAGAGCATAAGAAGGAAAAGGACTGCTATGCACTGCATTTTAAGACCACAAAAATCCCCCTCACAATTGTTCCTTCTCCCCGTTCCCCCGAGATTTCTAACTTGGATAACAACTGAGGTGCAAGCAGGAAAACATACATCTAATACATCCAGACTGATTTAGTTCTGGATTTGTACAGCCCCTAGCACAAAAAGACTTCTCTTGAAGATTAATTGTTTTAAGCACTTATGCCGAACCAGTAAGAAGCAAGAATAATTGCAGCCTGTAAAATCAAGAAGATCCGTGGAGAAGTCCAAGAAGACTCTACAATGCTATAAATCTCAGGGTGCAGATCTTAAAGTTATATTGTGTAATAAATGTAACACTAGAGCAAGGTGTTTTTTCTATAATTTGATAAAGCATCCCATCCCAAACTTCTTAGGAAAATAAATCCACTGGTGTTAGGTCAAAAGGTCCTGGCTAGCTCCCAGTCCGTCTCTGACACTGGCCAGAAGCAAATGCCCTAAGAAAAGGCTGTAAAAAACATGACAAAAATACAGCAGTGTTTCTCCCTAGTATATTCTCCCAGTGTACAGCAACGTATAGCTTAGGGACTTCCCAAGCCAATGTTCACATACATAGCTGAGCCCTTGATGGACTGTTCCATGTACTCCCTAATCCTTTTTTGAACCCATTCACACTTCTGGCCTCCCAGACATCCTGTAGTGACAATTTCCCTACTTAATTGTATAGAGAATGTATAATACAATGCGAATATTGCAACTAAATGAAGGCTAAAGGGGAAAATGATAAGTCTACAAGTATGATGAAAGAGAGAAGGGGAGGAAATATTTTGCATGATTAAAGGGGATATGATAAGGAGTGACAGGCTGAAATTATATTCAGCTCAAAGAACAGAACTGATCTCGGTCTATCTGGTAGTTATGTATGCTCCCAGTGGATGCATTGATAACTCCACCTTAAACTGGACAGGATGATTCATATATCTGGGAGCAATACCTGGGGCTATCCTGTTCTGGAAGGAACAGCAAACAGTCTGGGTATAACAACTATTTTTCAAGCTTAGCATAGATTTTTAAGAAGTCCAACCCAAATTTTTCAGGGAGGAAAGTCTTCTAAAGAGAAGTCTTGGATAGAACTCCTATCTGCTGCCATGGAGCAGGAAGAAAGCCATTACATTTAACGTTGTGGAAGGGTTGCAGGCTGGGAAAGGCTGTCTCTGGCCTTACAGAGAAGAGGCGTATGGTACAGATTGTTGCGGGATGAATGATGCCAATGGCTCTTCGCAAGGCTGCATTCGATGCTGTTTTTCTTAATATGTTCGCTTCGCTCTGCTGCTTGGTTGGTAAATTTTTGTTAGTCAAACTGGCCAAGAGGGAGCTGGATTAGTACAGAGGGAGGGCTGATACAGCTACCATGGTTGTCACCAGGAACATGCATACGCATATGTGCACACGCACACACACACAAATTTAAAGTGTATAAATCCCTTGGGCATCCAGCCTATTAAGTAAGGAGGAGTAGAGAATAAGAAATTTTAGATTACTGCTTATAGAAGGGTTTTTCATCTGTCTCTGGCAAATGCCAAGTTATTTTTAAAAAAAAAAAAAAAGAGGAACAGACCTTAATGTTTCTAAAATCTCAGCAGTGGAGCCAATGAACTCTTGAAATTTTCACAGCTTCCATACATTCTGAAAGCCAGGCTTACACCCACAGGTAGCGCTGGGGGTGGATGTTCCCAAGACTTTCATGATCCTTATGAATGTTTAACCTCGCGATCACCTTCTCCGACTCTCCTGGATCCCATCCTGGAGGTACTGTGGCTTAGAGGCAACAGGTTAATTTACTCTCAATATCCCGTTCAGCCTATGGCCTCGCCATGGAGTCTGCCAACAAAAGGGGATCAATTTGAAATGCTGGGTTTTCTGATGTGAACGCCTGCCCACCAAAACTGGATGGAATCGATAAACTCATTTTGTATCCCATAGGTTGCTGCATGGTAGCAGCTTCCAAGATTACTGAGCTGGTCTGGATTCAAACTGGCAAACTATACTGCTATACAGTGGCTTTCCATTTCACCTTTGAAGGAAAAATTATCTAAAGTGGTTCTGCCTAAATCAGCTCGCTTCTACCCCCCTCCCCCTTCTCCACCATATTTCAGGTCTGAGCGTGACATCTGGCATGACACATGGGGAACCTGCAATCTAGAGAACTCATCCATCTTCATAGGTGAAGGACATCCATATATTTCAACCTAGCCTAGGAAAGACTTGCAGCAGGAGAATCCAGTAACCTGGCCAGGGACTCTGCATATGTTACGAATGACAGCACCTACACTACCTCAGCCAGTGGAAAACCAAACCCCACCAAAGTGGTCTTGAGGGCACTGACATGGGCAGCAGAGGCAAGTATTTCTGGGAGCGGAGACTATCACTGTGTTTCAATTTTCTGCTTTCCCCCATGCTTCCTGGTATCTCCACAACTGCACCGATTCACAGTTCTGCCTTCATGGAAGGAAGGAAACGTTCACGCACTATGCAAGGTGAGCCACCAGCTAGCGTGCTCCTCACACTGCCGTCTCGCAGCAGTTCTGCACGTGCTGTATGCACAGGGCTCAGCGAAGCATGCCTTGAAGCCATGCCCTCTGCAGCGCTGTGGTCCATCTCTGCCTCGTTCCACCTCTCCCTTTGCAATGCATGTCCCACATCCACCTGCAATGCCAAGTCCTCGCTCTTCTACCCCGCTCTGGACCTCGTCTCACTTGCTGCTGTTACAGGCTGCCTTTCCAAAGCCATCTCTCACTCTGCGGTTACACACCAAACCTCTGGGAGGACAAGGAACGCTTAAAGCTCAGTAAAGCTGAAAATGCTAGTATGGTGTATTTTGCTGTCGAACAAATAAGACACACAGGCAAATATCACTATCTTCTTTGAAACATTTAGAAGTCTGACTGAGTAAAAAGAATGTCAACCCAGAGCAAGCCACGCCAGCCTACTTCCAGCTGAACATCAACACACACAGCTTTATGGCTCCAGATGCAGCTGCGGCGAATGCCAAGGGAATTCTACCAGCTCCTTCTCTTTATATTCAAAACCAGAAAAAATTAAGGGTCCATTCTTCTCGAAACAAACCCTCTCTGGCCAAGACATGGGGATGACAGGATGAGTTAATATCCCACTGGTCGGTAAACGTGGAGGCGTTTTTTCTCCGCGAGGGGCCACGATTTGAAGTACCTCTGAAGCTCTTAAGATTCTGTGGCTGTGGGAGCCATTTGAACAGGAGCGCAAACTATTTATGTAATACACACTCCAGGCTTGCATCCAAAACGCTGGCCTTTGATCAGAAAAAGACATTATCCAAAGCCAACCTTACAAACACCAGCAAGAGTGCCAGAGTGGCCAGATGGTGCTCGGGTACCACTGCAGCCCCCTGGACCGATTCCCTTCCAAACACTGGCAACTGTGATGGGCAAGGATGCACCCTCCCTCTCCATCGCTCCCTTCATAAATCCAGCAAGGTGTGCCAACTTTCCCCGGCAGCATCAGGCACTTCTGCAGCTTCCTACTGCTCCTCTCGCAAGCAAGGCAGAGCTGCCAGTGGGCCCTCACGGTGCTAAATATTGCTGCATCTTCCAAACTGCTTCCCTCCCAAGCACTGGCAAAGGTGCTACAACAGCATCACTAGTGATGTGCTTCTCCTTACCCTTTCTATTGCAAGCACCGGCAGCGAGATGCCAAGGTACTCAAATTGTGCCAGGCATCGATAAAGACCCTTTGTAATAATCCCCTCTTGCAAGAAATGGCAAAAAGGCCCAAGTGTCCAGATGGTGCTCTAATAACCTTCCCTTGCCCTTTATGGCTCGCTAACACTGGCAACGATACCAAGCTGCCCAGAGTAACCTTACAAATCTTTGAGGGACTCCCTGATCAGAGGAAAAAGAATACTGCAGTGCTGCTGGCAGGTAGTGTCTCTTACTCATATGTAATTCACAGCCATCTACAAGTTTATAAGCAACTACTCTTACAATAACTACTACCTCTCCTGTCTTCACCACCAGCAGAGCTGCCCTAAGGAAAACCCCAGCTGTACACTGGCAGTATCCCTAAAGGCTATGACACAAACCAGTGCTGCTACATTGGGTTTCTTCACCTGCCTGTTTACTGTGATGGGTTTCAGTGGCACAGTGTACCCACTAGCAGGCCATCAGTGGCAAATGCCCAGTATAGGTTGAGCCTAAGAGTTTGGTACGTGTATGAAGAAGGAAAAAGAAATCACGTCCTAAGTGACATCTTAGAGAGCTTACGCTAATTTAAAACTTACACTGTTTCCACTCTCTGCCTACCGTTGCCGTAAATTCTTCATGGACCCACAAACCAAAATCAAACTTTAGTAGACTAAGAGTAGAGAAGCAGATTTCTTCTACTGATATCACCTGAAAGCGTTGTCCCTGTTTTCCTTCCCAGATACCACTTGGCCTCTTTGGCCAGCTACAAACCGATGGCGCTTCCGCTTGTAAAGGAAAACACTGACAGAAGATGAAAGGCTGCTTCTGTGCTCTAAATGCCTCATACCTTGATTAAAAATGTTTTTGTCAATTAGAGATTGATTTTTGCTGTTCATTAAAGTGATGGATGTCGGTGCTGACGGAGGTGATATTTTACCCTGCGGTGGCCTGCTGTATAGATGGGTAGGAGAAGCCAGAGGCTCCAGTTTGCTAGGATGGAGTTGATGACCAGGACTGGGATAAAATAGGCCAGTCAGAGGATGGAGAAATGAGTGCCACAGTCCTCAGGGAGGAGCAGGGGAAGCTCTCATGGCAGAGTTTTGCAGACAGTCCTTACCACTTTATCTTTCTGAAAGCACAGTGGATTCTGAAGAAAGATTTTAAGTAGAGCCGGGGATGTGGTTTTTTTGGAGGGTTGCGCAGTGGGAATGAAGATATGGATTGCACAGATGCCACAAGCTGTTAAGTTTTTACATGCAGGCCATGCAAAATTCCCCCAACTCAAGCTGAGCTTCTCTTCCAGGAACTCACATCGAGTCCTGCCCTGACACTGCCATCAAAAGGCCATTCCCTGAGAGGGAGGAAAGGCTGCCCTTAAGCTGCGTGGGATAGGTTCAACCTAAGGTACGATTTCCATGGGAAAATCCAGGAGCTTCAAATGCATAACTGAGGGCTGTAACACAGCTTTCCAAAAATTAACCTACTTTCACCATTCACTTTCTGCAGGGCAGGGGCCACACGTTACTTGCATTGCTACCACCGAGGGTAAGACATGGAGTTACTAGGAACCTCAGTATTTTCCAACACTGTACCCCTCTTGCTTTTGGCATTATTAGCCCGAGCTACGTGGAAGGAGGAAAATCAGGAGTCGCTGCACAACCAGCCCTACATGAAATAGAGGAGTCAGACCATCTACTGGAACTAGCGAAGCACACACAAATATGCCATCTCTCTGGCGCTGGATCTCCCCAGAACTACCAATATCTGTAGAAGAGAGTTTGGGCGCTCACACATCTTCTGACTAAAATACAGCCCCCTGACAACCCAGCTAGTTTTTCCAGATTTCTGCAACCTACTGCACATCCATCCATGCTTTTGCAGGCATGGAAAGAGAAAGAAACGTGACTCTTCTCTGCCCCAGAGAAGAGTCCTGATGCAGCAGGAATTCAAGGGCACAGTTCAGTGCTCTGACAACAGTTCCCATATAAAACGTCCCAGAGTCTCCAAGAAACCCGTGCAGGACTAGCAGGTACATCAGACCTTACAGCAGCTTCACTCTTTGCTGGGGAAATAGCAGGAGGATTCAGGTGTACAAAACGGGACCGTTATGATCATATTAAAGGGGCTGAATAGCACCCTTCATGCCGTGCCGTCCCCGCGTTCAGAAGGGACGCAGGGCAGCCGCACGGCGGTCGCTAATGCACAACGAGGGGCTGAAACGCAGCTCTGCAGAAACGAACTGCCCCTTTTCACCGCTCAAAACCCTTAGCTGTAGGTGCCCCATCTCCCTCAAGTTCCCATTTCAGATACAAACCGCGTGTGCGTATAAAAACACACACACACGCACAGATACATATATTTATATGCTGATGAGATCGTTAAATTTATCAGCTCTCCAATTCATTTGAGGTTCGTTATGGAGCTGCAGCGCTGCTCCTTTCATCTGGAAATGGAAAGGAAACAGCCTTTACCCCTTTCTCGAAATTAAAGCAAAATGGGTACCACTTTATTTTAAGTGCCCATTAACTAAAGCGTAACTGAAACCAAGTTACAATGGGCGCCTCGGGGGAATGTACATAGGAGGCACACACATACACGCACGCACACACACGCAGACGCACACACCAGCAGCAAATGGCGTCAGGCTCAAAAATCAGGCCTTGTGGAATAAACATCAAAGCACTTCATAGCGCGGTGATAGTTAAAAGCCTATTTTACACCCAGAAATGGGGAGAGATGCAGGTCCAAGAGCTCTTCAGTCCCTTTGAAAGACTCATTTAAGTCTTATTAAAATATTACCTGCTTTTTTTTGCCTTTTACTGGATTTAAACTCTTAATTCATCTTCTGTAATTTTTTCTGCACTTGGCTATTGTGAGGGGGAAAAAGACTCAATACTGTTCGTAAAAGGATCTAATTGGTAACTTCTTTTCATCTCAGAAGCCCCCATCTCCCTCCTCCTCCTCTCATTCCTTACAGGTTGGGTCACCGCAGCTTTCTCAATCTTTGGAGATTATTCTTCTGTGGTTTGATGAGACTTCACTAGACTCTTAAATCTTTTCATTTCACCTCATTTAAATATTTTGGCCAATTGCTGAAGTTAATGATGATGAATAGGATTAAGATTAAAGGCTTAAAAGGGTTAGGAGGAGGAAAAAGTATATTTCATTTCCAACAATGCATACAGAAGTCTCCCTTACTCTGTGTTGCATTCTCTCTCCGTCAGGGCTGGAGCTCGTAGCTCCTGGCGGGTCTCTGACATGGCTGCATGTATCTGTCTGTCTGCAACCTCCCTCTTTGGCACCAAGTTCAGCAGAAAAAGATCAGGACCTTTGCTCTCTCTTTGCATATGCTCTCATTTGCTCTCTATGCTGTCTGCCTCTGCTTGTGCTCTGTCTGTGCTTCCCTGACTTATTCTAAACCCACATATCCAAGTATAACCTTTCAAAGATGTCATTCAAAAAAAAAAAAGGCACACATTTATATAGCCAAAATTATCCTCATCATTTTGCACAGCGATTTAGAAGACAACCAGCCTGAAACTGTTGTCTATGCACAGTACAACCCTTTCCTGAAGAAAGAAATCTCCCTTTATTCTTTCGCTCTTTTCCATCCACTGATTTCCTCTGGCAGAAAGTTGAAAATCCATCCTCACAGCCTTTGAAGCCACAGAAATTGGACCAAACTAGAAATCTAGCTGCAACTAAGTAAGTCCTATTTCCCCATCAGTATTTTTCTTAAAGAGGTAAAGATAATTTCACAGAAATCGCAATGCTAGGAGTCCTACATCGGTTTGGACAGACTCGAATCCCTCTGGCTTCTGTTTCAAAATCAGTGGAGGAGAGAGGTCATGGAGTGGCTTGGATGGATAATACAGGTTACCAGATGCAACCAGGCAATTCTCTCTCAAACCCAGCTTTGTTAGGTAACTTGTGAGCGGGTGGTACTATACCCTGACCAACCTCTCCTCTGCTATGGCTGAAGGAGGGTGGAGAAGGTGAGTGGGACGGCAGCAGTCAGTTCGTGGTGCAGCACAAGACTAGGGCAACTCGCCGGAGCAGTACAAAACCCCTGCTTTGACAGGGCGTTTTCCATGTTTATCTAGTCACGTATCTTCAGTCCTCACTGTTATAAATCTAGATCTTCTCCAACACAAGCTTTTTAAATAGGTGGGCGAAGGGTGAATACATTTTCTAGACTTCAGCGAGAAAGCTGCGTAAGAGGGAACCACATTTTTAATGCTAAGGATTAAAAATGGCTTACCGAGGGGAATGAAGTGAGCTACGGGTCTGCTGCAGATTCCTGGCATATTGAACAAACTGTACTAAAGCTCTGACCTTAAATATTTATAACTATATTTACCGAGTTCATGTTAGATTTGGTTGGGACAGAGTTTGCATTAAGGCATCGAGGTCCTTTAACAAAGGAGAACGTGCACAGCGCTGAAGTCAGTCTGGGCTCAATACAAGATGAGTGAGGGGGGGGATGAGAGCTGAACGGAGGGAGCTGAAAGATCATTTGGTGCTGCCTTAGGCAAAGCACCAGCAAGTCCACAAGAGAAGCAGCTCTGCTAACAAGAGTCTAAGGATCAAGTATGACTGATGCCAGACTTGAAGGGGAAAAGCTAATGGGATGTAAACATGGACAAGGACAAGGATTTCTCACTCCAGACTGAGGGCAATATATGTACAATGAGCAGGCCTATTTAAGATCACGCTTGTTCAACACCCTTACCACCTCTGTGCTTTGGCCAGCATGAGCAGAAGACCTGGAGAAGAAGCCCCGCATGTGTTCGCAGTTCAGGGGAACGCAGCACTAGTGATGGAAGGACACAGCTTGCCTCCCAGCGGACAGCCCAAGTAGGGGAGCCATTTCCTATGTAAGAGGTGACATTTCCTCATTGCTGAAACGAGAAACTTTATGGAAAATCCTAGACATTGCAGGCACCGCATAGCCATCGTCCTGGCACAACGGAAAGGTGACTCTCCCAGTAGAGGTTGCTTATCTTGAATGTGTCCAGAAATATGTTTGGCTCTTTACGCTTATTAAAAGTCTCGGTAGCACCTTCCCTAACTGCAGGGTGGGAAAATCCTAGCGTGCTCAGCAAATTCAAAATCGAGTGTTTTGATGGACACAACGGGCTTGAACCAGAGACTTCCAGAGATAAAAACCAAAGGTAAAGAATCAAGTGGTTGTTCATCAGTGGACTGCACAGCAGTCTGATAACTGTGCAGGATTTTACTGATACACAGAGGCAGATTTTGAGGGGCATATGGACTGAGGGGATTGTTACTCCTTAAAACTACTCCTTAAAAGTCCTCTCCACTGCCAAGTGGAGAGGCTGCTGGAAGAACAGCTGTGATGGGTATGGGGAGTGTGCAATGGCCCATCACAGCTAAATCCGTTCCCAGTGCACATTTTCCGTCTTCATTTGCTGCCCTAAGCATTTGTGCTTAGATTTGCTAAAAAGTACACAGATATCATATTCTGTGGCGAAGCGGACAATCTCTTTCCAAAATGCACTCGGGTTATAAAGGCTTCATCTGAAGTAATGGATGAAAGAAAGGAAAAAAGAAAAATGACGTTCTCTTTTTTTTTTTTTAACTGTATCCAATATCAGCATTTAGAAACTGTCAACAGGATCCATGTATTGCTATTAAAAGAAAGTTCAAATTAAAAGCAAATTTAAAAGAGAAGCAAGGTTTAAAAAAGATCTAATAGAACTTTTTCATCTCTTGTTTCTAGAATCCAAGCCTTGAAAACATTCGATTCAGTAAAAAGGGAAACGGACCTAAGGATATTGCTCCAGGATTCAGGACCTTCAAAAGAGAGATATAAAGAAACATCAAAGGCAGGTGTGTGCGTGCATGCGTGTGCCGCCCGTGTGTCTGTGCATGTCTCTCCTCTTTTTCAGGGGCACAGCCACAGCCTGGTCCCCCGCCTTGACTTTGTAATGAGTTACTGTTCCCTCTGAGCTTGCTTTTCTTCAGCCTTGGCAAAACAATTGCATCATTGAGGTTGGGGTTTCGGCCACCCGCAGCTGCAAGCCTGTCCAATTTTCTGAGCGCTCTTGCGATACTCTTGACCTAGGCTGCTGTGCTACTTTCCCTGAGCCTTGTCTTTAAAAGATCACTTACCGATTCATCATTTTAGCAAATAACTGATCATAAAGAAATGCTAAAGTCGGTGAAAAAAAACCCCCATCGACATTCCTGGGCTTTGCACGTGCAAAAAAATTAAATTTTCAGAACTATTTCACACCTGGCCAAACACAAGTATATGGTGAAGCTCCATAGGAAACTAAAAAGATGAGGCCAGTTCCAGGACAGAGAGGTGGTTCTCATGTCTATCATGTCTACTGCCTGCTATGACTGTGGCAGTACAGGATCTGAACCACGTCTCTCACATCTCCAGTACCACAAGCTAGTACCACAAGCAGGTACTAGTGCCTGGTATGTGGTATTCCCAAAAGCTAGAATGAAAAATTTTCTAGCTGATGGTGTGCTTACATAAATACAGCCTCAACTTTAATAAATTAACATCTCCCAATAAAAATAAAATAAAATAAAATAATAAAATAAAATAAAATGAAAGTCACCAACTAACCCAAGCACTCCCAGCCAGCTCTTCCAACAAAAAATTCTGTTATTGCCCAGAGGCTAGTAACAATGACACAAACACTCCTGTTGGTAACAACTAAAAAAAGCCTGTCTGAGCAGAAGCTGCTGGTGGATCTGTCTGTGTCTTCCCATGGCCTTATCACTGAGCTATGCCTGCTTCTGACCTTTACTTCTTCTGGTTGTGATTAATGAATAGCCATTCACCAGGTAAACCTCACTTCAGCTGAGATTCTTTTGACAGCTATTAAATCCTATGTATTTTTTATTTTACCACTCATTTGTTACAGTGCTGTGCACACAGAAGTGGAGTGGCAGCTATGAATTCAGCAATCATCAAGTCTTGGCATTGATCAAGGTGAGTATTTTCATTCAAGCATTCTTAAGACTCTTGTCAGTGCACGGCTGCTTCCTTGCAGGCTCCCAATAATCTCGGCGCAATTTCTTTTGAATGAGATAAAAATAGCCTTTATTGATAAAGACTACTGAAAACAAAACAGTAGGTTTTGCCTAGAGAATTAGGTCAGTCCAATAGTCAGGTTTATAATACGAACATGGAGACTACTCTATGCCAGCCTGATAGAGCCATTATGCATCAGAGAACAAGAACGGACTAAGCAATGAGGAAGAGGTTCAAAGGCAGAATTGGACAGACGAAGCAGAAAGCGTTCCCAGCTTTAAACCCTAGGCATAGAGATTTACAGGGGAACAACCCAAAGGAAAAGATTCAAATGATTTCCATTAGCTGAGACAGTCTCCCAGCCCCAATATATCTATCATATAGTAGGAGCAAGGACACTGTAAGTAGACTAGTGGAAAGAATGAAGATGATGTTGAGCTCTGCATAAAGATGTAGGTGGGGGCCCACAATTAGAAATTCAGAGCTCTGCCATGTGCTACCATTCAGATCTGAAGTTCTAGCTGGATCATGTTCGAAGAAAAGGTCAACCCCAAAGTCACATCTGGCTTTAGAGCCAAGGAAACCCCAAGAGTGGATGCGCTGAGTCCCAACACTAAAGTCAATGTTAGGAATGCAAATAAGAAGAGTGCTCCTAAAAGGCATATTTGGAGAATGGCCAAAGCAAAAGAGTCTGATTCCCTCCAGCCCACCACGATATAAATCAGTCATGCTGCTGAAAAACGGCAGTACCAGCGGGATACGGGCCCAGGTTCGTGACAGTGGGCATGTGCAGGATACTCTCAGTTATGCTCACATACTTCCTAGCAGCCCTGGAGTCTGCAGGTTAAAGGACAAAAATGATTACTAGCAGAAGTGGAAAGAATTTCACAGAAGTCTGTGCGGTAATGCTCTCTGTGCCTGCTCTGAATTTCTC
Organism: Haliaeetus leucocephalus; assembly: GCF_000737465.1. Taxonomy (NCBI): domain Eukaryota; kingdom Metazoa; phylum Chordata; class Aves; order Accipitriformes; family Accipitridae; genus Haliaeetus; species Haliaeetus leucocephalus. Next base: position 19,687,083 of record NW_010972664.1, read on the forward strand.
CCTGAGCACGAGAACTTTGAGACTAATTTCACTGTGGCTCATGGGATGAATGTTGTCTCTTTTTTCTATGTAGAAATTATCTGGAAATGGTGGGTTGCTAGTTTAGTTTTATGAGCTACTAAAACTATTCTTTGAATAATAATTGGCCTGAAGTTCATCTGCTGAAAGAGTTCAATATTCAGCATTCAGCTCAGGGCAACAGCACATCGGCTGTGGAAGGGGAGGGCTTGGGGGGAATTACTCCCTCCAGAGTCACGGCCACACCACATGTGGCAAACCAAGTTTAAAATAGCTGCAGACGGAGAGGAGATATGTCATTTGGAAATTACTTGTGCACTGTTTGAAGCAGCCGTTAACCGTGCAGCAAACAGACTCTGCAAATAGAATTGCTGTGTGCAACACAACCTGGGACTAATGTAACCTCCTGTTTCCGATTACCGGGACAAGCTCTGAAGCCTGCCATCCACAGAAACTAATACCAAGGACTAGGCAACGGTGAAAGTTTTATGGAAGACGGGGCGACAGAAGCCCGTCCAGATGATTAAAATTAAATCTCCAAAAGGAATTGATTGTCTCTCCTTGATGCAGAGCGCTAACTCTAATAAGATCTTTCATCATAAGGAGGCCTCAGCAAGCCTGGCATTGGAGGAGAAAGTAATACTGTGACTTTCTAACCATAAGAGTGTGAATTTAAATAAAACTGGATATGCGTTTGCCTAGCTTTTGGGCAGCAACCAAAGAGAAGGGAAAAAGAAATCTCAGCTGATAATACAGCTTATTGAAATGGTTCCACACGGTAAGTTAAACCAGACAAAAACAATGCTGAGATGCAACACATCTGTTTTGCTTTGATTTCCTTCTAAATTAGCCATTCAGTTCCACTAAAAGTGGAAATTGCAGCCTACAGTGGACAAATACTCTTGTTGCCAATTGAGAAAGGAGCTCAGTTCGGCCAAGTAAATATTCCTTCCAAGTATATATTCCTTTAAAATGGTAGGACTGGCTAAAGGGCTCAGCTATGGCGTGCTCCTTTTCCTGCTCTGTGGGGAAGTCACTCTGTCTTTCTCCCCTACAGACATAACAATATTTCCTTGCGCTTTAATTCTTATACCTCTCCCAAGGCTAGCAGCGCTGGACTCGGGCTCTCTGGGTAGGCAGGATATTGGCAGCTCGGTCCACTGACAGCAAGGTGAATACCCTTAGGAGGTGTTGTATTGCTGGTGGTGCTGCCTTTTACATTTGCAGCAATAAGAGTAGCTCTGCGAAGCTAGCCTTCCCTGGCCTTTCCTCACAAGTTGCTGCTCTGAAAGGTTTTGCTTTGGGCCAAACGAAATAATTTCTGTCAAGTGAAATGATGTTTTCCATCTTTTTTTTTCCCTCTTATATGAAAAAGGAGAGCAACCGAACAAGAGGCAAACTAACCAACACAAAGAGAATTTGGTTCAACACGAGCCAATTTTTCTACCTCCAAATGTTTTGTTTTAGAAGCCGAAGGGAAAAATATTTGCACAGTCTTAACCCTAACCAGAAGAGTTCGTTAAGGAACCGGTGGCAGTTTGCACACTGTATAGGCGTTAACTTAAACTACACACACTTTAATTTGAGCAATTATGTTCTCTGGGCCTAATTCCCACAAGTTTAATCTGGATATTTTCTGTCATCGCTTGTTGTACCCAACAGTTGTAAAATGTTTCCATGCACTATTAAACAGCTGCTGCCTTCCACAGGTGGCTGCCTTTCAGAATGAGGTGAGGATGTCTCCTGTATCATACAGAGGAGTTGTGAGGTTTTAATTCATTCATGTTTGTGAACAGCTCTGAAAGCTTCATTTAAAAGCTGCCGTATTCTTTGCTGGCTACATTTCCCAATAGAAAAGAGTGCAAAGTAAAATGGCAGCTTTCACGGAGAGGCAGTGGAGACATCTGCAGCGAGGCTGATCATAAAGGGATACTCCCATTTAATGCACCAGTAAGTCCTGCCACACTGCATGTGGGGCATAGGCATTTTTCAATACATACTACGCATACGATACATACATTTCAATATAAACATACATCATGTTTCAATAAATTCAGTACTGCAGTCCAATAGCTTTGACCCACGTGCATTCTCATCAGCTTCAGTAGGATTATTAGCACAAGAAAAAAATGCAGTATTGGACACCTCTGAAGATTTTACCTATAGTAAATATGAAATAAGAGCTATGTGGGGAATTCATTCAGGTCTTGGGTATGTCTTTTGCTTCTGTATTGGTCAATACCATTATAACCACAAAGACTTTCCAGGTATACAGTGAAACCTGTTTGATACAACTATGGTATTGAATCAGCAAACCTATATCCTGCCCTGGATTTACTGCTGTCGTGTAAGCTGAGTATATGTGAGTACTCATTCTTGCGAGTCTAACTATTCAGCCTTACCAACCTGATTAGGGATTTTGATCCCTGAGAAGATCCAGCACCATTGGTCCAGCCTTTGCCCACAAACCAGAGCTATTACATACCAAGTCACTTCAGGGCTGGTGTCCATCCTCATCCATAAGGCATGTCATACAACAAAGCAACTTTACACCCTAGTCTTCCTCTGTGATATGACCGAAGGATGAGGAGGACAAGCCTCGGGATCTTGGGAGGGAGGGAAGCAGGCAGAGAGGGAGAGGAAGCCAGAGAGGGAGAAAGGGAGGCAGGGAGAGGCAGGCAGGTCTCCCCTACTTACTCCTACACCTTGAAAACAGACTTTTTGCAAAAAGGGTACCTTGTATCTCCACAATATAGTAACCGATCTCAATGTGAGGGTCCTCTCAGAAGGACTCAAAGAGTATGAGCTGTTTACAGGAGAGTTGGTTTCCAGGGAGCTATCACAAATGTTGAGCCACCACCAAGATCCAGGGTAGCTCTTTTTTAGTCTGGATCCATTTGCTAGTGAGAAAGGTGCACGAACGCTCAACTGTGCAGAGCGGTCTGTCTGCTCGTGCCCCTCGGGCACCCAGGGCTGAACCCCTGTGCCCTAGCCATCAACTTCAGCTGTGCTGCCAGACTGATTTCAACGACTTGCATTAAAACGTCACGTTACGTTCTTGCTCTTTTGCCCCTGTTCACATGCAGAAAATCCTGGATAGTCCATTCAGGCCCTTGGAATTCAGGCCCCAGACTACAACTTGGCACCTGCCTGCTTTTCCTGTCCCAGGAAAGAAATATAGCTACTTCACAATTAGTTTGGATAACAACAGAAATTGGATAACTGAGATGTGGACTTCCTATAAAACCAGCAGAGAAGTACGTCATACTCTCCACAGAGGGCAAGCAGGAGGCAAAGGCTCAGCAAGGCAAGAGGAAAGAAAGGAGGAGGAAAGGAAGTTTGGGGAAGGACAAAATAGGAAAATGTCATGCGTGGCCCATAAAGAGACAGTTCACCCACTGTGAGCAGAGACTCGGAGGTGAAGGCAAGGCTTTAGGAAAGGAAGACTGCAAGAAGGATGTGAGCCTAAAACTGCGATACGAGGAAAAAAAACATTTCTGGTTAAGCAACCAGTGGTAGAAGTGAACCTGTCCATGTAACAACAGAGCCCACCTCTACACTATAGCGTCTGTGCTAAGGTTATTCTTGGCCTGGAGGGCAACAGACCTTGACCTTAGAAACAAGTTGTTTTGGTTTTTTTAAGGAGGTGGGGGGGGTTTCTTTTTTTTAACATTTTCAGCAGCAACCAGAGCAGTAGAGCACTGAGGAAACAGGGCATGCAGCGTGAGCTGGAGTATGTCAGAGCCCCTGACCTTCCCCAGCGCTGCTCCGATACCCTCGGTCTACACCACTCCAGCTCTGCCCGGCGTTCCGCTCTTCGGTGCTGCGGAGACAGACCTCCCAGTCCGACTAATTAGCGTGGCTGCAACTGTAATAAGCCATGCTGAAGAAGACAGACAATACTGACAGGAGGCAGCAGTGGGATTTCAGCTCATGGCTGCCTGCTGCAGGAGCACACGAAAGAAGAAAAGAAGCAACCGTACTACGTTCAGCAGAGAGAGGGGCAATGCTCCACGTGAGCTACCTGCACGTCCCCCCCAGAGCAAATGGGGGCACGTGCACACCCCAATCCAAGGGGAAGCCCACGGGAGAGGCTGGGTTTCCTCCTCCTGCTTCGTGGTCCCTTCTTAGGCTTGGGTGAGAGGCCACAAAGCGACAGCAGGAGAGCAACGTGGAGCTCCCGCTCCCCGGCCTCACCCGGGTGCTCTTCAGGGCTCATCCTCTTTGTGCTGGGACAGACACAGCCCACTACGAGCATAGGTCTACCCGCCCTACCGCATCCCAACAGCATCGTTCCGATGTACCTATGATGAGTAAGAAGTTGGGCTGCATAACCTCCCAGGGTGCCCTCCAACCTGAATTATCCTACGACCCTACTCAACAGGCTGCGGGCACGGCTCTGGAGGTGGGCACACGTGGGCCATTCGACAGCAGTAGCCCCAGCAGGCACCACGTGCGAGCTCTTCACCTCAGCCGACTTTCAGTTATACAGACAGATAGACAGACACACACGCTCGCACTGCACTGATGAAAGGCACTGTGAAATGCTAATCTCGATCAACGGAGTCTCCTCAGGCTCTTTCTCCAACCCCCAGCACCTCATCTCCAGTGCCTGCGCTGCCTTTGGTGACATGGTATTTCTTGCACAGCTCGCCATCAAAAGCTGCTGTCTCCTGCCTTGCGATCTTTTTTTAGGGGGCCTTTGTGCTGCACAGGAAGGAGACGCGCTGAAAAGAATGAGAGAAAAGTAGGAAAGGAGGTCAGGCGGGAGAAGTGGACCACAGCTCATTTAGGCGTGCGCTGGAGACAAAGCGGCAGGCAAAGGAAAAAGGAGAGGAGAGGGAAAGAGGGTGAGTGGCAGGGAAAGGGCCACCGAGAAACCAAGAGGGACACGGGAGAGTAGACAGATACGGAGGGGGATCAGAGCCGGGAGCATGATGGAGAGAGTGGAAGACCAGAAGGGGTGTTTCCATTTGTATTTTTATCTGATCCAAATATGTGCTCACATAAAAAAATGCCAGCTTAGAGAAAGAACAGCTCAGACGGCGAGAAAAGTGGTTTTGACAGCACAGCCAACTTAGGAAAGAGCTGTCTGCATAAGTGATCAGCTCAAACCACATTGACAACTCGCATGGTCCAGCCTTCCCTCTGAGCCAGACTCTCCGGTCCTGGCTTTACTGACTGGAGTAACTGGGTCACCACCACTGCACTAAGGTGGCTATTCTGATTTCTCAAACTCAAACTACCACAGCTTCGTACTAGGGTTTGGGGATACACCAGCCCTTTCGGCACAAACGTAGGGCTTTCTAACCTGGCTGGCGTGGCAATTTCCTTGATCGACATGGCCTGTATTTGTTTCGAGTTCTGTTTAACTTTAATAGCTTTACCCTTGAAGGATTGGAGGACAAGAGGAGGTCTTAAATTGAGAGGGAGTCAATAAGCCTCCTTTCATTAGATAATGACTCTGCCTGCACTGTACTCAAGATTTAACTCTAAGCCCCTTCCATGAAGTAAAATAGTTTGGTTTGGCTCCATGTGTGTGTACGTTAAAGGAAGAAGTAGATCAAAATCAAAAAAAAGCGCTGAACACTCCTGCCCTTTGCTTTGTTGGTTATTTGTCCTCACCGGCAACTGGCCTCCCTCGGAGAATGCCGGCTTGCGGATGAAATGAAATACAATACAACTGTATTTTGTATAGCATCTCTCAAGTAAACAGGATCACAATTGCTCTGCGGGCTAAGTGATAAAAACAGCACAGAGAGAAGGAAATTAAGAGACAGAAATGATGGAAGAAAACCAGCTGCTTCCAGAGGAAGGAAGCACAGCTCTGTGGCTAAGGCTCTGGGTTGGGAAATGATAGGTCTTAGATCTGCCACTGACTTCATGCTTTGACCTTGAACAACCTGCCCGACCTCACCAGGGCTCAGTTTCCAGTGCAAGACTTCTGGTTATTAACTCTTCCCTGTCTCGGGAAGTCGGAGATGACTGCATTCACGTCTGTGGCGTGCTTTGACACTACCCTGGCAAGGCCTTAAATGGCTGGGTGGGTAGAAGTGTGCTGGGAGGTAATGGCTCGCAAAGCTATTTGAATCTTTCAGGATGCCAATACCTAAAAAAGAATCGCAATACATCACTGAGCGTGATGATGCCACTGAAACAATTTAGCGAGTGTCGTTGAAACAAGGAGGTGAGAAGCAAATTTCGCTGTAGTAGGACAGCCTTGCCTCGTACCCAGTGCGACAGGAGGAGACGGCAGCCATTCGATTCCTTAAAAGCAGTTTCACTCTGGGGACAGCTATTAAGGAATGGAGTAGCTGCCAGTGACAGAACTGTCTGAGCATGTTAAATTTGGGTAGCACGCGGTACGGCGGTCATTTATAACCATGATACTAACAGTACGCAACATATTGCTTATCACTATCAGAGGGTTGGGAAGGATGGCTAGAAAAATGCCTTGCAATCTGCTGCTGAGCAGCTCAAACACGGAAAAGCATGAGAAGCGATGACCCAAATGGCTAATGAACGTGTTTCATTACATGTTGACTGTGAACAGCAGGCTGACATAATACTTTTCAAAATAAGACATGATTTTGAAAGCACTTTCCATTTTTTTGAGCAACCTAGTTGTCTGTTTCAGTGAAGAAGGGGCTGGTGCACTCCCCAGTATGGCTGTGGAGAGGAGAGGCTGCAGGATACCTGCTAAACACTGATTTCTAGGGGTCCAGGCATTTCCCTCCGTGTCGCAAGCCTGGGCTCCTGTTCCCCTTTAAGGTGCATAACTAACAACGGATGGACAGAAAAAGAGAAGGCACGAGCAGGTGGTTGGCTAGGACACATCCTTTTCATAGGACAGATGAGGGAAAAACCTACCTATGAGAAGTAAACTCCTTGCTTCTGTGTAAGGGACTAGAGTAGCTCCGCCTCTTCTCTCTCCTCCCTAATTCTCCTTCCATTTCCATGTCCATCATCCCTTTCCCTTGCAGCTAGTTTGGGGCAGAGCCATGAATTAAGAGTGGGTAGAAGTTGAGAGAGGGTCCTTGGAGAGAGCAACTGGGAAGCTGCTGGTGCGGGTTCCTGCTGCCCCTGGAAGCAACGGGCCACGTGCTGATCCACCCAAAACCTCCGGAGGCTGGTTGCTGCCTCCTTGCTTGCCCGCCGCATCGTTCGCTGCCCGTCAGCCACGCGATTTGTGTAACGTATGCAATGCTAAGTGGAACCCTGACCCCAAACAGCGCAGAGCAGGCTCCAAGGCGAGTGACTGCTGACAGTGCCCAGCTCCAAAGCACCTCGTTGCCTACCCCTGCCTACCTGTGTGGTGGCAAAGCCCTGGAGAAAGCATGGCACAAGCCTCATCCGCATCCCCCTGCTAGAGGGACTTGTGTGCATTCGCTGTCTCCACTTAAGTGGCCTTTGCAGGGAAGCGTGACTCAGCGTGTGAGTATCAATAGGATCTTTAAATCTCCTAGAGATATTTTCTATCCTTAAAGAGTTTCCTGGAGCCGGGCGCTTCAGATTGATGGCTCGGCAGGTATCGCACTGATCTCGCAACTGCTTTTGTGCCAGCTGTGAGAACCACAGACTCATCTCCTACAGATCTCTCTCCTTACACAGGACACTTTTCCTCCTCTCCTCCCCACAGCCCCGAGTCAGACCCAAGCCATGGACAGGAGCATTGTTTTTCTCAGTTTCCAGAAGCGGCGTGCATCAAGTCAGACGCATCTCCTTCTGTATCACCATAGCAACGAGATCAGGCCTGGTGTGGAAAATGAGGGGCAAGGGGAAAAAAATATGGAAGAGGGCCCTGCAGATAAGGGATGGCTGCTTCTCCCTCAGCTGGTGGCAGGCGGCACGGGAGTGACATCGGTCTGTGCCACTGCGGGGGCTGAGAGAAGCCACCCAGGAGCTGCAGCTCACGAGCATATTCAGGACCAAGAGGAAAGGCTGAGGACACGGGACAGGCATTAACTGGCTGTATATCGAGCCCCTTGAGCCCGGCAGATGTTAGCATCTTTATCATCGAATTGCAACACCACATCTGCCCGAGAGTCCAAATCACAGCTGCACCGAGGTCTTTATTCTTTACACCGGTATTTAAGCCTCGCTGCAGAAACCCTTCTCTGTTGTGGCACTTCTAACAGCACTAACTCCAGCCAGTAACGTAAAACACAACGGACCAGCTGCTTCGTGCCGGAGTCCCCGAGAGCCACCCAGGTGACATGCTGAGAAGATCCAGCCGTGATGGTAACTGGGGGAAGCCTACGCAACGAGCTCGGGCACGGCTCAGCAACTTTCCCACACACTTTTCACGAGCTCTTGTAACCTCGCAGACGCCGCCACTCCTCGGACTCTGCTAGAGCTCGAGTCTCCTTCCTTTGTCGGGGTGTCCCAGGCTGCAACTGAGCCCGAGTTACACCCTCCTGGGACCCCCCCCTACCCCTTCGCCCTTGTTCAGACCATGTCAAGAAGTTCAGAGCAGCGGCTCTGCCTGAGAAGTAGCTCCTGTCATCTTCTCCTCAAGCGTCCCCAGAGTGGATAGCTGGCAAAAATCCTTAGAAAGCCAAAATACTGACACTTTTAGGAAAGTTTTCCTTCAGGGATGTGAGCACTACCAGGACCACCTTATACGTCTTGACCTAGTAGTACACGTGGCCCTGATTTTCATGCTGACTTCTGCTGACCAAGGCTCTACAGAAATTATTAAGAAACTGCTACCAGTTGTTGCTAATGGGAAGAAGGTTCTTTAAATAACAGCAGAAGGTTTTGGAGCTGACAGAGCTCAACTTTGATCTAGCCCCTCCGGGTGAATGTAAGTGCGTTTTTTTTAACGCATCTCCCGTCACCTTTCTTAGTAAAGGCAAATTAAACCACAATCAAATGCCGTGGCCTTCCTGCCTTCTTCCCTGCCACCCTCCCAGACAGGATCCTCCATATAGCTTGTGCCCTGGAAAAGCCACGTCTTTAGCAGAAGGCCTAATGCCGTCCCTGTCTGGAGTCTGGCTTTGACATCCAGGATTTCAGCCTCCCTCAGCAACATCTAGGCTTCATCCCTCCTCGGCTGTACTCGTGCTGCTGCCTCTCGCAGTAAGGCAATCAGAGTATAAGCTTTTTTCCCAGATCCCCCGCTTAACCTCAGGCAGACCTATGTAGCTTTAAGTAGCATATTACAGTAATGAGGGGCCATGACTATTTCTGAGAATATGCTCTCCTTCCCATTAGTAACCCCCCCATGATAAGCAGCTCTATCTTCACTGCTGCCACCAGTCACTTGCAGGCCACTGGAGCTGCAAAGAAGGACAGAGCAGCCTGTCATAAAGAAAAAGTGAGAGGAGTGCATAAACTGGGAGAGAGGGTGGGGGAAGGAATAAGCATTGACAGTCAAAATGCGAAAAAGATGAAATGCAATTTTTCTTCAAATGCCTGGAGACAAGACAGATCTCCCGGCTTCCTTCCCCTCCCTTGCCCTCCTGCCTGAAAAGAGAAGAGGTAGTTAACATAGGAAAGCCCCTCAAATAAGCCCTGACAGCCACATATTCAGAAACTGATGGCATTTCCCTAAACACTGTTTGTAAAATGGTAATTATCCAGCAGGCAGTGACAGCTGGCACTTAGCACTGAGAAAGAACACGAGCGGACAAGAAGAAAGGGATCCTGCCGTAATTGAACAAAGGGTAAAGAAATATATAAAACATAATCAGAAAAATACAAAGATTGCTGGCTGTGCTAATAGGTCACTTCAGCTTCTTGCTTCATCTTGAAGTGATTGAGTTTGAATGCAGATTCAGACTGACATCCTCCAAATCGTTCAGCTGGGAGCAGCACCTCTGAGGGGAGCATCGGCAGCAGCAAACCCGAGGGGCTGAGCAGCCCGCAGCCAGCACGTGGGTGCCAAACTGGCAGCCAGCTTTTTCAGAAAGTGTCTGGAGCACCTGCTCTCTCTGACTTGTGTCACAGGATCGGCTGCTGGGAACTACAGCTCCGGGGTCGACACGTCCTCCCTACTTCAGACCACCCCAGCAACTCAGCTATGCCACAACATGGCAAAGTGGAGTCCTTCACTGGAAGCATCTAGACTGCACAAAGCCCCAGGCGACGTGCTTTAGAGAAACCTCTTGAGTTGGACAGGGAGACAGCTAGGCTGATCTTTTACTCCTCTGGTATTAGACAAAAAATCCACTTCTGGGATTTTGGGGGGGGCAACGGAACAGCCTGTCAGTTCAGATACCTGTTCTGACAGATCTCCTGTATGCTCTTGGGGTAGGGCTCTTCTTTCTCCGCCTTGAGTCTTTGCCTACAAAATGAGTTGTGAGTTGTTGTACCTTTGCCATACATTCAAAGCAAGGCCTGTTTCCTACTATGTCCTACCCAACGTCTAGGAGGACAGGGTCCTGAACTGGACTTGGGTCCTTTAAGCATGATCAGTAATACAAGTCAAGATATCTTCCCTCATATGAGAGACACTTAAAGAGAATAAAAGAAGCAGAATGAAAATAAACTCATATTAATGAGCAGGGTGGTATCTTTGAGCTTGGGGGTTTCCAAACTCATATTCTGTGGCCATTTGATTTGCTTCCTCATTGCTTTAATTAGGATGTTCTCTCCCTCCAGGCTGCAGTTGAGAACACTCTGATCTCTCCAGAATGCTCCATGACTTGCTTTTGCCCAGATCCTGCCCGGAAAGGTTACTGCTGGGATCCAGCAGCACGTATGTTTGATCACAACCCACGTTATGCCCCCGAGTCACTCAGCGAGTAACGGGCTAGCAGTCCTAACAAATGATGCTCAGATGAGTGTGGTCAGACAAGGACACGTAACGAAGCACTAGAAGACGGGAAGGAGGTCTGTCTCTCTCCTTTGTACCAGGAATCAGCTTGGCACAGAGATAATCCATGCCTGGGGTAAGACAGAAACGGCATCCAAATTTCCTGTCATTCCTTGCCATTCTTCTTTGCCACTGCTTCTCCTTTATTAAAAGATGCTATTCATGAGAAAGATATAATTGTCCTAACTGACCCATACAATTTTAGTAATGGAGGGCAAAATCCTTAAACCTTCTGAACTCCTGCTAAGCAGACCTTCCTCCTCTACCCTGCCTTAACTCTGTTTTTTCTGGGTGTTGCTAGTACTTGGTCCATCACAGCAAATGACCTTTAAGCTTCTTTTTATGCCATATTCTCCTTGGTGCCGGGTCTGTATGTTAATCATTTTCTCAGCACCCATGCACATTTAAAGTAAGATAGATTTTCTCTGCTGCAGACAGATACACCTCTGCACAGTAATTCATTATGCTACTATCTCCAAAGCTGTTTCTTTGAGAAATATGCATACAGAGTTGTATTAACAGTGTATAGTTTTCATGACGATAACCGATGATTTGTTTGACTAGGTCTCTTATGTATCAATCTAACTATTTTGTAGTTTGCACGTGATTTATTTTTGACTGTCTTAATAAAGTTCAAATATTACTTTCGCTCAGTAATCAATCTGCTTTCTTTAAACTACTGTTAAATTCTTTTTTTAATGAGTGAGAGTTTGAGTAAAGAATTTATCCTACAAAACTACTGATCTGAAAGTTATCAATACATTTCTAAATGGATGAGTACAAGTAAATTGAAAAGTGAGATTTTTTTCCATCAGATGACATTAAAATATATGCATGTTTTCAAGTACAAAGTAATTACTTTAAGCAGTAATAGAGCATTTCTCGTAAGATATATTAAAGAAACACCAACAATGAAATTGCTAATGTTGCAATTTAATTATAAACCCTTCTATATGCCAACACATCTTCACTATTACTTTTGTTGCCATTCTTGATCTGTGGCATGTTGTCTAACACAATTTACTCTGCTTTTTTTTTTTGTACAAATTACTTTCACAGCTTCTGTTTATCTGCCATATATGGAAAAGCACAGACGCACAAAAGATGCTACACAATGGTGATTAAGGTTAAAGAAAAAAAATGAGAGTGACGTTCTGTTATGTGAAAACTTCTATGTAGCCACATAATGAAAGGGGGTAACACATACCCGCAGGAGACTAGCAGTAAGACCAGAATTTCACTTGTAATTTTGGGAAGTAATTTCAGTGTAGCCATTATAAGGTAGCGCCAGATGACTTCTGAGTAAGCATGCATATTCATTATCATTATTAATGTATTTACCACAGACTTCTTTGTTTCTCTGCAAGGTTCCACATACAATCTAGCTTGGTTATTTCCTGACTTAAGCACACTGAAGTTCAACAGTTTCTTGAGATAACAGATAGCTTCACTGATATTTAAGATTAGAAAGGAAGAGCTTAGATCACCTAGGGCTTCTCCCTGAGTGATGCAGGCCTTACATTTCACTTATAGTTTCCCTATTTCTATCTCAAAAACTTGTGAGTGAAGCAAAAAAGTCTTTTAGAAAGACATCTGATGTTGATTTGAAAACTGCAGGTGATGTAGAGCTGAACACATCCTTGGGTAATCTAATTTATTTTATGAAATAAATTCAGACAATACACAGATTCCTGTACACACATGCGCATACACTCATACACTCAAAATAAAAGCACCTTAATGATCCTCTCTGTCAGAGTAATAGCTAGTACACGTCGGCTTTGGTGACTGTCCAAGCATACTCACTGCTGCTGGAGGAAATCTTGCCTGGTTTTGCCCTCTAAAATCCACCTGGCACTCTGCACGAGTACTTAACACATATTAATTTAATAAAACACTCCTAATGCTGCTGCTAGTTCGGGAAGAGGCAGCACATCACCATCAGCAAGGTTTTTGTCACTGTCAGTGAGTTATTTGTGTTGTCTCTGTCAGACGGCCGTGATGGCTTTTTCAGCTTTGGGGGGGGCTTGCAGAGAAGTGGGGTGCAAGGTAAGTCGCAAGGAGGGGTGCAGGCTGACTCAAGCTTGTCCTGTGCACAGCCCTAGATTGTCAGGTGTGAAGCAGACCTATATAACTCATATAGCAGAGTTAACGTTCCACCTCTTGTTGGGCATCATATGCCCATCACCCAGTGTATTACCAAAGGCACGGACCAATGCAAGTACTTCTGTAAGGCTTTCAGACCTGAACTGGGAGATTCTCGGCAGTTCTGATTAGGGAAAGAAAAATCCTCCTCCTGCCTTCCCTTCTCCACCTGCAGCATGCTCAGGCACAGGTACATGTGAGCAGGAAAGCACACACACACGTATATGTGAAACGAAGGAAAAAAAAAGAGACAAGAGGTGACGTAGAAATAAAGGATCGGCAAACAAGAAGTACATGTGGAAATGTAAGAGAAACAGATCAAGGGGGAGCAAATGGGCAAGAAAGAAAGACAGAGAAAGCGTTCGGACTAACTGGCAGTACAGGCCAAGAGACATCCGAGCTGCAGGTGTGCACGGGAACATTAGGAATGAAGTGCAAACACTCACACACCCGGTACCACACACTGAATTAGGCACAAATGACAAATCACAGACTCGTTTGGGTGAGAAAAGACCTCTGGTGCCTCATCCAGGCCATTGCTGCACATTGTGGCAGGTCTGATTACACCTAAACCATCCCTGACAGATGGGTGACTCATCTCTGCCTTGAATTTCTCCAGCGCTGGTGCCTCTATAGCCTGCCTTGGCAGCCTGCTCCGTCACCAAACTGTTCCTAGAGTTATAAAGTTTTCCCTCATATTTTTTAACTAACTGTTCCCTGCTGCACCTCAGGACCATTATGTCTTAGGCCTGTTTGTACCAACTACTGAGAAAAATGGATCCCCATCCTCTCAGTGGCATCTCTTTATGGATTTGCAGACAGCGATTACATCTCCCTTCACACGCCTTTCCTCCTCAATGAATATATACCAGCCTCCTTAATCTTCTCATTTACGCTATACTTTCCAAACCTATCAGCATTTTTGTCACTCTTCCTGGAGCTTCCTCCAATACATTGTGGCTTTGGGACCTGAAGGAGACGGCATTAATTCAGCTTTCTGCCTCTTACCTGTGCCATGTCCAGTCACGAAAGGTTGAGGACTGGCTTTATTTTCTTTTCTGAATACCATTTGCTTCCTGGATACCTCCTGCTTTACCCTCCCGAAAGACTGTTACGTGCAGACAGACAAACATGCATATGCACGCGTGCACATACCCACCCACCTATTTTATATATTATATAGATAAATACAAGGGCCTTGCCTAGTAGGTGTTCCAACATTAAAAGCTGCCTTAAAGGATAAGCTGGGCCAGCTGTGATGAAGAGAATCTGAAGGAGCGGAGAAGGAGGAAGATGATGGTGTCACTTTACACACTGGGAGACGCCCCATTTGATGGTACCCTGACGGTGGACTGAAAACTGTGAAAATCAGGACATCTTCTTGCTGTCCCCAAACCCAAATATTATGCAAATCCGTGCAGCCCGTATCCATTTCATCACGCTCATTTGTCTTCTGGGCCCCTGTATACCGCATCCATCATTCTTTCCTCCTCCTTTAAAGCCTCCACTTATACGACCGGTTAGGCTAGTTCACAACAGGTCTGCCCCCCTATTGTTAAAGTGATGTGCATGAATGGTTTCTACACAATGCAAAAACGCCTTTGGCACTATGATTTTAGTTGCAAATGGATAACCTACATGGGGAAAAAAAATCAAGAAAGGAAGGACTGAGTAGGTCATTTGAGATATTATGCAGCTGCTTCCAGTTGCTCCCTTTAGTTTCTGAAAAGCCTCTTAAGGCTCGAATTAGAAGATGGGCCTTTAAAAACATCTGGAGACAATATCCAGTAGAGCACCCAAGAATGCCATAGCATTTCCTTTATGGATTTCACAGAGAGCAAGTCCCAAGTAAAATGCATAACAAACACAACACACCAGGTCTCGGTGAAAAGGCATTATGACAATGAAGGGACAATCATTTCAAAGGGTCCCCAATTTACATCTGCAATCAGCGACCAGCACAAAAGCAATGCCTTTTCTATACCTAACAGCCTGACCTGAAGGCCAGCACCGTGACATACTCTACCAAGGGGCCACTGGCTGCCCGTTTGCCCCATACTACTTCAGAACTAGAGGGTGGGATGAACAGACAGGGTTTCGGCTCTAGGGGTTGTGAGACTAGAGGTCAGGCTCCGAGAAAGTCATCTGTAACCCGTTATAGCTACAGGCTTATTGCCAATGACAGCAACTTATAGATGCATCTGTGTGGCAGACTTATGGTCAATAATATTTCTTTTCAATACCCTACTGCAACATCAAGCCAAGCATGGTGTTTATTAAGTCTCATGGAATTTCCTGTCTGTTCTGGAAACTGCAGGTTTTTACCCTGATTGCACCAGTCTTAAAAGAAAATCTGAAAAATCAGTTAGGAAATGGAGAAGCATCTCATTCCTCACAACGAAAAGAATATGAGATGTAAAATGTCATCGCTTTGATGTGCTGGCAAACTTCCTGGAATCAGTCGACCAAAGATAACTATGTTTATAAATATTTGGGATATGAAGATACTGTATATAAATTGCATTTTTATTATTATTATAAAAGTGTGGTGTGGTGTTGTTTTTTTTTTAAAAAAAAAGGAAAAGAAATAGCTCTGCAGTGTATTCTAAATATATACGTTAGGGTGTTTTGTGCTGTGCATAGCGTGTTGTTAATAAGGAAGAAACTGTATTCTACTTTCTCCCTCTCCCTCGAGCAGAGCAAAGTGGCTGTTCCCCTCTCAGCTTCTCCCAGCGAGAGGTGCTAAGAGGCTGGTGGAACAGCACTGGAGTTGCCCACAGCTATGGCAGCACAGGTGAGAAGCACTCTGAAGATCCCTCTAGCTTAAGTTTTTGTGCTGCTGACCCATAACCCCGGTATCTAAGAATCTCCCATGTAAAATCAATAGCAATAACAAAATCCCTTGGAGACTTCATGAAGTCTCTCGGACGATATAGCCGGGGCTGTGCTGGAGGAATAGCTGGGGATGACTACAGCTTGTTCCAGCTGCTCCTGGCAGGTTTTATTGCAGGGAGAGGCTCAGGACTGCTGCCTGTGGAACTCTCACAATCCAGATAATTGCTTTTCTATTCTTTTTACAACTGATATTTCATTCTCGTTAAGACAGGAGAATTGCTAAAATACGATAGAACCGGCTCCCACACCCACGTACATTCTGTTCCTGACCAGCTGGCCTCCGCGCCACGCCACTCCGGGACTCTTCGCACCCAGCTCTGGCAACCCCGGCTATTCGGGTCCTCTCGCAGGCTCATTTGCACAGCTCTGCTCCGGGACCTCCACTGTGCCGTACAACCTCACTCCATCCAAAGCCTGGCCCCTCCGCAGTCCCACTAACGCACCCCGATCCTGAGCAAAAGCCCCTCCTGCTATCCCTGCTCCTGTGCAAATCTGTTCCTGTTTAATTGCTGTCTCTCCCATCTTGCGGCTCTAGCAACATCTACATTTTCGTTTGTCATCTTTTCTTGATTCCCAGCCCTTTTCCCGTTACTCCCTGCACTAACAGACAGCATGCCACAACCGATTCTATGTCCATTCTGCTTTCCAAACCACGGCTGAAAAACGACTATTACCCAACTAGTAAACCTACCTGAAATCTATTGAGCTGACTGTCAGCTGGCTCCGTGAAACAGAGGTAAACAATTAAGGCACAACGCTTGCAATAATCACCCTGCAGAGCATTAACTCCCTGTCATTCCAGTTCTGGATTGGTGGTGTCAATCGGTCTCAGCCCTGGCTGGCACGTCAGGCCATTCCCACGCACCAGGAGAGTCTCTCCAAGCACCAAGAGGCTCTCTCTTGCCTCTCTTATCATGGCTTTGCACCTTCTGCTTCCTTGACAAATAACCACGCACTCTACAGCCCGGGGCTGCAGGGACCTGACTTTCATCCCAGTCAGCCACCAGCTTGTGACAAATACCAACGAAAGCCCTAGCATTTAGCACCTTTCAGTCCAGATGTAAGACGCATCGGATAGATATTGCACTAGATACTCAAACCACTCCCAAAGCAAGGGCAGAGAGCAGAATACAGAAACAGCTGGAGGGAGACCTTACATCATTCCTGTGTTATAAAACATGACTTGTGTTGCATTCTTTAAAAGCAGGAAGAAAAATCCCGCTCGCATTCATATACAGGCTTATTCGTGGTTTGGGGGAAACAGGATTGCCAGCATTCAAGATCAATCAGCCCTCAACGGGGTTCAAGGTTTGGAGAACCATGCCTCGTTTGCTTTCCCATTGTAAATGTTAACTAAACGTAGCTCTGGTGAGAGGTGCCAGCTCAATAGCCCTGGAGATTAACCTGCCAAATTCTTTTCTCAGTCACAGCACTGTAAACCCTGAGTAATTCCGACTACAATCAGCAGAGCTACTCCAGAATTGCAGCCAGGGGTGGATTTTGGTACTGCAACTCTCCGTTCTCATCCACGGCAGGAAGAGACCTAGTTTAACTCCACAGCAGCGCTCCCAACGACCTCGGCAAGACTCAGATTTGGTCCCACAACAGATACAGCACTAACAGCAACAGTACTTGCTTTGCCAAAGTGGAAGCCAGTAATGGGTCCCCCACCTCACACTTTACCTCAATCCCTGCTGGGAAGACCAACTCCGCTTCATAGCTTGCATACAGTGAACTCACAGTTAGCACCAAGGATGAGATTTTTCAGAGAGATGACTTTTGCCTAATCACACCCATTCAAACCAATGGGTTTTTCATCACTGATTTCAATGGAAGGATAATTGCAGCAAAATCAAGCACTCTGAAAATATTAAGAATAGCAGAAAGAACTGGGGTACTTGGGGTGCCCATGGGTGGCCTTTTGCAGTTGTCACCAATATGAGCCTGCTATATGCTGTACCGAAAAGCCAATGGCATTCCCTACCTCTCCAGTCCCTCTGCAGGGTCCCCTGGACCTACGCTGTGAAGTTACTAAACTGCAGCTGTAGCTGAGGCTTGACTTGTCTCTGTTCAAGCCATCAGGATACCTGAAGAGCTCCAAGGTAGACCAGGTTTTCCCCGGACCTCTCCGTGTTACAGCCAAGAGTCCACAGGCCCAAGGTAGCATATTACCCTCATTTCCCAGTTTTCCTTTTCATTGGAAATGCTGATATTTGACCACATCAGTTCCCTCTAAAGAGAGAAAGTCTGACTTTGAACCAGTGGGAATCCAGTTTGAAATGGAGTGAGCTAGTTCACTGAACAATTCTCTCTTCCTCCATGCCTTCATCGCTGTGGACTTTCTACATTGCACATGTGATGATTTATGATGTTGATATCATCATGAAGCTCTCTCACTATTTCATAAAAGGCCTTAAAAAGAGACTGTTTTGGCTCAGTAGTGTTGGATAAGATTCAGTATCAAAGCACCACGTGTTTGGAGGGGCTGCAGTCCACAAAACCTCCAAACCGTTGCAGATTCAGCCATCATTTAGGATAGAGGACTGGCATGTTTTGCCACCTGTGGCATGGAGAGTAAGTGTTTTCTGAGCCCTGATGGCCTAAAAGCTCGCCACAGTGAAGAGCCGGACTTGAAAATTTCTACCAAGAGCAGGTGCCCATCCCAGCTCTCTTTGCTGTCCCACCTTCGGCCCATAGGCGTCCAAAGACAGAGATTTTAATCACTCTGTAACCTTCCCTCAGCCCTTTTTTTGTGTCTGTGGAGTTGCCTGGAGCAGAGAGGGAATCACTTTTCTCTGTGTGGAGCTCTCACATGAGCACATGCAGGACACTATCTTCACTCCTGAGCACCTCATTATGCAAAATATATTGACAAAAATGAGCAAGAGCAGAGCACAGCAACAAAACAGTCAGATAATTAGAGCAGTCAAAGAATGAAAGGGTCAAATCTGCCTGTCGTGGCTGTGAATAGGAGACAGGATATCAATAGGAATACTACAAAGGAGAAAAAGCAAATGCAGACCAAACCTGAGAAAAACTTCCTGACAGCAAGGTATGGCAGCAGCTTGTACAATGTCTCCCAAAGCATGTAACTGGGTCCTTTCTGCTAGAAAATATATCAAACCATGCTGGTACACAGCTCAGCGCCCAAGAGACACGCTTGGTCTGCGGCAATGGCCAGCTACGGTTATCACTCCTTGCACTTTCAACTGGATGTTTTCATCTGCGTTGCATGTCTCGAGCTCACAGGCAGCCTGCCGCCGTGCAGATGTTAAGCAGATGTCATCTCCCTTCCTCTAGTGGTTAAAGTGATTTCAGGATGAGATGATAATTAGTCCCTGAAAGGCTGTGTGCAGAATGCAGCAGGGTGCAGTAGGTTGCATTCCAGCGCAACTGAGACCTGGGGCTCGTCACAGGTAAAACGTTAAGCCACGGTCATAACGCAAGCTGATTTCCCAACGCCTTTGTGCACACCCACTCCTTGACGCACCGCTGAGGAAGCTAGCGAAGGCGCTCCACTGAGCAGCACGGTAAATGCCAGACTGTATTGGCCATGGTGTTCATCCAGTCCCCTATCCTGTCCACAACAGCAGTCAGTAGCAGATGCTTCAGGGAAGGTACAAGTACACCATGCAGAGAGATGTGGAACAGCTTGACCCTCTACATTAGGCCTTGTCCTGGGTTTTGAGACCTAGAGAAGCCTTAAACCCTACTGACTGCATGTGGCTGGTACTATTCTAGAATGGGGCGAGTTGGCACACGATGCAGGCTGGATGCTTTCAGAGCTGCCTAGTTTCTGCAGGGAAAAGCACAGTCAAAATAACCTTTTACTGGCTCAAGTACTCATTTGGTATTGTTCTACTACTGCCTACTGCAAAATGTTTTTCAAAATGGGAGGGATCTATTGCACCTATCCAATGCTGCTTTTGGGCTTTGCTTCATGATGCAAATCAACAAATCTCCTTCCCAGAATGTATTCTCCTCGATTAAGACAACTCCGGATACCCTCAATGAATACTGGATTTTTTTTTTATTTTTGAGCCCTGCTGAAAGCTAGCTATTGATGATGTTACATGACAATGATTTCTACAGCCAACCTGCCTGTTACAGGGAAAAAAATACTTCCCCTTTTTCATCTTGCAGTGTCATCAAACATCTCCTTGTTCTCTCCTCTGAAAACCAAGGCACTCTCTTACAAACATGCAGACTTTTACATATCCCTTCTTCTTAGCAACATACAAGCTCTGTTGGTCCCAAATTTTCAAAGAACTTGTTCTTTGCATGAGAATCCTCCCAGGCACATCTTTATTCCCATCACCCAGCGCTCAGCCACCTCTCTTTTGAGAGAGCCTGGCCAGTCCTGCATGCATTTTTTGCAGCTGAGGTTCCAGCACTGAGAATACGGGATTGATCCGTACACCATCACATTAACATGCTGCAAAGCTGTCCCCACAGTCCCTGGTCCTCTCTGCTTTGCAGGTGGGCTCTCGTGGTAACACGGCAGTGCTCTGGCAGTCTGTGTCTTCCCTATTGCCTCCTCAACCTTTGCGTTTGTTTTTTTTTAAGCCTTCCTTTCATATGCCCCACGCTTGGTGCTAATGTTGTGTACAGTCAAGAACTGTATAAACAAAGGATGTAATTACTGCTTCTGCAGTTTGGGGGGGGGGGGGATATATAAATGAGTGGCCTTTTAAGGGCATTCCTGTAGAAAAAAAAAGAAGTGTTGTGTCTTCACTAAATCCATCTATTAGACTTTTCCATTATAATCAATAAATCAGTTCCCTTTTTATATGGTGATGTTGGCTCAGCTGTGATTTTTTGATGGCAAAATTCATTACTCAATTGTCTCATCGCTTCCTTTCTAAGTTCAAAAACATCCATTAGCACCACTATGTGAAGCCCCATTAATCTGCTTTCGTTATAATAATGTTCGTATTCTTTCTTAGCGTCTTTATTGCATCCCACTCATCCTTGTTGTCTCACAGGAGCTTTTAATTAATGCACTAAGAATTGATATAAAGAACCAGCATTTTCTTTAAGATCTAGCATTTTTGGTTACTGGACACAAATTAACCAAATTCAATCGGGTGACCCTATTCTAGAATGGGGTGAGTTGGCACACGATGCAGGTTGGATGCTTTCAGAGCTGCCTAGTTTCTGCAGGGAAAAGTACAGTCAAAATAACCTTTTAATGTCTCCAAGTAGTCATTTGGTTTTGTTCTGCTACTGCCCACTGCAAAATGTTTTTCAAAATGGGAAGGATCTATTGCACCTATCCAATACTGCTTTTGGGCTTTGCTTCATAATGCAAATCAACAAAAACGCACCCAAACTAAGGTGAGAAGGACTTCTCAGTTACTGAACGCATCAAAAGTGATGTCTTACTCCCCTCCTTTACCCATGAACTTGAACTCTGCCTTGTCACTTAGGTCCATTCCACGAGAAAACAGAACACGGTGCAAAGCTACACTGATTTAGTGCCCTTTTTCTACTTTCCATCCTCTTAGTTTCTTCCTGCCCATAAGACTTAAGAAAAGGAAACAAACACTTGCTATTTCAGATGCGTACGGTGACTCAGAGACAGGCTATGGTAATTGTAAGGCCCCTGGGACTTGAGTCAAAAGATGAGTTTCTTAGTCCTACATCCAGCAGATGCCTCTGGGGAAGCCCTTTGACCGGCCCCTTTCTGTCTTCTGTTTGGGTCGCCGGTGCCACCAACAAGGGCTGTTCCACGCTCCTGTCCCCTGCGGTGCCAAGTGTCATGGGTCCCTGGTCACCACCGGGGTCTCTGGGTGCTACGGCAGCACAGCTGAGCTCAAGGGCTCTTGAAAGCAGAGGGCTGCTGCTGTCCTAAAGATTTTTCCCTGCATGTAGATGAGGCTTTACTGCTCTGGACGTAGCACACTGTGATCTCCTCCAACGCACCGCTTGTTAGGGAACACCGTTTGCATCCATCCTTGTGGGGCTCAGCTCTGCCACCCTTATCCAAGGGTGTTAAGCCCTCATGTGCAGCTCAAGCAGCTGGGAAGGAGTCCCAGCACGCATTTCAGAAGAGACAAAACCAAGGTGCTTGGGAACGAGGGCTTGGAGCTAGTTGCTGGCAGTTTGGCTGTATATCCCCTACTGGAGAATTCCCTTCCGTGAAGGAAGATGGCATCCGTTTGGGTGAGGGAGTGAGTGTGGCTCCTCTGGGGAAAGCTGGAGCAAAATACCAGATGAAAACTATTTGCTTTATCCTTCCAGCATGTGTTAGTGTAGGATACAAGAAACAACAAATGCGGAATATTAAATTCCCTTCCTTTGTCCCCCACAAAGGGACAAACAAAGTTAGTGAACAATGGTTTTCTGGACCCCTCTAATGAAATCACCCCTTCTTCTTAAACATTGCTAGTCAATGGAAAATTGGCGTGTTTACTTCCTTCTAGGAGACCAAATGTAGAACTGCCTCGAAAAACAGGCAAACAAAGGGATATGTTATGAGCTGATATCTCTGACAAGTCAGAGGGAAGAAAAAAAAAAAAATTGTACATGGATTATAGAATTTATCATTAAAAAAACCCCAAACCCAAGAACTTTGCATGATACTTCAAAAGAAAAGAAGGAAATGGGAGGTGGAAGGGGGGAACAAAAAGAAAAGAAAATCTGTCAAGAATTTTCTCACCGCATCCAAAATGCCTCAGTGAGCAGAGATACAGAAACAAGCTAATTACTGTCTTTCTTTTACTCTCCCAGTTCTGAACTCCACACACAACATTCTTCACGATTATTAATAAAGGAACACTTTTATCTCCGCCTTATTAAGAGTTCTGGGGGTAGGAGTACAGTATCTGACAGATACCATATGGGATAGGGTGGAAAAAAGAGGGAAAGAAGGAAAGGAAGATAGAAGCAAGGAGGCGACTTAGAAATCCCTCCATAATTCCTGGGACGCACATCCAAAGTACTGGAGCTTTCAACACAATTGGAGCAATTTCTGCGCTGCTATACTCTTCCATATTTATTTCCAAGGCTCTGAGGCTCAGGGCGGCAGGGAACGGGGTGTGGAGTCTGTAGTCATCTGCATGGAGAAAGGGTCATCTTCCATCTCCATCCCTGAAAAGGAAAGTCCAGCCTTGGAAAAGCCAGGAAAGCTGCGGGACAGACCTGAGAAGCGTGGGCAGAGCTGTGCGGCAAACGCAGGAATGCAGTCGGAGGTGCCACACCGGCGGAGGCGGTGAGGGGAGCCCCGGGCTGGGAGGCAGGAGGGAGCATTGGCGGAGCTGGTGTGGGGAACCCTGGCCTGGATGCCGGTCAAAACAGAGATCTGCTGGTTTGAAGGGGCTTCATACGGCTCCCGACTACCTGATATCCGACTCCAGCCTTTGCTTTCAGCTCCTTGCTTCGATAAATATCACAACGCCGGAGTTAGAAAAACAACAGAAATTCTTACAGCACAGCCCCCATCCCCTTTGGGTACTGAATATTTTCCGAGTTCAGAAGAGCAGCTTAGACCAGCTGCTTTTTTGAATAAGTCAAGGAAGACGGCAGGAGCCAGGAGGCACAGAGGAAGAGTACCAGCTCACTGCCTGAATTCTGCCTGTACTACACATGACCAGTTTAAGAGCCTGCCTAACTCTTCACAAACGTGAAATGACTGACTGTCTCTTCACAGCACCGTTGCCTGTCTCACACATAGCCTTTGCATCCTGTCGTACCAACGTTGCAGACCAAGTCAAGCTGCAGTTTCCAGACTCCAAGACTTGGCATCCCTGGGTGCAGACCCCTCTACCTGGCCAACAGCTAATCGCTCATAGCAGGACAACCCCTTCTTCTTATCATCCATGAGGGCACTGACCAAACGCTACAGTGGGGAGAAATACAGAATCTGCCAAGCATTTCTAGCTGTGGTCCTAAGGTAAACATTCAAACACCCTCCAGGTTATAAAGCCTCTTCAGTAAGTGGACATCCATAAAATATTGAATCATATATTCCCCCAGACAACAGGGAATTTCTACAAGTACCGTTCAGCAGACCAGAGCTCTGTAGCTAACAGCCACTGTTTGTTCAAATCAAACACTCATCTGCTGAGGTTTCACCATTACGCTCACCCACAGCCAACAGCAGGTAATGCTCTGCCATTTACTCTGGCAGATATTCCAACACCTTTCAAGTAACTCTTCATTACAGAGCAGAGCTTACTAACCACTGTTTGGCGCAGAAGAAAAAAAAACCCACACCTAAACAAAGTCTGCTTTTCCTATGGGGTGCTATGGGCTTTTAAGAAGCTTTTTGTGGTCTGCATAAGGACCTTTGGATTAGTTGTTCAATTTTTTTTCTGTGGATCTTTCTAAATTAAAGATACTGCATGATTTAAAGAGACCAGACTTGATGATGCAGCTGGTCCCATCAAATCTGTTGCAATCAGTGAGATTCAGCTCTGATCCTGGCAACCTGCTCTGTAGCTGCAGGAGAGCTACAAGGAGAACCCTTCCTAGGGCAGATCCCAGGCAGAGATGCTCACCCTGGCACCGTACGGCCTCTCCTCCTTGTCCTGCTGGAAAGATGTTGGCTGGATAGGAGAAAAGGGCTGGTGAGTAAGAAAAAGGGAGCTGTCAGAGCATTTCATTGCCATGCCAATGTTGTGTTGCAGGATAGTTTATAGGAAGCCAGACAGAAAGCTGCCATAATTTAAACATCACTGGCTCTCCTAATAAAGGATGCTCAGAGGACTCCTTAGAAGCACTACTCCAAAACCTGGGCTGGTTTAAAGCACCTTCTTCCTCCAACTAGATCAGTTTGTAGCTTATGCCCCAAAACCAACAGCAGAGACAGGAAGGAATCAACAAGTCATGAAGCTGTTTTCTTTTGCAGTGAGCTGTGTAAGCAAATCAAAACCAAAAAACCAAGCATCAGTCACAAGCACCCCTCTACCCGCCCATACTCATGAACCTCCTCACACCAAGTCTCCAGTGTTAAAGGTGAACACCCAGATATTTCAAAAAAGATAAAAACTTCTGGACTACTCTGCTGCTACCACCACCACCAGAACAGCAAATACTCAGAGGAATCTGTGTAAAAGAAAACCTCCTTCCTAGGCATCCTGAAAAATGACTGTTTATATTCTCTTTGGATTATGAGGGGCTAATAGGTGGCAGAACACCTCTTTCCAGAGTACAGAGCAATCACTGCTTTTACATAAAACAAGAGTTAATGATTCTGCTGATTTACAACCTATTTTCCACTAATACATCCAGCAGTTAATTCTCAAGGGGCTTTCACCGTATGCAAATCTGGAACACAGGACAGTGATAAAGCTATGTTTAGCTAGAAGATGAGAAAACAAATGATAGGTAGGAGCCAAAATTTCAAATCTGGGTTAATTTGTTAACGCCTTGTAACTCAAAAAACCACTCTGACTAATTTTCTTCGAGCTATATGGAAAAAAATTCCCTTTTGCTTTCAAAGTAAACCCAATAGGGATCAGGGCACATCAATTTTGCTAATGGAACCTGGTTGCAGCCTTAATTATTATTATCTCTTTGTGATAGATTAGCCATTTACCCAGATTATATAGACATAGTGAGATTAGATTAGATAGCCCAGGCTCCATATGCTTTCTCTATCTCCCTGTGCAATATAGCAGTCGACTAACCGAATCCCTGCTTGTACTCCTGGTAATGAGATACCTTAGTACATTTACTTTAAGCTCTGTTTTCAAGGAAAATTGACCAAGGTTCAAGAAGACGAGGTAGTAAAAGAGGTATTTAGATTTGAGGGGTACCCTGATATCAAAGGCCTAACAGTGGTGGGATGTAGGACCATACAGTAATCTTCAAAGTCAGCTGTTATTTTCACAGCAACTGAGCAGAGGTGAAAAGAAATACCCACAAATACAAAAGAGACATCCCAGGTCCCCTATAAAGGGTCCGTCTGCTGCCAGGCTCCTACAAGAAAATGGGGCCACTTTAGTTAGCAAGCTGTACGGGATACAATTTCTTTCTGTGAACAAACCCTGGGATTAAAAAAACAAGCTTGGATAAACCTTGTGGGATTTTGAATGTATTTAACAAGGTGCAGCCAAGTTTTGCAAACTGAAAGGGCAAAAGAAGAAAATCTCTATGTCCCTATTGGGCTTGCAAGGTAACCTCAACCCCCCAGCAGGTTTTATCATCATGGCATGAGATAATAGGTTAAGAAAAGAAGAAAAGTTTTCTTCCTTCATAACAAGCTGAAGCTAGGAAAGTTGTAAAGCAGCAAGGATGGAAATTTGGAACGGATACCCCTATGCAACAGTCTGCTTTGTACTCAGCCTGTCCAGGCAATTTTTTAGACAAATGTTTGATCTGCTGTTCTGAAACATTAGAGATTTCAAGACGTTTTTAAAAAGGAGGACTTCTCCTCCAGAGCCTTTGTCCAACAGTATCCCCTCCTACCCCATCTTGTATCGAACAGCAAACCTGGACGTAGCCTTGCACAGAGAAAGCTGCATACTGAATGCTCTGTACCAGGAGAGGTTGTAAAGCAATTTGGCATCAAAGGCAGGGAAGAAATATAAATCCTTTCGTGGCACTTGCAAGGTCTGATTCTGCTCTGAAACTCCTTCAACAGAAAAATCAGGAGTAGTAAGCAGCAAGGACAGCACATGTCACCTCCTAATTCCCAAAACACCTGACTTAACAGTAAGAGCAATGGTGCTCCAAATTTTGTTGTTCATCGTGCTTATGAAAGCCACAAGAATCTGGCCACATAGAACAGCTTTTATAGACAAACACACCCACACATGCTTTCACCCAGAAGCTTTTCCAGATTTTCCTTTGAAAATTCTGCTTAACAAACTTCTTCAGATGAATTCTGCTCACTCTCATGGATTGTCCTGTTTGTCTCCTATGGACCCCATATTTTGCTTCATCATGTGCTTAAAGAAACCAAATTGCTTTCCCCAGGTACTTCTCAGATAGAAATAAACTTCAGTAGGTTATTCTCTCAGGAAAAATTGTCAAACATTTGGAGAAGTGCTTAAAAATGGCATTTATTCAGCACAACTCATCAAGCTGCTCTGAAAAACATAAGTACTGAGGACAGCTGGAGAAAGGTTAGAAAAGCAAGCTACGCTGACACTGCTCTCGCTCTTCCTTCCAGGAGTCCCACGTTTGATGTTACACCAAGCTCTGTATTTGAATTGGCTTGCTCCCTTCCTCCATCCTGCCTCATTCCACCGCTTGCACATACACCCGTCAGTTTAATTCCTTCAAAGAAGAAAAAGAACAACACGGTTCCTTCTCCCTGCCCTGTAATAATGAAAAACTGCACGAGAAGAGAGAGCAATGCATACAGGGACTCCTCTTACCCCCCTTCCCAAATGCCTCCAGCGCGCTAAGCTGGGGGCTGGCACCCGCTCACTTGATTAAAGTGCTTCCTGCTTTTGAGATTGCTTTCCCCCCCCCCCCCCAAGAGACTGGGTGGAGCTCTGCTTTATTTCTTCCCCTCTTCAGGGCTTGCTTGTTTTATATTTGCCCGTTCTGAAAGCTATGAGTCACACTTTGATTTACAGCCTGTCCCACTAGAGACAGGAGACCCTAATGAAAGAGCAGGCTGCAAGGGTAATTAATACCTACCAGACATTCAACTGTACTATTAGTGAGTAATATGTGCGTATGTGTATGCGTGAGCACCGTCAACAGGCAGAGATGAACAGGCAGAGATGATGGCCACATCAGTACAGCCCTCAGCACCCTGCTAACCCACAGCCATGGCCATTGACAAAGGAGAGACACCCAACCGAAATCTCTGTTGTGGGGAGCAAACCTGGAAGGGTGGGGGGGTCACGATGAGACGAAGTAACTGCGGGGAGCCAGGGACCGGGTTGCTAGTGAGGGATACAGGAGGGAGGCTGGCGCAGCGCATTGATTGGGGATGCTGCGATGGAGAGAAGTCGGGAGGGTGATGGATCACCCCTGCTTAAAACAAACAAAAACCAGGCAGCTTGCCAGGAACGGCTTAGGCCAGTTTCATTAAAACTCTTCATTCATCATGCTGAAATGAGGCGGTGTTTGTTATTGCAGCGGTGGTGTGCTGGTGCAGTAGCTATTAGGAGAGTGGGTGGCAATACAGAGAGGGGGCAGTGGGAGGAGATGGGAGGGTAATGAAGGATGGAGGCGACTGGGAGGCGACAGGGCTCAAGTATCACTTACCATCCGCTGAAGGGACTAAAAATCACCCTCTATCTGCAGCATGGAACTGGGCTGATAAGGCTTCGCATCCATCCAGCCAAATCCCCGGGATGAGAGAGGATTCCCTACTTCCAGGTGTATTTATTCCCCTCATTAGACCAAATAATGGCACCACAACATGCTGGGGCTTGCTGTGGTGTCAGGCTCAGCTGTGGCCATGAATCCACTTAATGTCACCTCAGGAAATCCTAACAGCGTGATGCTCAAATAAAAGCACTGCACCTGCCTGGAGAAGGACTGGATGGATCTCTTAGGCCTTTTCCATCTCTGCAGTCCATGTTAGATCCTGCTCTCACCGCCCATACACCCAGGGAAAGCAGAAACCAGCAGGCATGGAAACTGCCTTGCTATGTAGCTAAGACTCCCTCACTCTCGCGTTTCCTTCCACTTTCCACTTCATTGCGTCTCCCAGGCAGCTCTGGGGACACAACACTGTCAACACGATGCACGCCACCATGCCCTGGCATGAACTAATGAGGGCACGACGCTACCTGCCGAGTGGCTTTGTGACCAACGTTAATGCCAGGGTCAAACCTCCTCAAAAGATATAGTCTTCCTGCCCACCCGTGTCCAAACAAATCTCTCTCTGAACTTTTTCATCAGGCTCCTAGTCGCTGACCCACGTGCCCTGCAGTTGCAGGGCTGGCGTTAAAGCCAGGCTTTGTTTTTAAAGCCCAGTGACTGCAATTCCCCTGGAGAAATCAGGCTCCATGTAAGTGTACCTATTAAATGACATCCATGTTAGCCCATTCGCAGGGGTTGCAGTTGTGTAAGGTCTATGTGCTTGTATGTGCGAGGGAAAGGGAGAGAAGGTGAGAGCTCATTTTGTTGTGATGTGTTTTACCGAGCAGCAAGAGACATTGCTTGTACACTGATAACAGAAATCCAGGAACGCAACCATCTAAGGCTTGAGATGGGGGAAAGAAACGTGTGTGTGTGTGTGTATGACAGGGAACATGTACACTATTGACTTATCTTCATGCGCACCCAACAAAAGAGAGCCTTGGGGTGTGCATGTGCGTCTGTCGAAGCTGCATCATCAGCCTGGCTTGAAATCACAGACCTTGAGCTCCCCGGTCTGAGCTTCTGCTAGGCGTGAGAGTTGGTATTCATTTCCATAGTGGGCTACCCTTCCAAGAGAAATAGCTTTGTATGTATGACCGAAACCACAAGCAACCTCAACAGCAAGAAAGCTGACTCTGGGGAGACATTTGAAACACAGAAGTAGGTACCCACAGGGCTCTCAAAGGAAACCTTAGCATCCCTCTCTGCCACGGTGCTGGTGACAGGCTGGTAAGCATCCCTGCACATCGTGGTGCTCACCCTCGTCGCATCCCAGTTATGGAAACAGGTATAGTCTCATTGCGAGAGTAAGAGATAAGGCTACGCTGGTTACAGCTGTCAGCTGAGGAAATGCAATATCTCCCAGTCCATCTCGGTCGCAGCTAAGGGGTGTTTTTGCTATGTCCTTTGGTGTCACGAGGTATAGGCTACAAACTAGCGTTCTCACTGGCTATGTTTTAAAGTATCTACTGTAACAACAGCAGCTGCATAATGGTAATTAGTATTGGCCCAAGATTTTTGAAAGGAACATTTTCTGGGAGAAAATTCAAGTTGAGCAGAAACGGCATGTTTTGCAGGAAAATACAAATTGTGCTGAAATCTTCAAGAAAAATTTTCATGACAGCATCTCATTTGGGTAAGGCTGAAAAAAAGTTGGTTTTGCATTGTATGAATATAACACAAAGGGGAAGTTAAATGCTTTGTATGGTTGAAGCAAAACATTTTAGATTCTTTATAAATGCTTCCAATATTATAAATTTCCCCACCACCTTTTCTCAGGTCAGGTGACATAAATTTTGAAATCTTAGATTTTCCACAGATGAAAAACTGGTTTTCAATCACTTAAAATGTTCCCTAAGGATATATTTTTTGGCATTTTTACAAATTCCCATCTACTTTTCAGTGAACAGAGAAATAAATGCCTTCTCCCCAGCAACGCAGACGGCACAAGTATTCTTTCAGTGGAGACAACCTCAAATCTGAGCTGGCGTTCCTGACCTAGCAGTTTTGTGAGCCAATGGCCAAGTAGCTACCAACATCCATATTGCTCATGTCATTACACACCTATGCCTGTTATTTGGTAGCAGACCTATTTAGGCTATAGATAGCTTAGATTTGCCTGCAGGCACTGCAAATCGTAACCCTCCATAGGATTGCTATAACTCTGCGTCAGAGCCAGGGACAGGACTTAAGCCTCACACCCCAACATCCCCAGTGCCCTGTTCTTCCAGACAAACAACGCTCATTTCGTTCCAAGCCTACAAGCGTAGGGCTGGTTTTCCAACGTCCGCCTTGCCTTAGCTCATTAATAACTCACTCACTAGAAAGTTTCTCCTAATGCTTGACCTAAATATTCTCTGCACTTCCCCTGTTGGCTAGTGAGAATAATTGGTCTCTCTCTCCTCTTTGCAACACATTCCTGCCTGTATCAGCGGGCAGGCCTCACGGCTCCCTTCTGCCTTCTCTTCTCCAGACTTCAATGGCATTACACTGGGGGTGATGGTGTAATTTGGCCCACTCACACCCGGCTCTCTCAGCCTTCCCTTCAGAGGTCTTCCTGTGCGTGAAGAATTTGTCTGGTTTTCTCCGCTTTAATGGTGCACAGGGGTGTTCTCCCTGCTTCTCCGATGTGTGTCCGGCACAGCTGTGCCTCAGGAAACCGGATTTAAAGAGAATGATATTTGCCCATTTACATCGATTGTGGGACTGAAAGGTTCTAACAAACCCTATTCTAAAATCAATTTTTCTGACTTAAAGGGCCCCTGCTGTATTCCAGTAACGAGAATAAAATATTGCATTTCACCAAAATCCTATTATACTGTCATGAATATTCCATCACACTGTCAAGAACCAGGCAGTGGTTCTCTATGGTGTCTTCCTTATTGATGGGCAATCATCTTGCTTAAAGGTTCAGTTTGAACAAGGTCTCAAGAGGCCCAGACCCTTCCCTGCAGTGTACCAAAGCCCAGTGGTTCCTCCTGAGCAGCATCTACCCTGGTGACCCCTGCCAGTGCAGATCCTCCTCCATACTGCACCGAGTGGGCCACCGAAGATCCTTGGCATCTTTCAAGAGGTGGCTATCAATCCGCAGGATTAGGCTCTGAGCCGTGAAACCTCAGAAGAGAGAGGTGACATCTGGGGCTGCTTTCCTGCAGATGCCACTGTGCGTGTTCAGGAACCAGGGCTGCAGCTTTTTCTCTCAAGCACCAGCTCTTTGGGTCATCTTGGGCCACCACGTCATTTTACCACCATGTCCTCAAGCTGGTAATTTTTACCAGCAGCCCCAGGAAGCTGAGCAACTCCGATTTAATGCTTGGTGTAACACCCCAGGACATACAGGGAGATGCCAGTCCTAAGAGCTATGCATATGCACTCCCTCCTTACCAGCTTTCTCACAGACCCCACATCAAGGCTCAGACATTTCATCTTGGCCAGAGCGGGAAAGGGGAAAAACAGAAATAAAATCTGAATCAAAACTTCTGAAAAGTTATGGAGGATAAAAACACTTGAGTCCAGATCCAGGAATAAATTTTACAGCTGGCACCTGTTTGTCTTCATTACAAACGAAATGCAAGGCTCTGATTACACCACAAGCTTTAAGACACTTAAAAGCTAACTGTGGATCAAACTTTTTCAGATGAAGCCATGTTCTACCCATTCAAATTAGTTCCTGCTTTCTCCAGATGGTCTCTCCCATCACTTTCCTAAGCTAAAATAACTGTGTAAAGGAATCCTTCTAGGTTGTCTTCCCACCTTTCATTTCAAGGATACTGCTATTTCTTCCACTCCTCTCACAAGGAATGAGGAATGTGGGGCCCTGCAGCGGTGCCTCCTTCATTAAAAACACAAACTAAAACACAAGAAATTCCACCTGAACATAGGAAAACACTTTTTAACTACGAGGGTGCTCAAACACTGGAACAGGTTGCCCAGACAGGTTGTGTAGTCTCCATCTGTGCAGATACTCAAAACCCAGCTGGATGTGGTCCTGGGCAACCTGCTCCAGCTGGCCCTGCTTGAGCAATGGGGTCACACTAGATGGTGTCAAGAGGTCCCTTCCACCCCAACTGTTCTGTAATTCATTCATCATCCCAGGGCTCTGCTTTGCTGAAATTGGGGATTACGCAGCAGTTTTCACACAAAAAAATATGGAATACAGAAAATCTTTTCTAAGAGAGGACCCACCCAGCAAAATTCATTAAAAACTAAAACCCCCATTACACAGATACACTGAAAATATGATAGCTGCACAAGTATGCTAACACAAGGAAATGCTAGAACTACATGGCACAGCCTTCATCTTATTCCTTAAATAACAAGATGTATTATGTCACTCACTTTTCTTCATAATTTATGCAGCACACAGAACGAGTGAGGCAAGGTTCCTCGACTCCATGACTTAATCTGTAGCTTATCAAACCTTAATATTCTCCTAGTGTAGTTTGCTCTTTCCTTCCCTCTTGTCTCTCTTTCTTTCTCTTTCTTCCTCCCTTCCTTCTCCCTCCTTCCTTCCTTTCTCACTTCCTTCTTTTTTCTGTCTTTAAAAAAACAACAAAAACACGATTAAAACCCTGACAAAAAGAATAAATGGACATCTTTGAGCCTATAGTTGAGATTTCCAAGGCTGCCTGAGGGGTTTACATGGACAACTCTCATTTATTTACTTGGTAATTTCAACACAAAGCCCTCTGACTCTATGGACAGAGCGTAGAAGGAGTGGCTTTCCTGCTCCCTACCCACATAAAAACCTTCTGGTCTTCCTTGGGGGAGTGAAGCTCCAACCCGTTTTTCCATTTATTGATGTTTTCTTGTGCATTGTGAGTATAATCATCACTGTGGGGAGAGGCAACTGTGCTAAGACCATACTTGAAGCGCACCGACCACTTCTCCACTTGGAAAGGTGTTACTCCACGCAGTAACAACCTGAGCAGCCTGCAACATGGGGAAGTGGCTGTGACTCACCAAGACCCTTTGATATTCAAATAATTATGGACAATTATCCCAGAATATAGCCCCCACACAGATAAATATCTCCCCTCGCTTGCTACTCACAAACAAGGGTTTCCAAGTTTTCCCTGCCGAATAAGCGCAGCCGTGGTTTCTGTTCGGGTGTACCATCCTGACACACCGAGCGTCCTGGGCCACGCTCGCAGACCTCCTGAAGGGCTTCCCCAAATCTTTCAGGAGCGGCGAGTAAGGAAAAGGCATAACAACCCACGGCTGCCATTTCTGGCAGGTAACCAGCAACCTGAGACCTGCTCCATACAAACCAGGACTTTTTGGGGGGACTGCTGGACGCTGCCAGACCCCGCTCTATCCGTCAGGCTCGGTTAATTCGTTCTGCCCCCTGCCATCACACGGGATCCCCCCCAGCTCCACGGCCAGACCTCCCAGGCTCAGGGGGGCCGACGGACAAAAAATTACAACCTCAAGTTCGTACGTAGAGCCTTTCGCCTGGAATTGGCTGGAGCCAGGCGGGATGAGACAAGAGCCGCAGCGAGCGGCATGGTGGTAACAGATAACCTGGGTTTGCCGGCCCGGCTGCCCTCGGCGGAGGAGATGAGCACGTTATCTTCCAGCTGCACACGCCTAGCAGCTGCTTACAGTGATCCAAAGGGAGATTTAGGCGCACGCACGCAAACACAAAATACTTCACGTCTTTTCAAAATTTTAAATCAAATGGGTTTATCTGCTCCCAAGAAGAGAAATAAAATGGGAGGAATGCACCGTGCTGCTACACCTCTCCCTCGCAAAGGTGTCCCATCCGTGGTCGGGGTGCTGCGTGGGGCTGTTCTCAGATGGCTTTTCTTCAGCAGGGATAGCAAATGCATCTTCCCAAGGCTTTTTCCCCAAAATGAAAAGGAAGAAATGAGAGAAGGGATTCTTGTTGAATATAATACCCCTTTGAATCTATCCTGGGTGCAAATATATGCCTGTATCTCTCACAGTTTTTCATATTTTTCACACACCTGATAGTACAATATTGGCTTCTCAGAGCATCAACCCCTAGACTCTTCTCTCACCTCCAGCACAGACACACCGTCCTCCAAAGCCCAGCCCAGCCCACCTCACACCTCCACTGACCCATGCCACATAGATCCCAACATAGACCACTAAAACCTTCATTTCTTCCCCTCCCTCCACCGCACACACGTATCACCCTTGCCCTGACATAAACACTCAGCCTCAAGAGGCACAAAAGCACAGGACATTTTGCTTGAATACAGAACCCTCGCTCCACACTCCTCCCTTCCCCAAAGCCTCACCTAAAGAAGCAGGAGATATCCCAGCTCCTCACCTCTTGCTTCCTCCTCTCATTACATCACAGACTGCAAGGACATGGCTTCTAATAACGTATATAACATCTGCTTTAAACTAAAAAAGCAGCAAGAAGCATCACGCATTGCTGGCTTTTAGACAGAACTTATCTGCAAATAAAACAGACAATGTGCCTGTGTGCTCATTTGGGGTCTTTTGTTTCACGGCTGATTATTTAATTTCAAGTGCCCTGAGAGTCTTAGGCATTTACCACAAATGAATGAAGATGCAGCTCCTGTGTGTCAGGAATATACAAGCTCAATTCAACAGGATACAATGAGTGAAGGTCATGAACAAGCAAGGGGATAAGCAGAGGCACGAGTGGGTGGTTAAAGGCAGATCATTATTACTCAGCAAGGCTCGGACATAAAATAATGGCTTCTGCTTAGTTTGTTTTGGAGAGGCTTTATTGGCTCTTTCTCTTCCCATAGGCAAAAGAGGGAGGAGGATTTCACCTGGCTGATCGGACTTGAGGCTTGGCAAGTAGTTTCCTGAAGAAGCTTGGGTACGGTGCAAAAGGTTAAGGAGAACATCCAGGCTGTCACACAGTACCCTGAGACACGCAAGGTCCAAGCTCAATCGCCCTTGGCTCTACCTACCACCCAGGGACAGAGAGAGGACAAGTCAAAGCACGGACAGGCTAAACCCAGACCCTAGCGTTCACTGCAAAACGGGGTGCTGCAGAGAGGAGGACACTGGACGAAGGCTGCAGGACTTCCAAACTGAGGGCAAGGGGTCGGAGCTGGAGATGCCGAATTTGATTTGGTCCAGCTGTCAAAATCCATCCGTGACAATGGAAATCCTTCCACCCTTTCCAGAGGTGCTGGGGGAGTCCTCCATCAGTCCTGAGGCTCAGTCTGAATTTCCTTTATCATTTGGTCTTGCACGAGGCTCCAGCTGAGTCAGGCGTGTCCAGCTCCTTTGCTGTGGAGTGGCACAGCCCACGCTTTTTGAATAACGCACGGTCTGCAACCACAGGTGCTTGTTAAGCAAACAGGTTTCCTACTTATCCGCGTTTACTTTTTCTGAATCTCTGTGGTTATTTTGCTGTGAACGTTACAGCTTTCAACAGTACATTTTGGTCCTTATCAGATAAAAAAAGAAACGAGAAAAAAAAAAAATGTCCAAAACATTTTTGTCTAAATTTGCCTGCCAGTCACAATTTTCAACTCAAAAAGCTCTCTGGCACAGCACTAGAAAAGCTATAAGCTGCAGAGCTGCATTATTCAGTTTCCTCCATCTCTAGATATATTATTTAACTTCTTGGCAATAATGTCAGGGACGTAATCCAATAGAAATGCAGAGAAACAAAGGAACCCAAAATTTCAGAACAGCTCAAATTGGTTTTCAGTGCTTACTTTATAGAAACCGAAAAAAAGAAAAGGGAAAAGAAAAAAGGAGGCATAGCGTTATCAGTGTAGAGGTGACACAGCAGGCACCCACTCACGGAGGCAAATCTAGAACCCCCTGCCTTCGGCTTCTAGCAGGAAATCTTTAGCTACCGGAGTCAAAGGAAAACTCCCCTGGCTGCTGCCTGTCCCCTCCATGATCCAACAACACTCACCCACTCACCTCCCTGTCAGGTTAAAAGCTACATTTCTCAAAGAGAAATTTATTGAGTGACCAATCTCATTTACATGCCCCACTACTCAGCTTCCCCAGGGCAGGATAAATTTCTTTTTCACAGGTGTCCCTGAGGCTGACTTACCCAGAATGCGCGTCCCCATGGGTGAGATATCATGAACATAAACCACCCATTCCCAGCACACTCCCCGGTTGTGTTTGCCACCCGAATCCCACTTGTACTTAGCCTCGGTTCTCTCTAATATTCGTTTGTTCTTGCTGCAAGATCATCAGGGTAGGAACCTCGCTCTTTTTTATAGCGGTAAAATGCCCACAAGGAATAACAAGAAGAAGGAGAATCAATGTTTATAGTTTACAAGGTGCCTTGAAATTCTGAGATTAAAGGTCCTTTTTGCTATTATTCTAAAGTACGCTCTTAAACAAATACCTGCTGTTCTCAGATACCAGAATACGTCCGTTTTCTTCCATTATTATTATTACTCTAAAAATGTTAAATGGCCCTTCATTTTCTTCAAGGATCAAAAGCGCTTACGGCAAACACCAATTTGTTCCTGACGCTGAGGAGCAAGCTGAAGCACTGAGAAACCAAGTACACACGAGTCCGTGGCCGAGACACGAAAATAGATGCCCCTGATCCCATCCACACTGCCTTCACTCCAAGGTGCGCTTTATCACTGCACGAGGAGCACGCATTAAAGGTGGGGTGGCAAAGACTTTGCAAGCGCAAAGACCAAAACTGATTGGAGAAGAGGCGAGAGGATTTGCTGCGAAGGTGAAGCACCGCAGAGCAGATGATGCCACCAAGCAAAGATTTCTTTGACGGGGAGCATCTCTGCATTCTCCTAGTCACGCCGAAGGGGAGGGGGGACATCTGCCCGGCTGATGCTCAGTAGCTCAGAGATTATATATTTATAACACTTTTTATATTGTCAGACCTTTAAGATCATAAAATATGCTCTGTAATGCACAGCATTACAGTTAGACGTTTAGCGGGAGGGGTTTAGGAATAAAAAAACCCTCTCCACACACTGAGCAAGTCCAAAGCAACCTGGCTACTCAACAATAAAAGCTCTTAAAAATGCAGTGCAGTTGTTTGATATAGGAAGGTTCAAAGAGATAGCAGTAGACCAAATATAACTTTAATACAACAGTCTTCAGCTACCAGCTTTTTGTGAAACTTTTAATGGCTGTGAGGCTACGGAGAAGTGCCTGCCAAAGTCCCTATCCCAGCACAACCAGTGAGTGTCCCGCAGATGTTTCCAGTTCAGAGCTTCTCACATCTTTGGTCCCCAAGCTACACGTTAAGTGTGGCACAGAGATCACTGCAAAGGACAAATTGTATTATAAACCCCACACTATCAAGAACCCTCCTGGGGTACTTTTGGATGCCAAAATGCAATCTGGATTCATGGGATTTTACCATTTGAACACGCAGGCGGAGCGTTTCAAACAACCTCTTGCTCACTGGTGCTGGTGGGATGGTGGAGAAGAATTTACTTGGAAACCAGGCAAAAAACCTTAGCAAAATCTTAGACAGCTGAGAAACCTGCTCAACAGCATCCTAAAGTTTTAGCAGTCTGGTCTACTAGATTGAACTCCAGACACTGGACCGGTCCAGCTCAAGCCCTGCAAACAGAAAGGAAAAACAGATCCCAAGCCCTAATATCCGGACACCAACCTAGCCAGACTTTTCCAGAGCATCCATGGAGGTCAAGGCAGCACTCTGGTTCAAGCCTTCTGCCTATAAGATGCCAGAAAAGCAGCAGAGGAAAATGGAAGTGATCGACTTGCTCATCAGCTCACAGCCTGCAGGCACATAGCAAATCTGGGGAGCCGCTGCCCACCACGTACAACAGGATGGTACAGGCACTCGTGCAACGTGCTGCCCCGCAATACAGGAGCTCGACTGTAGGTGCCAAAGACCGGGAGGTCACAAAACTGCATGGTGTGAAACGGTCCACAACCGCGGCACTCCTTTCTCCCTGGCAGCACAGCCAGCACCCCCACATTTTAATTAATTCCCGTGGCTGAAGGGGAGCGGCAGTGGCTGAAGGAAAGTTGTTGCCTGACGATGCCCAGCAGGGTACAGACCCAAGCTTGACACCTTTGCACGGAGCCCCAAGCATCAGAGCAAGCTCGTTGAAGGGTAGGGTGGCAGAGAAAGCCGCAGGTGGATAAAATGCCTAAAAAGCCGCCGGCACGCCTGCCTCTCCCTCCGGGGACTCGGCAATCATGCAAGCCTCCGAACAAGAAGGGGGGGACCGGCGCAGCGATGGCTCCCAGGGCACAGCTCCCATTCCCGCAGCTCCCGGTCCCGGGGGGGTCGGTGCAGGTCAGCCCGGCAGGCAGCCGTGGGCTCCCACCACCCGCTCCCAGGGAGGCGAGAGGGCATTGCTCCCAGCCCTCGCTCCGGCGACGCAAATGCCACGGGAAGCGATGCCGCGCGTCCCCATTTGTCACCAGGGCCAGCATTAACAGAATGTTTAAAAGTCATGATGTCATCGCTATTAATCAGGGCCCCGCTGGGCCATGCTCCGGCGCTGCATATTAATCACCAGCGGCCCCGGGACTCGCTTATCTGGAGAGGCTAAGTTTAGATCCATAAAACATGATTTATTTTTAAAAGTAGGATTATTAAAGATGAGCTACAGCCTCGTTCGCACTCCCGCTGGAGCCTCCTTTAGGAAAAGGTTGGTATTTTGGAGTTGGTACGGAAACCGACCTTATTATTTTGAGCTTGAGAAAGCTGTCAGGTGTGATGATAGCCTTTGAATGTCTTGAATCTCGCCCCTACAAAGGAGAATCATCCCAGTGCCCCAGCAGAGTCACAGCTTGGGGATAAACCTCCCATTTGAATCACTTTCAACTACAGGTGGGACAGGGCTAACATCTCAGCAAGGAGAGCAGCTGATGATGAAAGGCTGGTTAGATACAGACCTGAGTGCTGCCGCGATGGTAATAAATGGCAGTGTCCCACCCCATATGCCTGGATACGGCCTTCACTAACAGGTGAGCCCTTTTAATACTGGCCCATAACCGACATCTAGCATATTAACTTATTTTTTGTGCTCTGCAAAGTGCTTCTGTTGAATCAACAGTATGATTGATCCACACAAATGAATTCATAAAAGCCTGCCTGCACTCAAATTTACACGAGTTTAACTACAGTAACTTTAAAAATCACTTTAGCTCTGGTCCAATCCACACACGGGAACTGTATCGGTTTAAGAAAATCATTTTCTAAATCAGTCTGCTAAATTTGATTTGACTCCTTGCTCATTTTGCTCATACTTTGGATTAAAGAGGTTCTGGTGCCAGTTTGGTGTGCACAGGAGACATTGCGTGGGGTCCCCCAACCCAAACCAAGAGACTCCACCAATCTGTTCCAGCAGTTCAGCTAACACTGTTCATAAGCCAACCCAGTTAAAACCAGTGCAAATCTCGTGTGTGGGGCCAACCCAAGAGATTTGGCAGACAGAGCAGGAGAGAGGAAAGCCTCGCCAGCACAAGACGCAGGACATTCATTCCGTCAGCAAGGCAAAACTTGCTCCTTTACTGCCCGCAACAGCCATCAACAACGATCGTGGTACTCTCACAGAAACCACGGGGTGATACTGGGTCCCCACACGGCTGTAGGAATCGTACGGGGACCTGTGTCACTGCCACGCCACCTGGTCCCACAGGGTTAGCTGCCATCGAGGCAGAAGAGCCAAGCCCAGCCCTGCTCCTCTCTGGGGACAACCGCCCAAACCCTGATGGCCCACGGGCACTGTCCTGCTGCTCTCGCCACCATGGGGAGCGAATGCTGAGTCATTTGACAGCTTCACTGCTCCCAAGCTAGCGACCCAGCTTCTCTGCCTGCCTTCTTGGCCACGCCATCACCTCAGGCGGGGCTGTGCAGTGAAGCTCATCCGAGTGAGCATGGGGCCTCTTACTTGTACGCTGAGAGAGACGTAACGCTGCGATCAGTCATGTTGACAAGCCTTGGGATTCCATCTGACAGCAGCGAGGGGACTCAGCAGACCAGGATATTCATCAAAGTGCTTAAATATGAAACTGGCTGGCTATTCACTGTCATCTCAAAGGAGCCAAAGTTTGGCCTGCCGGTCTATAGTCAGTGGAGAAACAACCCCTTATGGCTAAGCTGCTCATTCAACCTATACCTCTCCCTTCGGGTCAGGCTTTTGATAAACGTGGTCTCACATACAGCTCTTTCCCATTGCCTGCCTGTGAATTCCCCAGGTCTGGATACCTTGACTGTCCACGTCGCGTTTCAGAACGAATCTTCTGAAACCCAAGAGCCAGAGGTTCACGCAATCTTACTGCGGAGGGGTCCTGCAGCCATGTGAGCTGATAGCAGGGCCGGCGTAGGGGGGAAGACTCGCAGAGCATCCTAAATGACAAGGTTAAGTTGCAATCGCCTGTTAGCTGTACCTAATGTAATGAATCAACACCCTGCAGATAACAAACACAATTACCACGCAATTTACCAGCACATCTCTTTGGGAGGCAGGACCATAACGCGGTCCCTCCACCTCAGAGTGTCTGGAGCTGAACTCACCTTGGAGGGCTTACCCTGACTGACACTGCTATGATTTTCTGCAGAGTCTTTACAAAGCCCAAACTAGGGGAGTGGGGACATTACATTTAAACAGGTATGGTGGGCTTTTTGGTTTTTGCTTTTTTTCTTTTGGGTTTGCTATCTTTTGTGATCCAAAGCAAAGGATGGAAAGCGTAGGGTAAAGTCTGCAAGGAGATGAAGTCCAAGCCTTTAAAACTCTGCTTTTCCTTCTGGTGGGAGTAGGATTGAATGTCCACCCCAGACAGGCCGGCCCTGGCAGAGTGAGATAAACAGAAGCAGTGACGGCTCCAGAGCTGCTGCTCAGAAAAAAGAAACAGGACCAGCACTCTCCCCACCAGGTATGATTAGGCAGCTCTCAAACAGGGCAAACACAGGGCTTTGGCTCAACTTTCCCAACAGAAACCACGGAATGAACATCACCGCTTACTTCCTCTTCCACATCTCCAGGGCGCTGATGCCCTCTGTGGGGAAAGCTGTATGGGGGACTTACCCAAAAAGAAGGCACTCTTTTCTGCCATCCACTCCTGCACTTCTCCTCTTTCCCATTCAAATCCCCTGTGAACCATCCTGTTTAAATCCCTGGTTTACTGCAGTTGGCTCGTCGTGTTCCTCTGCTCATTAGGCTGGCAGCACAAGCTCAGTTGTGTTTGCGCTTCAGCATCAGAATTTCTGCTGTGAAGTATGACTGTCATCCACTTGCCTGGACATGATGTTCCTAAAAGTAGCCTCATCCTTGTTTTCTTTCTCTCTAACAAAACAGGCAGTTTCTCTACCTGAACCTTGATCACCAAATTCCCTTCTCAGATCCTCACAACCACTCCCTCAGTCTCCTCCTCTCTACATAAATTATTACTGCTAAAACTCTTCCTTGCCAAGCCACCAGCCCACCTCAAACCTTCCACTGAGTTCCTTCTTCCTCAGGTCAGAGGACGGGCATCCACTTACCCCACACGCATACTGGGTCTCCTGTGATGAACAGCTTAGCCACAGCCAGCTGGAGATGAGGACGCGTAAGCTGGGTGTGATGAACCCCCAGCAGTATTCCCTACTCATGACAGGAGCATGCCTACAAGGGAAAATCCCACTTCTGACAGAGCCAAATAACTTATCCCGTCTGGAGCAGATTCATCCTGCAACTTGGAGGGAGAGGAAGCAATTAAAAGCTCCTCATATTCAGGGATCTCAGCGTAAGATGTAGGAAACCTGGGGCTGGTTGTGTGCCTATACCAACAGTACAGAGAAGCCACGCCAAGCAATGCAGAACTGCAGCAGCATGGACGTCACCTTCCTGCCCTCCTCACCCCATCCTTGTAGGGTCCACCATGTCCCACACCCACAACACCCCAAACACTTCTACCACACAGAAAAAGGCAGAGGCAGATGAGCAGCAGCGCTCCCCTCAGCATGGGCGAGAGGCTTTTTGGGTTGGGGACGCCTCCGGCGGTTGTGCCCTACTGCCGGTGCCCTCCGTCTCTTGGACTCTCCAAGCAAACCAGAAAGATCGCATGTCCTCGGACTGCTGTACGGGGGAATTGGGACTTCATTATCTTGTGGAACTGGTGATGAAAAGCAGTATCTCTGCACATCTCGGGGCTCCCGAGCGCAGTTTGTACCAAAGCCTTGCTAACTGTTTATTATTAAGATCTAAAAATCAGTTGCGTGTCTTTGTAACTCCTGTTCTCGATTGATGAGCAGAGGGCCCCGAGGGAAGGGAAAACATTTTCCAGGGAAGACGCTTTTAACATCAGAAGGCAGGAAACCAAACAGCATTCCTCATGCCTCTGCTTTACATGCCGGGTGCAGCGTTCGCCCCGTGCAAGCGCGGTGGAAGGAGCGAGCTGCCCGGTCCAGCTGGCCCCAGGTGGGTAGGGAGCACTGGGCTGCTCCCCATTGCCACAGGGCATGCAGCAGCACTACTGAGCGGAGAGGACAAGTTCTTGCAACCATCCTAGCCCACCGATCTCTCCCCCCC
Source organism: Haliaeetus leucocephalus (assembly GCF_000737465.1). Lineage (NCBI taxonomy): Eukaryota > Metazoa > Chordata > Aves > Accipitriformes > Accipitridae > Haliaeetus > Haliaeetus leucocephalus. The sequence continues at coordinate 19,729,689 of NW_010972664.1, forward strand.
TAAAACTGCAGGGGAAAAAATTGCGGAAACAAGCTCCATACCAATATTTGAGTCACCCAGTTATAGTTTGATCTCCCTTGGGAGCAAGGGGAGGTCTCTTGAAGTTCTCAGCAGCGCCTGGTCACACAGTCTGGGCCAGCAGGCGAGAACGTCCAGCTCCCAAGTATTTACTTTTTTGTGCTCTGTGCCCTGCCAGGGCAAAGAATGTTCTGTCCCTCCAGATGCATAACACGTGAGACAAGAGCAGACAGGCTCTTTCCTGAATGCTTTGGGCACTGTTTTTATCACCTGGCATCCTGAACTATGATTTCTAAATCTGGGCAAAGCAGCTACCAAACAATCTCTTTCTGATTTGGTAATGACTTAAATAATCCATACAAGCATAAATGGCTACAGCTAGTAGCTGTAGTTTCAGTGAACTGAAAATCTTGCTTGTGTGAACTCATCAAGAAGAACCTTCAACTTCTAGTAGCTCCAAAACCGGCTTCAGTTTACACACACCCTTCTTTCTTTCCTCTCTCTAACGACATGCATCTTTTTTCAAACTCAAAAAGGTCAGGCCAGGAGTGTCTGTGCTGTACCCAGAGGTACAGGCACTGCACAGATTGGAATATCTGACCACATCACCACGCTTAATCAGTCTCCTGCTGGCATCCACTGTGGATCCAGTGCTTTCGCAGCTCCACCACGGCGCATCTGCACATCTTGCAGAGTGGGCACACAGCAATGCAGAAGTGCCAACAGTCTGCTGCAATGGGTGAAGGAATCTGAATGTATAATGTATTGCACTGTGTTTTGATGGATTCTCTTGCTCAAATGGATGTAATAGTTTCTCTAGCTCAGCTCCAGAACCTGGATTCACAGACTAGCACTGTCTGTGCTGTCCAGTGTCACTGTACAGAGTGCCCTCAAGTTGTAATTAAGATTTAACCACAAAGAAGAAGTGCACTGCTATGCTGCAAAGCCTTCCAAGAGCCAGGTCCCTATCTGAGTGAAAATACTCTTCAGTTCTATCACAGTATCAAATCAGGGCTGGTTTGAAATGTGAGACTGAATGATGGCAAATGTGTATATCAGCAATTGCTTCCTTGCTGAGAGACAAACCAGGAAAACATGGCTGTGACAGATCCAGCAGAAGGACCAGGTCAGAGGGGACCACAAAAACTAGAAGGATTCTTTCCCAATCCTCACCTCACCCCACAAGCAAAAGAAGTCAAATCTCTTCTCTGAATATTTTCCTTTGGTTCCTGGTTGCATCTCTTTAGAAGGCAGATCTAATGAAAACACAGGAGAGTCTGTTCTTTGTGGCCATGAGGTTAATAAGAGTGGAACACAGGAGCAGCAGGAGCTGCAGGAAGAATAATTCCTTTTAAAGCTGGAGATAGGAAGCCTATAGGTGGTAAGTGTGACATTTCCACACGGAGGAGTCCAGCTTAATTACCTACAATTCAAAGGTAGAAAGTTATACATTAAGGCAGGCAAAAAGAAAGTGGTAGGAGAGGACAGACTTTGGCCGCTCATGAAGATTTAACATCATTAACTCTCCGGCTTCCAGGAATGTTACTGTATTTTCGCTGGCCAAATACCAATACAGCTAATTGCATTTGTGTTACCTGCCGTTCAATGAGAAATTGTCTCTTTCTCATTGCCTGCGCTGTTGTATACTACAGGAACACACAGCAATACCAAGCAGAGTGGTTCTACTTCATTTGTAGGTAAAACAATTCCTGTGTGCATTAAGCTTGGCTCAGCAAGACATTCAGACAACACCGAGGGGATGGAGCTGCTGTTATTCAGATGGCAGTCAGTTCTGGCATGCTGACAGGGACAGCATCCACAGGTGCTAAGTGCCTGAAAGTTATTTGGCAGAGCCTGCATGACTGGGTAGTGCTGGTAATCATAATATCTGGCCAACTGAATATCTGAGTCACCTATTCACCTACTCAGTATTTGTGTATGCTACAGACAGACATATGGTTTACAGCAAACTAGGGAACAGACACTGCTGCACACTCATTTCTTCGTCTTTCCCAGGATTCGCTGATGCATTTTCAGCTGAGACAGACACAGGCCAAACTTCCTTTCCAATATACCACTAAAAAGGCTATATTCTGACAGCTGTTGTTATTGCCTTCATCTCTTCTCTGTTGCTCATGCCTGATAAAATGAGGAACCGGTGGCCACCTCCGAGTTACCAGGCTCCCAAAGTCAGACGTACTGATAGGACCAAGATCTGGGTTCCCAGGTACATTTTCTCGTGCTATGAAGTCAGCGTAAGAGCCTCCCATCGCCCCTGTCCTCTTATCTGAATGCTATTTGCATCTGTTCAGTTGCACCGATACAACTGACCATGAGGCCACACAAAATAATTAGTTAAAAAGCCACCACCCTAAACCCCTGTAACAAAATCACATCGTTTCCCCAAGCTGACAGATGGGAGCTCGCCCCTGCCCCCAGCACCACAGCTCACACAGCAGAAAGCGCAGTACCGTGACGAGAGCTCCTTCCCAACCAGACAAGAGTGGGGAACCATTGCCCAGCCTGGGCTTAGTCCGTAAAGTAGTGTTGTTCTATTATAGACAGCAAGAGAGAAGGCAAGGGGAGGGAATCAACATCCACACGTGGATGTCAGAGAAAGCAAAACATTACATGGAGCCATCTAACGCTTTCTTTGCAGGGCACCGCTTTGCTGAATTCCCTCTGAGATGGGTCCCCTGATGAGCAGACGATGGCCAACAGGCCCGTCCCTCCCGCTCCTCCTGTGCTTCTGCTGCTGGACACAGAAGAGACACTGTATACCCACTGCGTTCACCGTGCACAGCTCCTCAGCTGCACCAGGACAAACAGTCACCGCCTGCAAGATGCCAAGGCTCAAATCTGATCACGTCTGCTTCCTTTGCCCTGCAACGCTGCAGTAAAGGCTGTTTCTGCTTGCGTCTGCTCTGAGTGCCTCCCTCCATCACCACCTCCCAGCCGCTGCAAGAGCAGGGCTGGGGGATCACTTTGGCATCCCCCTCCCGCGTCACTGTCTTTGCTGGCTGGTAAAAACACCCGTGACCAATGTGACCAGATGATCTCACGGACAAAGCAGCACCACTACTGGAACACCAGCCTGAGATGTTAAGCACCAGGGTCCTAGCGTAGAGATGACTTACACGCGTGATCGGGAGCACTTTGGGGAGACCCCTTCCCTTAGAACTGAAGCAAGAAGCCACATCCACAGCATAAATAGGGGGAAGGTCCAGAAGGGCTCCAGCTTTTTGCCTTTAAATAGTCCCTGCTGTCCTCAGCCAAGAAAACTGTTCCCCCCCTTTCCCTTTGTTCTCAAGCAAGAGGATTTAGGGAAAATTCAAAGGCGAAATTTTCAGAAGTTGACGTCTCCGAGGCAACTGAGGACAGAGACCTCTGATTTCTGAACACCCTTCCTCTCTACCTCATTCTGTATGCATTGGTCATAGGTGATTAAAGTGGCAGATCTGGAAGGGCAAAAAACTTCAAGAGTTGCAGTTTTATTATGGAGGGGCTGGAGTCTCTTCATAGCTGAGATTGTAATCAGTTTCCACTCTCAGCTCTGACTTAAATAACTCTTCATATGCATTCCTCTAACTTCAGCTCATAATTGCAGGATTTGGTATTGAAGCTAAAAAGATTGTTTTTCCCCCTTCCCTCCTCCTCACTGCAATTTGAAGAATTTGGACCTGTAATTCAAAGAGTTAGGCAATGCCAGACTGAACCTTTGCCAGACTAAATGGTTCCTTAGCTTCTTTCACTTGAGCAAACAAAGCAAAACAACCCCCTCCCCCCCCCAAAAAGGGCTTTTTTCATCTCCCTAAAAGACTCAAAACTCAAATCTCTTCAAAAACATATGCACAGGCAGCAGTTGCAGAAAATAAGGTGCAAGTCAGAAAGTCATAAACAACCAATGCATTCAGCTGTAATAAACTAAGTGTATAGTTGGTATTCTGGTAGCCAATGCTAGTTGGAAAACCTCCCAAAAGCTGAAATCACACAATCAAGGAGTTTTTCTGGTTTTAGACAAAAACGAAATCTCCTAAAAAACAGACGACTCTTTTCCACTGAAGACATGGAAAATTATCAAAACACTTTCCACTTGCTCTGGAAGCAGCAAATTGCTGCATACAGAAAACACAAAATTCTTCCTATGCTGTACTAAAGCAGATTAGACTTTCCATTACTTTGGCTCTGTTTTTTATTTCTAGAGGTTAAAGTTTTGGCCCCAATTATATGTGGAACCTAGTATTTTTGCTATTTGCATAAACCTCATGTTTGCACTGGATTCAATATAAAATACAATCCAGCCGTTTAGTTTGTTCCTACAAAAGTACCCCCCGCCCCCTAAAGAAAAAGAATCCATCTCTGCAAGTTGTAAATCTTCCATTTTTTCACACTGATTGCTGTTTTCAAATTTCTGCACGTGGCCAATTAACAAATCTTTCTAAAAAATCATTAGAAAGACAGAAATCAAGTGCCTTTGCAGTAGCGGAGAACATCATGTGGCAAAGAGCTGCCTTTCTCCCGTCTGTCCCTGACTGGCGCTCTGTAAGCCTTGCAGACGCTTTGGGTTTTGGCAATTTGTTCCCATACACGGGGAAGATTCCTATAAGAAATAGGGAACTACTGCAGCTGCCCATGCTGGAAGCGTGCAGGGCAGGGCAAGGGAGCAGGGCAGTCAACGGGCACAAATCCAAAGGTACCCAGAGTGGAAAGATGACGGGGGCAAACAGGGTCCTTAAGATGCTCATGAATTAGCCTGTACGGAGTACCAGCAGAAATATGGGCCCCACATAAAGAAATTAGACCTTGCGCAGGCTTCATTAATTTGAATTTAACGATTACTGTGACTTGCATCTGTAAAGAGTTATGCACATGTGTGGCTTGAGTCACACGTAGTTAGTTGTTCTGATGCCAGTAAGAATTCACAAACTTTATACAACTTACGTATGTATACGGGTACAGAAACCTCTGGCCGCTGCACTTAAACCTCCCTTCTAGGCATCTAATAGCCAATAAATAAGTAAGGGGAAAGGAAAGCAAATATATCTTGCTGTATGAGGTCTGGCAAAATAAGAGCTGACTTACTAAACGCCCTCCTGCACGTTCCAAAATGCCCTTAATTCTGCCTGCCTGGTGGGCAACGACTACCCATTTCTGAAAGACGCAATTCTAACAACCACAACCAGACATTCAAAAAATCATTGTCTACAGGAAAACAAATCCATGGAAGGCATGACGTTTTGACATCCTTCCCTCCTCTGGACAATTTAATCTGGCATGTAAGTAATGTACCGGTCTGGTTTGATGAAATGGACACTCTGACCCTTTCCTTACACTTGAAGATTGATTGATTGTTTGTACCTGAACAATTACACCTTAGCAAACAGGCAAAAAGAGAAACAAACCTTTGGCCACAATATTTAATTTGTGCTAGCAACATTTCACAGCTGTTACTTCCCTGTTTACTCAAAGGAACTTGCATCTTCCTTTGTAAAATGCTTTACGTTCCCACCCTCATTTCCATACTCTGCTGTAGGTAAAAACCTATTTCCTTTGAGTTCCTTAATTGAAATACATCTAATTCCACAGGCGCTTTCCAAGATTTGTTTACAGCAGAACTAGCCACTTAAAAAGCAACAATGTTTTTTAAAGGAACACATCCCCTTATTCATATTGCAAACAACTCTTCAGATTATTGTCAGGAGGACTATTCTCAAGTAAGTCTTGTCTTTTACCCTCTCCCTGTTAGCTTTTTGCACTCCTCTCAGCTTGGACAATGAAAATCAATGCCGCCGCTTTCCTTTTTCTCTCCAGTTTATTTGAGTATCAGGTGACAGGGGAGCAGGTTTTGTTTTAAGACAACCCTTTGCGCTGGAACTTTTAAAAAAATGAACTACTTAATGGGAATTATTTGCTCTTGGCTTGTGTGGGGAACAAAAAAAAAACAACCACCACCTTTTCTTTTTTTTTTTTTTTCCCCCTTTTTAAACAAAGCAAAAATTTGTCAGCCAAATAGGAATTGACAGCATTCCTTTAAAAAGCAAAATAAAGCTCGCCCCAGCTGGGCATTCACCAGGCTGCTATATTTGTGTCTCACGTGCTGGGCCCATGTGCAATTCAGCTTCCCTTGATCTGAACGGGCTTGCTGCACTGTGTCTTCCCTAGTCCCCCCGGCACGCTTAAGCTTTTTCTCTGCCTCCTGCTCCGTGTCACCCTTGTGCCCCGGTGGAGTACAGCTGATCCAAGCCCCCAGGAGCAAGCAGCTCAGACTCCAGCCCCAAACTCTGACAAAGCTCAAGCCCATCCTCTCCCTGACCTCCAGAACTGCAAGCGAAGGCTGGGAATTGACACCCACCCTTCCAGAAACGCATCCTAGAGAAAAACTTAGAGGCTCTACTGAGGTTTCTCCAGTCAATCGTTCTTTACTTTGGCTGGCAGGAGAAACGGAAAAATCTATAACAATACTAAAAAGCATTTTCAATCGTATTCTGACTCTGTTTCCTCAAGACTTGGAGACATTTTGGGGATGAGCCTGCTAGGTAGCCGGGGGTCCTAGCTCATAAAGAGGAAACAACTGCTTTTTTCTTTTGAGCAGCCAAATTTCCTCCCCCTACCTGGCTTCACAACTGAAACAGACCCTTCTGCTATTACAACATGCATTTTTCCTCCTCTCTGTGACCAGGCTTCTTCTGGTTCTTCATTCTCCCTGAAGGCTCTGGCTCACAAGTAAGGGTGAGAGCCATCGTGTTGACTTAAAATGTCCTGCCTCTGTTCTAATGCAGAGAGACTTGAGATGCTTGTAAGAAGCTCCTACAGCTCCGCACTTTGCAGCCTGGAATTTTAAGATGAATAGTCACGAATTTCAATGTGCCTTAAAAAAAACAGACCACAAACTGCAGTTGTTCAGGATCTGCTTCTTGAGAAGCTCAACCGTCCAGGGATGGGACTGGCGTGATCTGCAGGATGTGCAGCATAACGTGGTATTAATTCCTGACATCTTTGTTCTTCTGGTGGAAGATTATTTGTCTTTCCCTCTTCCTCCTCTGAAGAAAATATTAATCAGCTGTGTGTGTGGCTCTCTGTCTGCCCTCCTCTCCCCCCCATTCTCAGGTTGTTCCCATTTGAAGGAGACACACCAAGATTTAATAAGCTCTCCTTATTGCACCAATGCATTCCTAACAACTTCTGAAGCCTGGCCACAATTCATGACTGGTTCTCCAAATCAGCACAGAGCATTTCCATTTGCTTTTTTACTACAGAAAACTTGTTTTAATGAAACCAAAATAACTAATCACCTACAAACTAAGGGCATGTCTCTGAAACACAAAATGGAACAATGGGTCTCCTTGGTTTGTCTATATCAGCACGCAGCTTTTCCGACAGACTTAATTCTTATCAGCATCAGACAAGAAAGTCATCACCATTAAATTGTTCCTACTAAAAGCACTGTCCTGAACAAAGGATGATGTAATTCAAAGGGAAGAGAGGGAACTGGTGGTGGAGTTCGTTTTCTCTCTTGGGGCTCAGTTCAGCTCCTCCTGAAAAGGGTTTTTGTTTGCTTGTTGCATTACCATTTATATGCAGGTCATCTGGGGGGGGGGGGAATTTCTGCTAATAAATCCTCTTTGACAATTGCTTTGTAGTCTCGGTATTTGCAGACTGCTAAACAAATTAAGAATAGAAACAGAAAAAAAGAATTAGGTCTTCAGCAGTCATCTGACATCCTATTTTAAGCCTGTTTCTGATGACATGCCCTCTGACATTTTTTTATAATGTCAGTGACTTTTAAAATTAGAGTTCAATCAACTAATTTTCAGTGCTCTTGTGCATTAGATTTCAACAAGATGAGTCTACTAAAGTAGTTTTAATCTCTCTTTTGTTTTTGGTTTGGGAATTTTTTGTTCTTGTGCTATAAATTGGCAAAGTGAATGAAAGGACATTTTGCCATCTGAAAAACTCCACCTTTAGGTAGCTATAAGCCAGGAACCCAGTGAATCCTGTTCATTTCATACTAGGTAAAAACCTCTTAGTCAAGGCTTCACACGGTCTGTCTTTTGGGGAGGGTTTTATTCCTTTGTTTATCTATCTCGTAAGGCAAACATCTGTTCAAGATCAGGTAAACTCCAGTTGAAACTTTAACTACAGCAGAGCTACATTCAATTCAGAATAACTTTAGTTAGAGGAATTCATTCACCAGAGCCCTTGCACACATTATTCACCATATGCAGAAAACTACAAACAACGAATTATTTTATAGGAGTAAACACACATTAAAATTTGCATTGTAACACAAGTAACTTTAAGATTGGAATGTAAAAAGAGTTTCCATATAAAACAGCATGGAAACAAAAATAGGCACCGGCTATATTTTGTGCATTTGCGATTTACTCCTTTTGCACAGTTGTGGCAGTGGTAGTGGATATTCAAAGAAGAAACAAAAAGAAAAATGTCAAAGTGAAGACACTTGAGAAGCCACTTCTGTTAAGAGAAGAGATTTTAATGTGGACTTGCATCAGCTGTAGGAGTGACCAGATTTGACACGAGAAGATAACACAATCAGGTTGTTACTGGTCCTGATAAGTAAATCAAAGCAGAGCTGCAAGAAGTGGGCTGTTCAACTTCAATGAGCGTTAAATGAGAAAAAACAAACGCAAAGCATCCATGAAGTTCATGCAATGTGAGGCAAGCCCAAAGGAATTCAAAAGCCCAAGTAAACAAAACTGCTAACCAGTGACCCAGTGGGTGAAGGGCAGTTATGCAGCAGCTCCGATCCTCTGCCTTCGCAGCTCAGCCAGTGCTTACAAGTGTTGCTGTTGTACATACATCAAGTTGGGGAGAGGCAAGGAGGGGAAGGGAAAAGTGAAAAGGAAACACTGTCACAGCAGCAAAAGCTCTGGAGCAGAAAGAACCTCAGCCCCAAAGTCAGAAACTCTTTGGTGATACAAGTTTGCTTAATACCTGGAACCAAGGTAAACTGGGATTATGAAAGCAGAAGGCAACTTTGGTGAGAGCAGAGTTTAAAAACGATACAAAGAGTAAGAAGTAAAACAACAACATAAAACCAAGGAACTTCAATGAGGCAGACTGCAATACACACAGAAAACAGGTAGGCAGGCTCTCATGGGAAGTGAGTCGAAAGGAGAAAGGAGACAAAGCAAGCTGGCAATTTCTCAAAGAAACAATACTGAGAGACCCAGTGCAAAGTGTCCTCTTGCAGCACATGGGAAGGCAGGATGGAAGGAAGGAGGAAACCAACCTGACTAAATCCTAAGCCCTTTCTTGAGCTTGTACGAAGGGAGCACAGACCACAGGCCAGGCTACTGCAGCGGGGGTAAAAGGATGCAGTTGAAAAGTAGCAAGAAAGCATCCCCTTCGTTCACGAGCAGTGAGAAGAACAGAAAGAAAAGCGTTAATGGAAAGGGACAGATGACAGTCTAAAGGCTGAATAATTTTTGGAGGCCAGTTCATTCAGAAGGTCAAGCGCAAGCGTCTAACACTATGCTATTCATGTCAATGCCATGAAAGCTCAGGCTGTGGAAGCCTGGGAAAAACCCAGAGGAATATTTTTTTCAAGCTGGCTGGTCCTGATGAACTTCTTCCTTTGAATACTTAAGAGAACCAGCTGAAGCAATTTCAGTTCATGGAGAACATGAATCATAAAGAACAGAAAAGGTTTTAGAACTCTGGAAAGGGGAAACATGGTGTCTAGCTTTAAAAAATTATGCTAGGGAATTACAGACCACTCAGTTTAACTTCCATCCCAAGAAAAAATATTGAAACAAATAATCGAACTATATGTAAGAAGCTAAAAGGATAAGTACGAAGAGATGAGTAACAGACCCTGTTGAATTGTCGGAAAGAAATTGTGTCAAGCCAATTTAATTTCTTTGTGTGACAGGTAATGGGCCTTGGGCAAAGGTGACAAGCAATAGATGCCATATATCTTGACTCTTAGTAGGATTTGTGACACCAGTGCCTGTGATATTCTCCTCAGCAACCTCAGAAAACATGGACTAGTAACTATTCAAGGGTAGGTGTAAAACCAGTGGCACAGCCTCACTCAGAGGGCAGCTCTTAGTGGTTTCTGTCAAAAAGGGAAGCTGCACCAAGTGAGATTCCCCAGGGGTCTCTCCCAGGACAAATATGCTGAACATTGTCCTCAACCTGAACGATGGTGTGGAGTGCAGAGCTGGCTTATAAATCATGTAGATGATACCTTGCTAGGAAGACTGCAAGAATGCTGAAAGCTAACATTAGAATTTAAAGGATCTTTACAAGGTGGAGAAGCACTCTTAAAAACTGAATTAATTCAACAAAGATCAATTAAAGCCTTTAACAAGAACAAACAACTGCATGGACACAAGATAAGGGAACAACTAATTAGTCAGAAGTTCTTCAGAAAGAAAATAATCTGAGGTGGGCTGAATGTAGTGATTTGCCAGCTAGACTTATATCAGCATCATTCTAACGTTGTGAAAAAGGCAAATATCATGTAGACCCAGGAATCTGAACACATAATATGATCTTTCCACTCTACCAAGCATTAAGTGGCTTCAGGGGAATACTGTGTCCTGTTTTGGGCATGACACTTTAAGAAAGATGTAGACCCAAAAAGAGGAAGCCTAGAGCAGAGCAAATAAGAACAGTTACAACCCTAGAAAACACCTCTTTCGGGGGGTAAATTGAGAGAAGCTGGGCTAATCAGTCAGCAGAAGGGAAGACTGGGGAAGGCATGATAAGAATCTTCATGTATATCAAAGAGTGTTTGCAAAAGGGAAAGGAGTAATTCATTGTTCATGTCCACTGCAGACAGAGCAAGGAGCAACTGGCTTAAATTTCAGAAAGAAAGATGCATGCTAGCTAGCAAGCAGAATGAAAGCTCTATTGGTAAGCATGCTAAAGTACTAGAAAGTCTGCTTGGGGAGGGCATGGAGTTTCCATTACCGGACAGCTTTCAAAACAAATCATATGGCAAGAATGACAGATATATACAGGTGACTGCTTCAAGGTAGAGAGATGGGCTTGCGATGTTTTTAGGACCCTTTCAGTTCTATTTTTAAGACTCTCTGGAAATGTTCAGGTAAAGGCACTTCGAATGCTGGCATCAACCTTGCTTTCCACTAAAAATGATGTTCGAGAGACGCAATCAAAGAAAGGAAGAAATGCTTTAGGTGTATTTCCTGAAATGTGTGTTCGCTGCCACTGCTCTGCAGGATGAAATCACCAGAACTTTGCCTTCTGAGCTTCAGTGAGAGGCTGTGTCATAGCAAGGGTTATACTGACAGCAATTCAAAGATATTATTTATCAGAGAAAACTAAAGCTTTTATTGTGACTTAAAGCCTGTTAACACTTGCTCCTTAAAGCCCCAAGCATCTGGGCAACATATTCCTAGAGAGAAGGCATAGTCTGATTTAGGTAAAACAAGAGAGAATGTGTGGGATTTAACTTGAATGTGAGATCTTAGATTTCCATTGTGCAGACTGTCTTCGGTATGTTGGTGGGTTAAGAGATGTGCTGAGATCTTAAGGGAATACTTTAAAGCACAATCTTGAAGTAATTGAATTAAATCACTCCTCCACACACCAAGTTTTCACAGGGAAAGCTAACAATAAATGCACAAATATCTATGTAAGGGCTTCATTAAGGTCACTTACATTTGGAGTTAGATTTTTTTTCAGTCATCTCCAAATGCCACTGATCTTCTATAGCAAGCCTTTCCAACTTCCTGAAAACCATGACGGCAAATTCTGCTAAGGCAGTTTACTTGGGAGGCTGAATGGTAAATATACCTTACGGTATTACATACTGGTAAAAAAACTACTTTGGTGGTAGCAGGGATTGTCCCTGCGACCACAATTCAGCCTGGAAGGTACCAGGAGAACAGCCCTGAGTTGTGAGGCAGAGCCATGGACTCAATTTTTAGTGGTGGGGCACCGACACAGAGACAAAGGCCCAGACTCCCACAGCGTTCGTGGGTTCTTCAGGGCGTACCTGCCCTTACGGATCTGGGTCTATATGATTTTATTGCAGTTACACCAGAAGGCAGAGCACAGCTGGACCTACTGTCACCTGAGACACCAGACAGGAGACAATTTCAATTAGTCCTGACACAGAAACAGTGGTCTCTCAGCTACTGCGTCCCTTCAAACTTCAGAAATGTAGTGAAAAGAAGGACAGAGGTCCAGTTATGGCCTCCCCTTCCCCAAAAGTAAAGACTATGACTTATTAGGCATCAGAGAAGCCCCACAGGTTGGTGTCATTACGACTCTCGGAGCCAAATGGACACGGGGGAATCCAACCACAGAACAAGTGAGAGGGCATCACAGTCACTGCTCAGGGAACCATGGGTGGCTTTAGCTTGGCTAAAAGCAATTTTAGGCAATTATTACTGCCAAATTTGAAGAGATTCTGGTTTCCAAAGGAAACGAAACCACTGCCAAGCGGTCTTAAAAAACGACGAGCGCCACGGGTGAGATCCAGCCTGGATGTGAGGCTGTCCCCTGTTCCTCCCCTCAGCCCACCCTGAAGGGCAAGGAAGGCAACGCAGGAGAGAAGGGGCAGTCCCCCGCTCTCCCCACGTCCCCCCGGCACCGTGAGCTGGGAGGGCCAGGGCTGAGATTACTGGCTTATGGTTATGGTTGGCAGCTGAGGTGGTGATTCAACGGGAGGTGTTTTAAGGCTGGAGGGAGCAAAGCCCTGCCCTGTGCAATCCTCCTGCGTTTCCTGACAGCCCCTTGTAGAAAGAGGAGCACCTGAGATGGTATGCCCAACTCCTTCCTATCAGCAAGAGCATCTCTGAGCCTCCCCGAGTACCCAAAGTGCAACACGTCCCCACGATTTCTCTTTGGCGCTCCAGTATGTTTCCAGTATGTCTGCATACCAGTGTGTTAGCTGCATTTGATCAGGGTGGACATAGCTGGCTCCAGGGTTTCACAGCCACCAAGAACGGGCCGTAGTGATCTTCAGTACCTAAAACATGTGGTTGGTGGGAAAGAGCTACAGCACCTGGTCTGTGCAACAGCTAAGCTTCAGAGACTGGAAACCAGACCGGAGAACAAACAGGGGGTCAGAGACTTACTGAATTGTGCAGGTAGGACGGGATCTCCTGAAGTCTCTAGCCTAATCCCCTGCTCAAGGCATGGCCAGCTAGACCAGTATTGTCCCAGACTTCCCTCAGAAAGCCAAGATGCTTCTTGGCTTTAATCCTCTGTATCAGTGCATCTCTGCTGTGCTCAGAGTGCTTATTTTTCTGCTTGCTTGTGACGTGAGTGCTATTCTGCCTGGGCTGCTAGCTGGCTTGCATCAGCACACATGTATTTTGGAATCTGTGAGAGGAAAGGATGGCTGAAATGACACAGAAGAAGGTCCCGTGATTTCCCTGGGATCCCTGAAGCGGTTTCATTTCCTTGCTCTGCCAGAGTTTTCCTGCACAGCCACGGACACCCACCCCACAGAGCAGGATTCGTCTAGCCTAACGTCTTACCTACAAGACAGACTTCTATCATAAGCTCCCGTTATAGCCTACAGAGGAAGATCACAGGTCCAGACAGCACTGCATCCCATCCTAAACCAGGTATTTCATCTGGGTGGTTTGACCCCTCTCTTTAGTCTCTGAGTTTCTGAGCCTCCCAAGAAAAAGGAGAAGATAAGTCTCTGGTATTTCACAGGGGTATTACACGCATCGATACAGTAAATATTTTCAGGCCCGCAGATACTAACCATGATCAAGAGCACGGAAGAACCAGAGACAGAAACCTACTGTGAGAACTTTTCCTCTTTCTTATTCATCCTGATCACCAGAGCTGGATGAATTCTTTGCAGCAAAAATCTGGCAATGTTTCCTCATGAAATTCTGGCACATAGACATTTTTGATTAATTTGTTCCTTATGCAAACGTATTCAAAACAAAATTGATGAGAACGTATTTCAGCCCATGGACTAAACATAAAACTTTTCCCCATGACTAGAGCAAATTAAAAATTTCAAATGTGAGCTGAAATGTATTTATTTTTGGCAAAGAAAGGGACAAAACGACAGCATCCTCACACATTTCTCTCTGAATAAGTTAAACCACAATGTCCAACCATAACTCTTTCAAGGATTCATATGCTCTTCAAAAGCTGGCTAGCAAATCACTTGGTATGACAAAGCAAAGTCAGATAATACCGGTAATTCTCCCTGATTGGATGAGTTCAAGCTGACAGGACTTTTATAAGCACATACATTTTTCCATTGCTTATTTCTGTGATTCCACAATTGTAAACAAAATTCACTGGAGAAATGTTTCTGAAAGAAAAGGAAGCAGAGCACTGAACATAAGCCTTGCCAACATGCAGGGAGAAAGGAAGGTCACGAGATCCCACACCAGAGCAAGAAGACCTTGAAAATCCTGCTAGTGCAGCTGAAGATGGACATAGCTGCACGAGGTGCTCCGTGGGGATAGGAGAGCCAGGGATAACCACTTGGGTGGCAATGGTGGCGTATCAGTTTTGTGACTGAGATTAGAGGCAGAGTGATAAACCCTGTACAAAGAAACACCTCCCTGCCTGCTGCAGCAAGAATTACTCAGGCTACGGGTTTTCATCTCGGGGCTCCTATGAAGATGCTGAACTAAACCAGCTCTGAGCATCATCCTGATGGGAGAGCTTGGTGCAGGAGCTGCAGCTACCCTATTGCACTGCCGTTCCGGGGGAAACAAACATTAGCAAATGCTTTTTTATGGAATTCATTTACCATAGCTCTTGCTGATGACAGGCTGCTGGGGAGCAGAGTTATGACATCCAGAAACTGACAACAAGAGCAATAAAACCTGACATATATCATGAAAGCCAAGCTATGGTACTACGTGTAATTAACAGAGAGTGTAATTATTCACCTCAAGAAGGACTTTGATGGATGCCTCATAGTTAATTCTTTTTTCCTGTGTTTCATCTTCTCTCTCTCACAGCAGCCAGGAAGGCTAGCTTGCAACTTTTAGCTTTTTGCCCTGTTTCTCATCCAAAGATGTTGTATCTTTATGGCCTATAGCCAGCTTGGACCAATCCCAGGCTCGATGCTTCATCTAACCCTGGAGGTGCTTAGTTTCAGGCCCAGCTTTTGGAGCTGAGGGGCCATTATATTAGCATGGGACAGACCAGATAGGCTTGTGTATTAAAACTCTGAGCACATCCAGTATCACTCGGATGTTTCCAGGATCCTGAGTATAATCATATGCATAAGAGCAATCTTCCTTTTCATAACAGCTCTGTGCCTCTTTTCCTTAGTGCCCGCTAAACTCTGACACAAGTTACAGCTGGAAAAGGAGTGTTTATTTGCCCCAAATTCTTTGAATTGTCAAGAAGTCTGAACAGAAAAGAGAGCATCAGGAAGAGTTTGAACAGTTGCCCAGTCCCAATAAGCTGCAGAGGAGGCATTTAAAAAGCTGCAGTACCATCCATACAGTGGACTCGGTGGTGTTTGTTGGCGTGCGCTGCTTTTGCATGGGAGGAGAAGCAACTGGGGAGGATTTGGCTCAAGCTCTGAAAATCAGAGGGAGAAGCTGCTACTATACAAAATGTGATCATTTAAAAACATTGCAACCATGGGTAATGTGATCAAGCTGATGCGCTGGGGACTGGCTAGAAATTTAAGCTCAGTCACATGAATCTGAAGAGCTCCACAACCCTTAAATGAAAGAGAAATTCATAGCCTTGGGACAAAATGACCGAAGCCTTATCTAAAACCCATTGAAGGCAACCAGAATGATTCCACAGGCTTTTGGGGGTGTTGGATCAGACCCCAGATGAATGCAAACCTCTGAAGAAGAGGCTATATAATCTCAACGCAGGAACAGAGACATTTTAAAAGGCAGTGAAACGCACAGTTGGGCTCTGTATGACTCAGTGATGAATGAGTGTCCACATTGCATCATTTCAAAAAGAGAAAGCTGGAGATGAAGGGAATCCAAAAAAGAATGAGAGTTCCTCTGACAATCACAACCCCCTAGCCACACAACGGGTTTGAGTACACAGGCTAAGACAGACCCCAGAATTTGGTCAAATACCCTATAAATGCAAAGACCAAAAAAAAAAATCATTTTCAAAGCTGTGGCACATATATTAAAACCAAGAGAGTCTGCACATTTAGAGAACAGAAAGGCAACAGCATATATATTTTTGTAGGCACAGAGAGTGCAAAATAAATGGCTCAGACAGGCAAACACAGCTAAACGTTAATGGCATGGCTGTATTCTTTTAAATTGGGTAACTGCAACGTGTTCCAGGGAAAATACTGGGACTTGAAAATGACATAGTCCAAGTTAGTAAAAAGCGATGTGTGTTGTAAGCACTACAGAATCCTAAACAGACTACACAAATCCTCACGTCTCCAAGTACCACTTTGATAAATTAGTCATTCCCATGTGATGCCCACCCAGAAGAACGTAGCACTCACCCTAATGAGTAGGAAAACTGAATCTGATCACAGGAAAAAAGCAAGCACTTATTGGTACAGCAGAACAATTTATAGTTTGAAAGAATTACGTGGTTGTAACCGAGAAGTCAAATATGCTATGGATGTGTATTGATTCACATAACTGAAATGAAGCCATAAAGTCTGTATAACATCTGATCAAAATAGCTAAAGAAAGGACAGGTACGATCTTAGCAGAAAAACAAAAATATTCTAAATGTTAGATATAACACGGGCATTTTTGGAAGAAAAAAAATTAGCTCAGGCTCTAAGCTAGTGATTTTTAATACACCATTTGGATATTATACAGTGAATTTAAGCAAAGGCCATTTGGTACAAGTTCTGCTCCCGAGGTATTACGAAGAGTAATTGCACCGATCTTTGAGGGATTACGAGGTGTCAGACTTTTAATGGATGATGTTTTAATTTGGGTACAGGGAAGTTAACACAAAGAAAGACTTTGGCAAGTATTGCAGGAAGCCAGAAAGAGATGCCGATCCAGTATATAAAATACCTGTGGTCTAAAACACAACGTTGTGTTCAGAGGCTGGGCAAAGACGGCTTAGCTGGGGTTCCAGCTAAAATAAATGCAACAGCAGAATGTCCACCTGACAATGTAAATTAGATCTACAGAGATTTATGAAGATGGTAAACTGTATTCCATTATTCATTCCAATTGTAACTAGGGTCAATATGTCCTTAAGGAATTACTGGTAAAGTAAGCCACCTGGTATTGGGGAGATTAATAAGAACAAGGAAATAAACAGTTAAAAACGGTGACAGTAATCCACCAGCTTAAAAACATCGTAACGATGTTTTCTGAAAAGCCATAATACGTGCGTATCTTACCTGTTTAGACTGAGATTCCTAAGCAGAACAGACAGAAACTATTGCCAGGTTGACAAAGAAGTGCTAGTAATTTTATTTGCTCCTCTAAACTTCCTTCAATCTAGATAAATATGAAAGATATCGAGAAAAGAGACTACAAAGCACTTTGAAGAGGGTGTAAAAAATCTTTTGCCTAATTTTCACAGATACTAAGCATTAGCTTGAGTTGGAAATGCAGACAGTAAGCACCTTGCAAAATCAGTCCATTTGTCTTTAGCATCATCTACAACTTCATAGATAAAGCTGATGTTCTTTTACCAGGGAAGATTATTTCAAAGGCACAAATTGCTGTTTGATGCCCAGTGTCTAATGTACAGCTATGTTCCCAGCTGAAAGTTGAAGGTTTAAAAATTTCCCTTATTTTCCTTTGGATTGTAATTGGATTAAAAGGGCATGCCAAACACTGCTATCACAGCAAAGAAAAGCAGATAGCATTTACACACCAAACTGTGTTTTCTAATATATTCAAAACACATACAGTAACGATCATATCAGCAAAAAACGAAATGCGGCTATCTGTGGTATGGGATGCAGCAACTGCTTTGCAGTGCTGAAGCAGTCCAAAAAAAAAGGGGGGAAGAGGAAGAAATTTTCATTGCAAAGAGGAGGAATTCAGAAAGTAGCATGTAATTATTTTATTGGAATTTGGTGAAGACATTGATGCGAACATCCCTGCTTTTACGGGAAATATCATATGATCTCTAACGGCAACAAATGATCCGCACCTAATTTTGATACGCTATCCGAAGGATTACTCCTCCATCCGCTGCAGCAGAGCACCTGATCAATCCTGGCTCACAGAACTTGCCTCCGTGGAGTTCACATCAGGAGGTTCTCGAGCTTCTCATTTTCAGACAGCCGACCCCACCTTACGCTCTTTAGGCTGGAGAGATCTATCACCATCCCAGTATTAGGTGATAACGGCTTCAGGCCATAACGTATCATTGCCTCTAGAGGCAGGTGAAGGGAAGCAGCAACCAAGGTTTAAAGTTGGCAGCATTCACAAGAAACATGAATTTAGCAGCTTTCAACAAATGTATGTAACACGGAGGACAGAAAATGTGGTATCTGTTTGTCAGACTCCCAGGACTGTGATAACAAGATGTGCAATAAGTCAAGATTGAGTGGATTAACTACTCTCTATGCAAAGCCCGGCACTAGTATGTCAGTGGATTTAACAGGGCAGGATAAAATTAGCAGACCTGTAGGAAACCTTTAAGGACATAAAGGGTACCAATCGTTAGGACTGAAATACACTGGGAGAGCTGGTGTGGGGAGCCCTGAGCTGGGAAAGCTGGGAGTAGGAGGTACAGGGCAGGAGGGGCCCTGGCAGAGCTTTTCAGCATGTGGTTGTTTCTAATCAGCTCTATCCATCCTTCAGTTTTATATGCTGTGCAGTTTTGTGGCATCTAGGAGAAAAGCAGACACGAGGCCTACAGCCCCAATTATTCTGCTACAATATCTACGGGGCCTTATGGAAGTCCCTTCCACGAGACATCCTATAGAGCTGTAACGCACAAAGCACGCCGAGCCGCTTGGCGTGGGCCGAGCGAGCGAAGCGATGAGCGGCTGCCGGCGGCGCCGATGAGCAGCAAGCCCTGTGCTAGGGACAGAGGTGTGCAGGTCCTGCGGCAAGAGCCCACAGCCCCCCGCTTCCCCCGTGCCACTGGGGTTTTAATATTTTGTTTCTCTTGCCCACTCGTTCCCAGCTACCAAGTCATGGGTTCCTGAGTTTTCTTCTGATCCGCACGGAAATGCTATTGCAAGAGCATACGGGTTCAAACTCTCTGCTTCGTGGCCTCCTTCTCCTGGCTTTGTTTCTCTTTCTGCACCCCCCTCCCCATTTTTTCTCTCTCTCCCTTTCCTCATTGTTGTGGCAAGGGAAGGAAAGGAAAGGAAACACTTCAGAAATGAAAGATTAGTTTGCTGTATCATAAAGATGAGCTTTGTAATCACTTTCCTTTAAGCAAAGAATTAAAAGATAATAAAAGCCCTAATTAAGGACCTCGTTAGCTTAACTAGATTTTCATATGCAAAGTGATGTTCGCCACGTGCTGCTGCCGTCTGAAAATGCCGCCTGGCCCGACATGGAAAGCACCTGTGCCGACTCCCAACTGCATTTTCCTTCTTCCTTTCACTCACCTTTTTTTTTTTCTTTCCCCCTCCTTTCCCCTCTGCGCCAGGGTTCAGCAGGTTCGGGGCGATGCGAGGCTGCTTTGTGCCGGGCGCAGGCGAGACGGACTCGGCGTACCTTAGGAACCACGTGGAAGAAACGCGCATGAGGCAAAAGGGAACGAAAGATGGAAGGGAGCAGAAAGGACTGACGAAAGCTGAGAGCCCGCAGGCTCGGCCCGAGAGGAAGGCAGAGGGAGAACACAGGAGCCGCTCGGGCCAAGCTGGTCCGACGGCAGGTGGAGACTAGCTAGGTGCAGGATGAGTCCTGCTGAGCAGAAAGATGCTTTGGGTGGGCCTGGACTGCCCCAGGGCAGAGCTGGAGGGAGGACGTGCTGGCTGGGGCTAGCCCAGGTCTTGCCCCTGTACAGAACCTAGCCTGCAAATGCAAAGACTTGCATTAAGGGTTTGTTTCACCCTTCGCTGGAAACCAAAGCTGGATCCTTGGAGACACCGCGTGAGGGGCTTTCCAGAGCTCCGTTCCCGGTCCCGCAAGACCCTCGGTGCAGTCTAGCGGGCGGACAGGTAGCTGTTTGGGGATGTGCTTAATAGAAGCCATCAGGAAATCGTTACACCGCACTAATGCAAGCACGTGAGCGAACAAAATGACTGCTCGCCGCCGTGGGAGAAAGCAGCCCGGCCCGGCTGAGCAAAGAGCAGTCGGTCATCGGCAGCGCGAGCCAGCAGGCGCTGCCCAGCGGAGGCCACGGCAGAGCCAGGAGCAGGCGTCCGCCCGGCTGTAACAATCGGATAAATTCCTACAGCTGGGAACTCAGCACGAGATGGGAATCGGGATTTTCATCCTCGTTAAAACCGTAATCGGAGCCTCATTCTACTTCGTTTAGACCCTGCTGCGAACGGGAGCAAAACCCGCGGGGTGCGGAGCGGGGAGGTGACCGCGGGGCGACGGCGAGCGGCACGGCACGGCACGGCGGCCAGAAGCAGCAGGGGGCTGGAGGGACGACACCGCAGCAGAGACCGGTGTGGTATGCAAAGAGCCCTCTTACGAGCTCCCCATCTTTAAACTTTTTTTTTTTTTTTTTCTATTTAGAGAATAAGAAAGAAACCATTCCGGTGCCGAGTAGAGATGGGTTTGAAACGGAGCCTCGGGGCTCAGCCTGCAGGTCGAGCCTCTCGGTGTGAGCGGCTGCACATTTTCACCCCAAACCTGGTGGACCTCAGACCCCTGCCTGAACCCCCGGGTGATACAATCAATAGCCCCTATCTCAACTGTTAGTCCAGGGCAAGACTTAAGGAGACCTGATATAGCATTACTAGATTGGAGACCGGGTCGATCTGTTTATTAGCTGAGAATTTTCTTTGTTTAATATAATTGATTCTTGCCTTTCCTCTGCAAAACATGGGAGTGGCTCAATACAGGGGAGGGTTTTTAGTTTGAGAACAGAGATGAAGAACTATAAACCAGATCCAGAAGTTGCATCCAGCACTCAGACACCAGACTCCTGGCTGGGCCCATCTCCGACCATTACATGTACTCGCGCAGAAAAGGAAATTGCCGAGGTGCCTTAAATATAGTTTAAAAATAATCAGCAACAATCAAAATACTTCTACTACATTATGGGTTGAGAGTGAGGCAATTTATTAGTAAGGGTCAGGCAAACTACCCTAATTTGGCCTTCCACCACTTCCCACCTCGTGGACCAACAAGTGTATGATAACTATTAGAACAACTTCACCGAATGTTACAATTACTCATGTCAAATGAAAATGTAATGCAGTTAACGCACATGCTAGCTCCCCACTGCTACTGCTGATGATTATTGCTATTAGAGCATGACCAAACAGTCATTCAAATATAAACAGCAGATTTGTTTTGATGGTGTTCGTGGCCCATTTTATTCGCTTTCCGCGAACATTAACGCAAATGGCTTTGGTTTGCAAGACTGTCCCTGGGGAGAGAGACAAAGTCAGGAGCACCGTTGTGCTGACTACGTACCAGCAGATAGCTAAACTATCTGCACTGGAAGATTTTGCGTGGCTCTCTGGAAAACTTGACAGCCACCTCATCGGAGAGAAAAAGCAGAGCTACGCAAGTCCGAGTGCCGGTCGCATAAGATGAGCACACAGTACCTGAACAAAAAAATCACAGTGATCCACTGACGGGCAACTCTCACAGAAGCACGCTCCTGCCAGCTATTCAGTAAACAAGAACGACAGCTACATCGAAACGTGGTACCCAGCTCATTCGCAAGAGTTTCTGATCCGAAGCCTATTAAAGGAAAAGGTGTCTTTCCATTGACTTAAATGGTTTGTGTGTTATAGACTAACACGTGGGGCTAAATTCACTAAAAGCTCTGCTCGCTGTGAAAAGATTACCTGATTAAGAAGATTAATTATTATTATTATTGCTCTCACTTCTATGTCGCCCTTTAGTGGAATTCCTTATCTTTACATCAGTTTCCAAGATGGGAGCTCTGTTGCTCTCTCCACCTTATCTGAGCTGCTTACTGCAAGTGGGTTTTGCCACGAAAAGTGCTAATCCTTATGGCTGCTGATGTGATTACGTCGTGCAGCTGACTGCAGAACCTCTCCTTTGCAAAAGGACAGATGCAGAAGGTGGCAAGCCCAGGATGCCAGGGATCCGACTAATTACCTAACTGCACCAAGGCCATGACTCTTGCCAGATGCTTTGATTACAGCTCCTGTTTATCTCTTCCACAGAAGCACGTACTCAGGAATATGCACACTGAGAAAAGGCTGAGACTCTTGCACATCACAGGACAGACTTTGAGGCTAGGCCACAGTCTTCCAGCTTGCATTAATTCTGACGGGTTTGTGAGAGGTGTCAGTCTCCTCTGAGGAGCACACGGCTCCGGCGGGAGCGGCTGGTTGATGCAGAGAGGACAGCTCAAGGGCCTGAGTCAGGTAAATTACTAAGAATGCAGAAATGCAGTCAGCACATGTTCTTCGAAAGCCTTTTCAGTGGAGGATTAGATACAGTATAATAATATCTCTAGTATATAAAAGGTAGACAGACTACAGAAGAGTGCTGGTTTGGGCATGAATATGGAGTTTTGAGGAGTCATTCCCAGGTTGATTTCTCGTGCTGGTTCCAAGGAAAGGATGTGCAATCCTTTGAATTGCAGTCCTGCAATCCAAATCACCTGTCCAACATGCCAAGAGCTAAGGAAGTTTGGAGTGCACTCCTGTGCTTATTCTTGTTTGGTGTTTCCTCACACAGCAAAAAGATTAGGTTTCTTCAGGCCAGAGCATAAACGACTGAAAAGAAATGTGACATAGAAATACAAAATCATGGGCATCATGTATCAAGCGAATAAGAAAGATCTTTTACTGTCTCTTCCAGTAGAAGCAATGGGAACCCAATGGAGCAGACAGGTGACGAGCAAATGCAAAATAAAGCACGTGGAGCAGAGTTCAGCTGTGGAACTTGCTGCCACAGGACACTGAAGGAGCTCAAAGAGCCAGGAGACAAATTCACAAGAAACTACCAAGCACAGAGCGAACACTGCCAGCTCAGGAGGTCCCTGTCCTACAAATCACTGGAGGCTCAGAGAGTGTAACAGAGCAGTATCGTTATATACTTACACCCCTCTTACATTTTTCTCTTGGCATCTGCTATAGGTCACTGCTGGAGACATATGGGGGAAAGGCAGCTAGACAGATCCTTGGTTCTGCCTGGTATGGCAGTTCTTATGTTACTGACTAATTGGGTGAGCTGTACGGCTCAGATCCTTAAGCAGGAAGTTAGGCATGTCTGTGCTTAGAGAGCTATGAAATGACGTGTTTCTTTTTCTTTCTCTTGTCTTTTTTTTCTTTATTCCATTGCATTTCATTACATTTCCTATTCCAGGGAGCTCACAGACCCTCCCAAAGAGTGGAGCTGGAGCTCCTGGGAAAGTCTGAGCAGAAACAGTCATGTCTACACATGACCCAGAAGGGGTGCGATGGGGAGGCATCATCATCATGCACATCTACTCCCACTCACTGCTTACCAGTAGGAGAGGTGTGTGAGCAGCAATCCTGTTCTAAGTAAATCTGGGACCTGAAAGTACTAGCAAGGTACTCTGAGGATGATCTTCCTATATGTCAATGTGAGCGTAAGATAGTACAGGCATGCATAGCAAGTGCAAACATGAGATAAAAATATGGAGGTGCACAGGTATCTGCAAAAGAAAGAGGGGAGAGAGAGAAGTATGTCTGCAAACATTTTTTAACATGCACGTATTTACAGTGTTTATCAGAATCCATCCATCCATGCACTCTACAGGCAAGTTCAGCCTGCATGGCAGTGGTTTGTCTGAAATCAGGTATGTGCGAGTATCTTCCAGGGCTGTGCTGAGGTATATGCACACCAACATACAAATTAAGCAAGCAGCAGACAGCAGCGTAAGGGTAGAAGGGCATTTCATGGGGAGACAGGGGGATGGAGTGCAGGGTCACTCCCCAGATGGAACAGAGGAGAATCTGGGGAGCAATCCTCAAGGCGGCTTTTCCTATGCAGGCAGCGAAACTCATGGCAATCGCGTTGTTTCTGTGAGCGAAGCGAGGTATTTCAGGCATGCAGAAGAGGAAGGCATCTGTCCCACTCAGAGAGCAAAGAGCTGAGCAGCTGAAAATACTTGTGTCAAATCCCCACTTAGGCATCTCTTCCCCCTCCAGCCCTCACTCTCCCTCCCCCCTGCTTCCCCATTCATTTCTCATTCTGCAGCTCTTCAGCACTAGGCCCTTCTCCTGATTAACATTTCAAACCCATTGATAGTTTGTGCTGGCTTAGACAAACTAATCATCATTAGCACTTCAAAAACCTGTCCAGCTTTCCCTCCCAGAGTCACAGGTGCCACCCTCAGCTGCTTGGGGAAAAAATTCAGCAGCCACAACAGGAGTCAGGAGGTACCAGCTCACAGCCCTGGCAGGCAGGGAGATTAATAGTTCCTGGGCTCCGGGCTCCCCCAGATCCAGGCAGCAGATAAAGCATGAGAGAGTCTAGCAGGAGAGCAGGGGGCTGCAGACGCCTTCTCCCCTCCTAGGTCTTACGGCAATGTGCTCTGGGACATCAGAGCCTGTGCTGGAAGCACTTCTCACTTTCTAGAAAAAAAGCAGAGCCGATGTACTAGGTACAGCTGTTTTCTTCCAGCCTGACCAAGCTGGAGAGATGTTTCTAGCTGGGGTTTGACCGGGATTTGCTGGGCCTGGCGTGGGTACAATCTGTGTACAGAAGGCTAGGTGCTTTTCCCAGTGACCTGCACCTCTTGTGTTTATAGAGCAGGAAGAGGCGGAAAGTAAATAAATAACCCAGGGAGACCGGGAGTGATGCAAGAACAGGTGTCTTGGTGAGCTGCCCATGCCTGGCCTGAGCTGCAGCCAAAAGATACAAAGGCCATAGATAAATACAGACTAACGGGAGGAAAAGACCGATGAGCTGGAAGATGCTTGCTGTGACACTTGGATACAAGTCTGCTACCCAACTGCCAGGAAGGCTGGGATGTGCTTCCTTATCTTTTTCCTGGAGGTACCTATCTCCTCCCCACCAGGCAGGGTCAGCCCACACACCACCCATTTTCAAAGAAGGACATTGTGGTTTTTTGCAGCAGGGATCAGGTGGTATTCAATATTGCCCTGGGGATGAAGGCTGTAAAGGTGCCTATGAGATTTCCATCTCACTTCAGCTAATGCCAGCCTGGACCTGGAGCGAGCTCAGGACCACTCCAGAGACAAAACCTTCCTGACAGCGGTTGAAAAAAAGTAGGTTTGCCAAGCGGACCTGCTTTTCAGCTGGGGTGGAAGCAAAGGGGTCAACATGACTCTGAAGCACACATCCTCCTAGGTCTGTCTTGGATTCAAAATTTCATTTTGCTCAGACTGATGTTAAAATAATGACTGGGCAATCACCGGGGGAAAAAAGACCGCTGGAATTATTGTACCTCGGGCGGCATTCCGGGCCCTCATATGTTTGTGGAGTGCACATCCACGAGGAGGCTCTGAAATGCTGCTGAGCCTGCATGCAGCAGAGCCGCTGTGGAAAAGCAACCACCTCTCATGTAGCTGCTTAGCTGCACACACCGAGCCCGCACAGAGGTCACACTGGAGAGAAAAGGATTATTTATAAGGTGACTAAAACCTTCCTACTGAAGCCCAGAACTAATGCTGAACAGCAAAATGATAGAAGAAAAAGCTGTCACGTGCCTCTGGAACTGAGGCCTGAGGAATGCAATTCCCCGAGCAAGAACCATCCAGGCAGGCTGGTGGGGAGATGCCACATGCCTGCAAAACCATCTTGCACGGAGAGCCATCCCAGGCTCCCTCTTCTCCCAATGCTCTTCTTCAGCTACAAGCCGGTGCTCTAGAACCTTCTTCTACCAAGCATCCCAAGCAATCTGCCCAACCACAGCATCCGTATCGATCCTGCTCCAGGTAAATCTGTGCAGAAACAAGGAGTGCAACACGCTCTACCTTGCCTCCTTATAGACATTTTGGAGGAATCCTGCACAGGCCTATTCAGAGATTCTGCCGCTGGGTTGGTTTCAGGCACACAGTCCTCCTGTGCTCTGGAAGGCACAGGTGGCTGTGATGACCCTGCCTCTATAGCTTGAGAAATCAGTTATGAGGGCAGAGCAGTGCCAGAGCAGGCAGTATAAAATTCCCAGTCCTTTTGCACAAGCTCACCTCATTAAGGGTATGTGAGTACCCTAGTTCTCACCAGAAAAAAAAAAAAGATCGCCTGCACAGCTCCCCATCCTCTGCTGCACAGGACGTATGTGCGCATCCCTAAGGCACACCTCCTTCTCCCCTAAATTTTCTCCTGAGATCCTCCCCATCTAACACTTACTTCAGGGAACATGCTAGGATGAGGCTTATCTCATCATTTCGCATGGCCATCATCTGGCAGCAACTGCAAACTTTGCCTGCTTGTGAGATACCAGGGGATAGGGCAGGGTAGGAGGTCAGTGCAATCACAGATGTTATTTTAGAGGCTCCACACTCTTCCTGC
Source organism: Haliaeetus leucocephalus (assembly GCF_000737465.1). Lineage (NCBI taxonomy): Eukaryota > Metazoa > Chordata > Aves > Accipitriformes > Accipitridae > Haliaeetus > Haliaeetus leucocephalus. The sequence continues at coordinate 19,756,184 of NW_010972664.1, forward strand.
TATCCACGAGATGGGACCTGTGGGAGCTTCCATATTCCTGTGAGGCCAGTACTCAGGTACTGACAGCATTTAGGACAGCAGCGGAGTTTCACAAGTGAATCTGTGGGCAAAACCACGTTGCCATCTACCAAAACCTGTTCAGCCATTGACAGTCACCCCTCAGTTACGCGACTCCCTTGTTGCTGCAAATATTCGTTCCCCCCCCACCAGCTTCCCTGCCCAAGCCTGCTATCTTCTGACCCGAAAATAAAATACCCTTGTTTATGGCACAATCGTCTGGTTTTAAAGCTGAGCTCCCTGGAGGCTTCAGTCATAATTTCTGGCCTCCCTGCCTGTAACCAGCAAGGGGCTGGCGATAGGATGCCGATGGCTGTGACAGCATCTGGACAGCCAAATGCACCAGGCTTGGCAATGCAGAGCCGGCCCGAGGCAGCAGCTCGGGTCTGTTGCAGGATGCTGACAGAAGAGGGCAAAATCCATCTGCAGTCAGAGCTTGTTCCCTGCTTTTGCTTCGCTTGCTTTCTCGCTCACCCTCGCATCCCTTCAGCCCTGACCCCTTTGACAGCCTCTGGCCAGGCTGGTGTCCCTGGGGGGGGGGCTGTCAGAGGGGGGGCACTTTGGCATCCCTCTGAAGGGGTGGCTGCCAGGACAGCCTGCAGCCTGACCTGGGGTGCTGCCCCGAGCTGCACCCCAGGACACGACAGCCTGGGGCAGGGATCAGCTCACACCGGCTCACCCATCCCGCTTGCCTCCACGGGACTTGGAGTGGCCCCAGGATAAGTGGGCCACTGGCCGATGGGCACGTGGATGAGAGTTAGCAGATGGGTGCTGTGGGCAACGCTGGGCTGAGACTGAATACTACGTCGCTGCGTGCTTATTACCGAGATGGCTGTCGGTGCTGAGAGCAGCAGAAAAGCCGATGGAGTTGCAAGGAGGGTGCCCAGGAACGGGTCAGAGAAATGGGGTGACAGGGATGACCGGCTTCCTTCAATGCAGTGCACATTTGCGGTCAGATTCTCCTTCGCCTCGCACCTTCTGTGGTTTGAGGCAGGGTGGCAGGGTCCTGGGCAGTGGGCACGCAGGACCCGCTCATCTACGTGATCTGGGGCAAGAAACAGCAAAAGTGGTTTGGGATGCGGGGAGCACAGCAAGTTTCCGAATGGCAGTGTGTTGCATTAAATCCTTCTCCACGCTACTTCTGGAGTCGGCTTTCACCTTTAGAAAAGCACCAGCGCAGTGGACACCATCACATCTCAGGGCACTGGGGGTTTCAATTCCCTGTGAGCTGATAATCTAGGGATGCTTGTGGGGTGACTTTTGCCAATTAAGAAAGCCTGGAAAAATGGGAACAGGAAAGGAATAGGAAAGCAGGCAATTCCTCTCAAACAGTATTACGCACACCACACACACACCCCCTTTTTTTTTTTCCTGTGAGTAAGCAACATTTTGTCCTCTCCTCCTCAGCTAGCTTGGTGACTTCTATTTCTGTATACATCAGTGAGTCCCTTCTCCTTACATCATCTGACATGCCTACAGCCAACTCCTGTGAATTTCCTGCAAGTCTCACTATAGCTGGCAGCTGCCCTTAAAGCCCCTCAGCTAGCAGACTCACACAGTTCACTGGGAAAGAGCTTTGCTTCCCACCTCCCTGGTTTCTAGACTTTATGTTTGAGGAGGGCAGGGGGAGGAAGGAATGGAAAATGGGGACTTCCCTAAGCCCCAGCCTGCTATTTTACTTCTACACCTGTGGCACAGAAGGGAATGAGGGAAATTATTATCCTCATCTCCAGTTCCTGAGTTGCAGCACGGTCCCTGTGCGACACGGGATGTTCTGGAGCTGGTATCCGTGCCGGCGGTGGGATCGCTTTCCTTCACGTGCCCGCAAGGTGCAGCCACACCACCGCCTCGGAGAGAAGGTGAGGAACTGCTCGGTGTGTAACAGAGATGGCAAAGGTGGACGGGATGAACCGATAACCCACCTTGAACCAGGGTCATCGCACCTAGCACGGTAGACCTGCTGGGGGGGTCTTCGAGTGTCTGGTGGGCAAAGCCTCTGGCTGCGAGAGCGGCAGCCTGCAGCGCTCACCTGACAGCGGCCCCCGGGGCCAACCTGGCACCAGCCCATGGGGAAACGTGGCTGCGATCTCTCCTTCTCTCTCAAGCAGCTCCGAGGCTCTGATCAGGGTGACAGAGGGCATATTTCTGCCTGTCGCTTGGGACGGCCCCCTCCTGAAGCTCTCAGGCCGGGCAGGAGACATGTCAGCAGAGATGCTGCTAGATGCCAACACAGCAAGCCGGGAAGGCTCTTAGATGTCCCCAGGCACGAGGACTTCTGCTTCACAAGGCCAGGCTGTGGTTGGGAGTCCTCGCATTACGGTACCTTAGCAAGCCTGTACAGCAGAGCTGGAAGGAAGGAGGAACCAAGCAAGAGCAATCTCTTTTGCTGGGAATGAAGGACTTTCATGCCCAGATCCTGAGGGCACTCCCCCGACACACACCCCGTAACGCAGATGTGGGCGTAAGAAATATGTGTGTGTTCAAGTTGAACAGAGAGCCGACCTGAGGGCTTTTCTGTTTCTTGCACGTGGGGTGGGCTGGAGCAGGGAGATTTTGCACACTTTGTTAATGTAGTCTGCAGCCCATTTCTGATGATGTGAATTTTTCCTCTCTTTAAAAAGCTTCCTTGAGCAGACAGCAGCCCCCATGTAAAACATCCATTCACAGCAATTACAGCAGTCAGAGAAGGAGAAACATTTACACCTTTAAACTGAAAAACCCTACAGGGGAAGAGTTGTGTTCTCCCCCGAGCAAACCTGAAGAGGGGAAGAAAAGGTGCTGGGCTGTGGCAAGCAGAATATTGAAAAGCCTGGCGTTATTTTCTTTGCCCCACAGACTACCCTGCGTGCTGGCACTCTGGGGGCAGGCAGCATGTGACACAGCACTGCTGTACGTCTGAGGCAAGCATCCTTACTTCATAAAGACTTTGCAAGCGTCTTGTTGGCCAAAACGTTTAAGGATACTTTCCTGAAGAAGTTCCTCGTAAATAGATTTGTACAACTGTGTTTATCGCAAACCTGTGATTCCTGCTGTGCCCTACTGAAGGGATTAAGTTACTGGTCACTCTTTAGTCTTATTCTCAGCTATGCAGATCTAAGAAAAGATCTATGGATTAAACTGATGCTTTGGGGATTTTTTTCCCCTCATTCCCAAGAACAACGCCAATTTTTCATTTAGGCCTTAGCTAGCTATCATGCTGAGAAACTGCAGGTCTCTTTCCTGGAGCTCTGTGGCAAACAGGAGAAAGAGATGGCAAAAAAATTTTTCCATCGGTGAGTGAGCAAAACTGACCTGGAGTCACACAGGAATTGGAGCAACAGAGGAGGAAGAGGCTATTTTTATCAAGGCACTTTTTTTTGAGGAGAGAACCACATTTTGAGCTGTTAGTCCCTATTTCTCTCTAAATTCTCTGAGGAGCTGCCAACGGATGGCAGGGCCTGACCTCCAAAAAGAAGCAAGAACAATTAAGAGGGGAACAAATCCAGGGTCATCCGGGAATTTTGCCGCTGTCGCTGTGCAGCACGCCAAGTACCCCCCCCCCCCCAACCTCCCACGGGGGGG
>NW_010972664.1:19759811-19791874 GCF_000737465.1 Haliaeetus leucocephalus
CGCGCAGCTCCCCCCCCCCCCCCCGAACTTCACAGCAGGGGTGAGGGCAGGATTCTTGTTGCCCTGTTCGCACCTCCCCTGCCGCCTGAAAATGGAAGGAGATGCTTCACCAGCCAGCGGCTCTAGAGGAGCTGTAAGAGAGGGTTGGCGTGCCACAGCCACATCCAGAGGAGAGGGAGGGAGAGATGAAGGATGTTAGGTGATGAAAGACTGGTTAAGTTAGGATGGCTGTCTAAAACATTTCAAAGAAATTAAAGAAAGGAGAAATTAAGAAAGATGTTGAACTGTAAGCCTAATTAGAGTAGCAGTGTAGTTATAGTCATGATAGCCTAAGGATACAATTAAATGTGTCTAGAGAGGAAGGCTGATCTTGTTGTTAAAGCATAAAGGTAGGGGACAGGATAATATGGGTTGCAGTCTGATGCTGGCTCCCGGATGACTCTGATGTGTTGCAGTGACTCCTTGTGACTCAGCGGGAAACTTCCAGTCTCTCGACACCTCGGTTTCAATGTTTCCAGGCATTTCTAAACTAGCCTGAGGAATTCCCAAGACCAAGCTGAGGCATTTTTACAGCATCCGAACACCGGGATCCCCTTTAGTACACCTTGGCTTGCAATTGGAGATCTTAGGGCAAAAGCTGCTAGGGGAAAGCAAAGCTGTTTGCCAAAAAGAGACAGGGAGGTAAAAAGCAACCAAGGGAGACGCCCTAAATTAGCATGAAACATCCAAACCAGTTGTCTTCTAGTCTCACGTAATCACATCTCAGTTTTGTGGAAGAGATGCTGAAAGAAACACAGCCCTTCCCTTTGATGTTACAGACTGATATTCCTAAAGCAAACTGACTTTGGTGACCCACAGTCCGGTCCTCAGGAAAACAAGCAAACCTGTCGCAGCGCGCAAGCATCATTTACAACTCGGCTCTGAGGCCCCAGCTGTTTGTCAGTCCCTCTTTGCCCAACGTTACTGCCCTCTTCACTCTGCATTCGTGGGAAAGAGTTGTGACAGCGGGAACAAGAGGAGATAAATAGGAGATTGAGGCTGACACAAGCTATGTCTCTAGAAACCTTAGCAGGCAGGCGCAGGCAGCACAGCCCACCCTGCATGCAGCATTCACCTGGGGTGCGGTACCAGTCCCAGACCAGCAGCAACAAGCTCCATCCAGCAAACCCGAGCAGCCCCCCTCAGCCCACGCTTGGCACTGACCTAGCAAAGTCCTCTGTGCCTCCATCAGCAGCTAGTTAGGGAAGATCGGGCTTTTTCCTCTCCAAAACACAGCACTGGCACTTTTCTAGCACGTGGAAGGGAGAACTTGAGGGATGCAAGGGGAGATGCTGGCAGAGCCCCGTTGCAGAGGGTGCTAGGAGAGATGTCTGAGTCGGTGACACTTGAGGAAAATGAAGTCCTGTGGCTTACATGGATGTGAGACCAAGGCTTCTCAGGGAAACACTCAGGCACATCACAAAGACATCCTGACAGAGGACCTGCCTCAAACAGCAGATGCCACCCAGCGATCCAGGCAGGTAATGGGATGTGGATCGGCACCATCCCCAGCTACCTGGGCACGGGCAGAGATCCCGCAGAGGCCCTGGACTTTGATCCACCCCCAGAGGTCTTGGAGAGAGGCAATATTTACCGTGCCACTTGAGTGCCAGCTCTACACTGTCCATGGCACAAAATGACTGACGTGCTGGCGCACAAAGGTAAAAAAGGACAGATTGATTTATTGATCAAGGAAAGACACAGTCTCCTTGACGGAGATGCGCTGTCAAACGATGGCAGGACGTGCTGCTAAAAGCCCTCCAGATTGATTACTTTACCTGCCACCTGATCCTTCATCGCCCTGGGCTCTGGCAGGTGAAGAGCAGGGGGAGATTTACACATGGCTGGGAGTCAGGATGGGAAAGCACACAGGAATGAAAGCTCCAGGGGTCTGGCTAGGACACAACGGCCCCCCTCTCCCCCACCTGCCGCCGGGCTGGAAGGTCCCTCAGCCCACGGGCCAGCCAAGGTGGCAGGAAGACCAGCGAAACCTCGCCGTGCAGCCAACCAAAAGCAGCACCGTGGCAGGCAACACCTGCACGTCCTGAAACGCTGCCATTTCCCTTCCCCATCTGTTCCCCTTCTCTAGGATTAAACCGCTCCTGTCTGTATGACTATACGGCTTGCGCCTGCCCTGGGGATGGTTGAGAACGCGGTCAGGCACCTGGCCCAGCACCGCCATCAAACCGCAGCCCCAGCCGGGCAGGCACTCAGCCTACTGCAGGAGGTAACACCGCAGCCCGCGTTCCAGCACAGGACGTCAAGCCGGGGCACCCATGGAAAGCGGCCAGCTCCCCGCCAGCTGCAGCCCGGCGGTGCCAGCCCAGAAGGGAGCTGTGTCCCCAGGGCTGCCTCTCCTCTGCCAGCGTGTCCTGGGGCATCCGGAGTGGGTCTCTCTTAGTATGGGCTAATGACGATAAACCGATGGAGGATTGCACCTTACCGAGGGAGAGGAGACCATTGGAACGGTCATTTGCTTGAACTTCTAGGCCCCGATTTACTATTTCTGCACTGGTTCCCTCTCAAGATATGCTCTCGGTTAAACAGGATCCTCCTCTACTTGGCAAGAAGAGAAGTGGGACCCAGCCTCTCTGGCAGATCGCTCAGGAGCCAGGCTGAGCCACACCGGGTTAGGGGCAGAACCCTACCACGGCAGCAATTCAAGGCAGCCTGGTTACGACATGGCATAGATGCGCCCACCCAGCACCGCATCAAAGCCCAAAGTTACTCTGGTGACTGGCCAAGTCCAGACTTTGCTGTGTGGACGCATTGAGCCAATGTTACAAATTTGTAATGAGCTTGTTCAGAGAGCTGTAGCATGAGACGGGCAGTAGAGGCTAGAACTAACAAAGAGAATCCCTTAAATACCTCAGCGCTGCCCAGTTTACCAGGCACAGTATGTTGGGAAAATGCCACTCCAGAGCTGCTCTTGTACCTGTTAAAGGGCTTGATATCCCAATACGTGGCAGCTCTATCTTAATTCTGTGGGCAATCCGACCAGCTTTGGCTGCGCACCAAATCCAGATGGCACGCCACCTCTCTTGTGAAAAGTGTAAATAATACAGCAGACCAACCACAGGAAAAACAGTGATCCCAAAAAGGCAGAGACGCGAGAGGCTAATTTGACTTTTGAACAAGCATCTAAATTAACATCCTCCTAACAGCTGCTTTTCTGGACCACAGCAAACGCCATGAATGGTTGAAGAACGCCCAACCCAGCCACACCGACTGTGGGAAAGGCAGGAGTACCACAGGAGGAGGTGTGAGGAGCAGCTGTGCACTAGACAAGGCAGGTGAAGTGGGCATATAGTCCTGCACGCAGGATAACACTTCGATGGATGCAACTGATGTCATCTATCTTGACTTCTCTAATGCCTTTGATGTGGTCCAGCCCGACATCCTTGTTGCTAAATTGGAGTGATATGGGTTTGGTGGATGGAGTAGTAGATGGATAAGGAACTGGCTGGATGGCCACATCCAAAGACTTGCAGTCAATGGCTCGATGTCCAAACGGAGATGAGTAATAAGTGGTGTCCCTCAAGGGTCCATATTGGGACCAGTGCTGTTCAATATCTTTATTAATGACATAGTGCGATCGAGTGCACCCTCCACAAGCTTGTACATGACACCAAGCTGAGGGATGCCATCCAGAAGGACCTTGACAGGCTTGAGGAGTGGGTCCATGTGAACCTTATGCAAGGTCCTGCACATGGGTCAGGGCAATCCCCCAGATAAATACAGACTGGGGAACGAATTGATTGAGAGCAGCCCTGTGGAGAATGACTTGGGAATACTGGTGGATGAAAAGTTAGATATGAGCTGGCAATGTGCACTTGCAGCCCAGAAACCCAGTTGTATCCTGGGCTGCATCAAAAGCAGTGTGGCCAGCAGGTTGAGGGAGGTGATTCTGCCCCTCTACTGTGCTCTCATAAGACCCCACCTGGAGAACTGTGTCCAGCGCTGGGGTTCCCAGCACAAGAAAGACATGGACCTGTTAGAGCAGGTCCAGAGGAGGGCCACAAAAATGATCAGAGGGTTGGAACACCTCTCCTATGAAGATAGGCTGAGAGAGTTGGGGTTGTTCAGCCTGGAGAAGACAAGGCTCCGGGGAGACCTTATTGTGGCTTTTCAATATATGAAGGGGACTTATACGAAGGATGAAGAGGGACTTCTTACCAGTGACAAGGCAAGGGGCAACAGTTTTAAATTAAACGAGGGTAGATTTAGATGGGATATAAGAAAAAAATTCTTTACGATGAAGGTGGTGGGACAGGTTGCCCGGAGAAGTTGTGGATGCCCCCTCCCTGGAAGTGTTCAAGGTCAGGTTGGATGTGGCTTTAAGCAACCTGATCTAGTGGAATATGTCCCTCTCCATGGCAGGAGGGTTGGAATGAGATGATCTTTGAAGGTCCCATCTGACCAAAACTGTTCTGTGATTCTGTGGAGCTCTCTAACCCCTTATGCTGGAGTTCGGTTTGGCCCTGAGATGTGAGCAGATATCCCAGCCCTGGGAGCGAGCAAAGCAGCAATGAGAGAACAGTATCAATAAGAGCAATCATAATTCTGTTTCCTCTTTCACTGGCACTTCTATTCAAAGATCTCAAAACCTTTTTAAAATAGTGCGAGATTAATCTCATTCATCACCTCATCTCATTCCCTCCACATGTCACAACCCAATTTCACCCTGAATTCATACATATGTACAATTGAGCAACGACCAATTCTGTTGAAAGGAGATGGTGATTTGAGTGCTTCTGGTTTTGGAGGGTACCTGGATATCCCAAGGAGACACTGCATCCCAAAGCCAGGGGCCACATTTGAAATACAGTGTCTCAGCATTTCACGGCAGAAAGAGGCGTGATTTCCTGCCTGAGGCAAAGAAACTGGACCGACAGCTTCTTTCTCAAAAAGTTCTTCTAGTCAAATGTATTTTGGATCTTGCATCCCCTTGCCTTTACAGCTGCAGGAAGAGGTAACAAGAGGAACCTAACAAGAAATCTACCTACACTCATCAGAGCAACAGAAGGGAGAAAAAAAAAAAATCACAGGTAAAACTGTCCTGCAACAAAGTGGTGTTTTGGCTCTGAAGGGATTTCCATTGATAATCTCGGGGATGGGAAAAGAGGAAGAGAGGGAGACATCTGTCACCATATTTAATGGTGCTTCTCGTTGTACAGTTTTAATAATTAAAGAAAATTCACCCAAGTAGAAAGAAAGATAGGATTAAGAAAGAAAAAAAAAGGGAAAATGGAAAAAAAAAACCCTAGGTGGTTGTGTAACTATTTTTCCCCTGGGCTTGGGAAATGTTTCCACTAAGTAATCCAAGATGCTGCTTAAGATTCAAACTATCGCTTGCTAAGGAAAGGGAGGGAGGGCAGAGGGAGAATACTGCAACAACATTTGACTACATCTGCTACCCACTCATTATCGTAATAGAGAGAGGTAGGGATAAATCTGACTACACGCGTGCGGGCAGCAATTGGTTGTCAGGTTTCAAAGACGCTATTACATCCCGGAGGAGCAGGGATATACACAGGTGACATTCACCAATTTCAGTGGGGCGGAGGGAAATCACACACTGGAATGAAGTTAATAGCAACCCAGAGGGCAGGGTCCATGATTGCCAACCTGATTTCTATAATTGGTGTGATTACTACTATTGTAACTTAAACACAACAGCAAATCACTTGCTTAATTGAATTTTCTTTCTGCGTGCGGCTGGGAAGGGGGAGGACACGGAGGAGGATGCAAATTTTTGCTAACCCAGTGTGAGCCTCCTCGTGGAGGTCCTGGGGTTGGAGGGTGACCCCAGGGGCAGAAAGGCCTAAGGCAAAGGCAGGGCAGCTTTTCTTGCATGATTTTCCTGGAGGGTGATGCTCAGTGTTTCTAAACGGTGCCGACACCTTTGCTACATTGAAAGTGAAAATTTTTCACTGGACTTAGAGTAAATGCCTCAGAGCATACCAGGAGATGATAAAGCTTCTCACTGAATTCCTTGGGGGGGGGGGGGGGCAGGCAGATGGCCATGCTGCATCCAGTGCCCCTCGCTCTCAAATACATCCCCTTCAACCATCAGCAACAGCTAGAAAGGAATATCTTTTAGATCAGTTTATTCTCCCCAGCTTTTTTTCTGAGAGACATTTGCAGCAGCCAGGAGACTTTCCAGAAAAAAAACACATTGGCATCTGAAATGCCAGAAACAAACATGACCTAAACATATGTGTTATCTCTGGGTCACGGCGTTAAATCTCTGCTGTATCTTACTCAGAGATGCACAAAGAAATGACAGAAAAACAGGGCTGCTCGTACCCTCCTATATATACCTGGTCTGGAAAAGGCACCTACTTGCTCCATTAAAACTCATCTGTTTTCAAATGCTATTTTGAACCTGAAATTACGGACAGACTCATCAGCACCTTCATGCTTGGGAGGCTGAGGAGTGGTTCAGAGTAGGTGTTTTTAACAGGACCGATCAGTATCCTCTATTTGGAGATTCTGACCAGATTTTGCACTGGGTGTTCTGTTCAGGGAATCCAAGTATGGATCCAAAACTTCTAGGGTCTTTTCTGTGAAACTGAAACCAGGAAAATCTCCGCTGAATTGATTTGAATTCAGTGCATCTGAAATCTTCCTAATTCCCTGGATGAGAAACCCTCAGGTCTGATCCAGAAAAAAAAAAAAAACAGCAGCAATTTTGCTATGCCTGAGACTGCAATACTATAATACACTTCTTTCCTTAGAGCTTTCTAAGCACGCATTTTACAGCACGCTACACAAACAGGGAAGCACTGCTTTTTGACAGGGAACCTGAGACATACACAGATGCAGCACCCAAAATTGCAGGCGAGGCTGCGTGCAAGATCCCATCCTTCTGACCATATTCAGACCTTGGGCATCTCTAGAACTTATTAAGAGTCAAACTTGATGTACTTGTCTCGTGGGAGCCTTATTGATGGCCTTATTGAGTATCCCGGTAAGACAAGTAGGTCTTGAGGCATAAATGTAACCTTGCAGAAGGTCCTTCCATGAGTGTTTGGGTGGAACTTTTGGTACTGCCGTGACTCCAACCCTAAAAGTCATTGTTTATTTTTCTTTTTAGACTTGCCTTTATCTGGCACAGAAAGCCAGGGATTGGGGAGGGACTCTGGGAAAACACGATCTTTTCAATAATATATGTCTCCCCTACAGCTGCACAAAAATAAAATATTAATTTATCTGATTTGAAAGGGAAAGAAGGAAGGAGGGGAAAAATTGGCTGGGGCTATGCGATGTTTTCCATCATATATTTATGTTTATGTTCATACATAATGCTTCCATGTATCATCTGTTACCTTCCGCTCTTGTATATGCTTGTCACTCCGCATTTCCTTCCTTAAGAAAGGAGACAACAAAAACTGAGCTGTGGTCATCGCTCTGGGAAGGGCACTAGTGGTAAAAATGATTTTTCACTGAGCGCCTCTGGCTGTATTTTCATAGACTTCATCTGAGTTCTTACCTATTCGACTATCATATCAGGCCTCCTTCACGCCCTGAGCTTCTAAGAGCACTGAAAGTGAGGATATATGGGACTTCTTTGTTACCAAGAGAAGGCATGATGAGTTTTGGAAAATAAGCCACTTTCAGACCATCCCGGCTCAAGGAAAAATGTTAATATGTCTTGATGGGATACTAAAGTCTTTATGATGGTATAAAAGCACTAGGAAGAGACATAAGTATGAAGCATGTCTTTCAGATCAGATTTGGGAAATGGGCCTCCAGTAATGCTAGCATTTCAGTTGGGAAATGTGCAAATACGGGCCATTTATCATCTTCAGGTTTTTCACTCTGTCCAAATAGATATCTGTCTAAAATAACATGTTCTAAACCCCAGCACTCCCCACTCCACAGGAGAAAATCTCTGTCATCCTACACAGTCAACCTGGTTAATCCCCAAGGTTATGAGGAAAAAAAAATACGCATTTTATTTATTTATCTCAATTCTGAAATAGGAAAAGAGCCTCAAGGAAGTCCAGCTATTAACAAATAGGGCAACAAAAAGGTAACCAAAACTAATGCAAAAGCATTTTTCTTCCCCCACAGGCCCAGCACTCCTGTATAAAAATTATCAGCCTGTCCATCTATTCCCATCAGAGAGAATCCCACTCCAGCTGCACTAGCACTCAACAAATGTCTTGTCAAACAGATGGGCTTTGCAACAAGCTTGTTAGGTCTTTCTTGTTAAAGACGCCACTACTACATGGCTGAATTTGGCTTCCGTTTCACCTAGTTCTTCAGAAGGGCACATGCATATAAATATATCTAGAGTACAAAAAATTCAGCATTGCTAAAACATTAAGACTGAGAAATCAAGCACTTAGAAGTCAAGCCATTCCATATGTTAAAGTTTCTCCTGCACCATTGATTCTAGCCCATTGTACATCCTATTTATCACACGTTATATATGAAATTGTACATTTCACAGGTAAAATAAGAACAGAGAATCTATATATATTCTGGTGTGCAATGAGATCAAGTTAATGGTGCAGAAAAAAACCAAGGTCTTGGAATATTCTCAATTCGATCTTAGATTTATATTCTTAATATTACATTACACTGTTACCGTATGCTTCCACCTATACCTTTGTTGTATCTATTTCTTATCTTTTCCCCTATTTTATGGATAGTGTCTGCAAACCCTTACACAGGCACTGAATTTGTATGCACTGTAAGAAATGCAACAGAGGGTCAATGCTCAACATTCTGACTGTAAACTTGTTGGTTCTGGAACAGTCTTTATTGTGTATCATTAGAGGGCCCAGTAGCCTGGGTTCCTGACTGATATTTGGGAACTCTATGTTCCATAACAGCAATTATTATCAGTAATAATTGCAACATACTGCTAAACATATTCTTAAGGCTTTGTAGAATCTGGGCTTTAGATCACAAGCTTTCTAAGGACGAGACCAGTTCTTTGATATATCTTTGTACATTGCTAATAATGACATCAGGGCTTCTAAGTGTTATTACAAGACACACAATAAGTTAGTTCTTCAGCTAGGGACAGGGGACAGACGGCATTTAGATTCTACTTTTCTTCTTTTTAATGACAAGAAGAAAAAAAAAGTCAAAACTATTTGGCTTATACTGTTTCTATAACCTGTAGCTTTCATCAGCAGAGCTTTGAAACTCCCTGGACAGTGTTTACCACAATTTTCTATCCCAGTTAGTCCAACCTCTTGATTTTCTACATGCCAGAGGTAAAGCTCAAGTTAAGACTGAAGGTCAGGTCCTGCAGAGTGTCCAAGATCTGCAAGAGCAGAGCAGCTGAGCACTTTGGCCTTGAGGAGCTGTCATTATACTCCACTCCTATCGTCCACAGCTAATTGCCCTGAGCTTCCAGGATACATCAGCTCTATACAGAGCAATTTAGTCTCAGTAGGTAACAAGTCCTGGTAGATTCAGCAGTGGAGTTCTCCACCTGACTGCATGGCTAATAGTTTGGCAGTTAAAAGGTCAAGATATTCACCTGTACATGTGCTTTGGTGTCCAAGTCAGCCACTTTTCCACATATTGGGATACTTCTGAATAATGAAAATGCTAACATGTTTCTTAATCACAAGAAAGATGTTCAAATTGGGAAGCTCTGCAAGTCAGGATTCTGACACGCTGCCGGAATCATGAGTATTTGCAAAAGTAAGCTGTCCTATGCCATCAGGAAACAGTGATGCACTGCAGGTCATGCTTGTATCTTCCAGCAGCAAGGCTCGATGTCTCAACCTGCCTTTTATTTTACGTTCAAGAAAAGCTACAGAGAGAAAGAAGAAAAGAATAACAGTCTCCATGAAAGAGAGCTAGTAAGTCTACCCAAACTGAGACACAAAAGAGCAAATGCCCACAACAGAGAGGGAATTTCCTGCCAAGAAAGATGCACAATGCAGAGAGCACGTGGCAAGTAAGACAGATGCTGAAACCCCACATTAACGGGTGCCTTAAGAAACCTAATGCTGATGGATGGGTAGACAGATGCTAAATATGTAATCTCCTTGCAGATGGACAGTAACATGCAACAGAAATGCTATCAAGAAGGAAACATTGCATGTTTGAGCAGATATCTGTAAGCACAGGGAATCAATGAATGGCTGTATCTTTGGCTTTTTCCATTTATGTCGTGTCTAGCCTGAAACACATACCTGGGTTGAGTTACCCAGTTCACTCTCCGATTCAGCCATCCCATTGCCACAACCTTTCTGGTCTGTGTCTGATAGTAAGTGCCAAAGAAGATGGATCTGTAGCCATTGAGACATTTCCAGATTACCAGAGTGATGCAGGTGAAAAAAGAACCAACCACCTGTGAACCTTCTTGCTCCAAACATGAGGCCAAAAATAAACCTGCTTACTTCTGCCTTTTCATCCACTCATTCTCAAACATCTCTACAGTTTTAAGCCACACAGAGAAGTTGTTTTTCTGATACAAGAACTACTGTAAATCTCCCAGGAAAGTGTGTCCTCTGCTGATTTCCAAACTCAAGAAATGTCTTGATATATGCTGAAAACTCCCTGATACTTGGCAGTGCTTCAACCAACCTCTGAACTTTGAGGGCAGCTGTCACCACCATGATATTCCTTCAGCCACCGAGAGCCCAGACCTATGTCTGCAAACCATCAAGACTATCTAAAACATCCTTTTGAGAAGATGGCAGATGCTACCAATCCAGCATGCAGCATCCCCTCGCAGCTTTCCTCCTGACACACTGAGAAGCTAGATGCACGACAGAGGGAAAGCATGTGCAGCACCAGTCTAGCAGAAAGAGAAAACAAAGAGCAGCTGAAGGACCATTTGTACCCCTGGGAGTTAAAACTTGTGGCTCATTGCTAACCACAAGCAAAACTCATCAATGTCATTAGCAAGCACAGCTCTGTTCACTCAGGTCATGCTCATTACAGCGGATTTTTCAGTCACTTCTTTCATACACAATTATGTGGCTCGCAGAGCCTAAACTTCCTGGCGTACGTGGCTTCATCTTAGCATGAAACTTTGTCTCCACACTCTGTGGAGATCGGAGCTCAGGATGAGGGCAGCTGTGATCCGTTCCTCTCTTGGAAATGACGTGACAGATACCAGCCACTGCCTCTACCAGCTGGGGAAAGCCAGCGTGCCCAGGGCCGGCAGCAGAGCTGGGCGTGCTTGAGCTGCAGTGGCTTTTAAAAAAGAGATGGTTCCTGGATGGAGTCCCTGCAGTGGTGATGCCAGCGCCCTGCAGCGCACACTACCACTGCCTGGTATGTACCAAGCTATCGAGTGTTACAGGCCTGGGAAAAAGCGTTTTGAAACAGGCAGGGAGCCACTGGTGTGCCCACACTATAGGTATCCCCTCTTGCCTTAAATGGGTGGCCTTCTTCAAATGACCCCCCCTTAGGACAGGCAGTTAATGAAGGCAGCTGCAGGAGGCAGATACCACCATCAGTCCTCCCAGCACTGCGATCCCAAATTGTAAGGGAAAAATATGCAGAAGGATCTGGAAGTCCAGTTCAGCTCCCTCAATGCCTTTCTTCTCCTGGACCATCCTCTGATGTAGCCTAGGAAAGAGATAGCATGATCTATTGGGGCTCTCCCTCTACCTTAGAAATGGAAGAAACCTCTTGCAGCCCTTCCAGACCCAGGACTGGGGGAGAAAGGGATTGAAAACAACTCCGGAAGGCACAGAGGAAAGACAGTGATTAAGGAAAAAAAAAAAAAAAAAAAGAGTGGGGAAATGCAGAAGGCAGCTAGGGAACGGATAATAGAGAATTAGCTGTGTAACAAGGACATTGGCAGACACAACAGTAAAGACGGCACTTGTTTTTCAGGTATTTTAAAGACTGCAGACTGTGGTGCAGCGGCTTAAAAAGTCTTTCATACAAACTTAATCAGTTTCTTTTTCTGCCTCTTTCCCTTCCTCTATCCCTTTCCTCTTTTTCTAGGCTTTGGAGCTTTTTTATTTTTGTATTTCTAGTGACTCTTTCCCTTCCCCTTCCTCTTCCTCCTCCCTTATCCAAATCCCCCCTTTTCTCCAAGCATGTGCTGTCCATTGGCTCATCCTCCCTGCCCACCACAGGGGCACTTGTAGGAAGGCAGAGGAGCACATCTGAGCTGAACTTGTCAGACAGAGGAAATTTGATAAATGTCACCAGAATGAAGGACGATAGAAATTAAAGAGGTTTCTCTTTCCCTGTTTTCAGTAACTGTGCCTGAACAGCCATACCACCCTGCAACAGATCTGACAAGCTAAGCAGAGCTGAGAAACGAACTGTCACTATTTGGATGGGAGAAACTGCAAATAACAACGTTAGCGACTCAAAAGTGCATTGGTGCTGCCGCAAAGACCTAGGAGGGATGTGCTGGGTGCATCTTTGAAGTGTCCCCACCATGAGCTACCAAGCCCTATGCTGCATTTTAAAAAGTGACAGGCGCTTGATAACCTTCATTTCACAAAGTGGTTCTTTGGGTTTGCCTGCATGGGCAAGTTTTAGCACTCACGTGTAAGGCATGATTTTGAGAAAATATCCCTACACCCGTTAACCGCCCCCCCATATAACTCATCCTTTCTCACAAATGGCCTCATTCACTTGAGCTCCTTCTGATGCGGCTTTCCCAACAGTCCGTGTAACCCCAATCTGCCACCGCAACGACAGCTGCTAAAATCCACATCTCCCATTACAGCTGCACAACCTGCCCACCTGGGCTTACCCTTAGGCTCTAAGGTCACTCTCAGAGACGGGATTTAACACCGATCTAAGCAAAGAAATTTGCTAGCGTCATGGTTGTGCTATAATCCCGCTGCTGTACGTTATATTTGTACAGCAACCTATGGAGCCATTCCTGTTGGAAGCAGCGGCAGCCGTATGTTGGTTTAGCTGATGTGATGGGAGGAAACTCTCACCCTGTTAAACACCTGTTATATTCCGGCGCAGAGGAGGGTGCACTTCGGTACCAGTACGAATATCACGCACATCTTCTGTAAAGAACTTTGGGATCAATGAAATGAAATGAGCTACTGAAATATATGCTAATATTCCAACTAGATACATAAACCAGAAGACTGGGTGGTTTGAAATGCGGTTTATGAATATGCAACACTCAATTTAAAATAATTGTGCAGTTCAACAAATACAAAAAGGGAAAATTTGGGGACAGACTCTGTTTGGTAGTCTTGTTTAATTGGCTATAATTTCTACTTCACAGCAGTATGGATTTTAAAATGTGTCATAACCAGAGTTGGGAAAGTTACAGAATCTGTATTACAGGAGAATTTTCCCCAGTTAAAAGATGGTTGCTCTGACCATCAAACCCCCCTCTCTTTTGCATTTGCTTTCTGCACACACGTTCAGCAATTGGGAGCTGCTCCCATTAAACACTGGCGGAAAGCCATTTCCAGCTTGCCAATGCACGTACCGGTAATGGCAGAGAACAAAGAAGAAGCTCAAACACATCCACATATTCGCGTCGGAAGTTGTACTTTATATTGGACCAGATGCTGCTTGTCATAGCAAAGAGGAGGAGCTCCCAAAATCCCTTGCTACAACTCTGGCTCCAAAGCGATCAGAGCAGCCAGTCGCACACGCCTAACTCCGGGTAAAATGTTTATGTGCACACAATTACTGTAGGCAATTGTGCATGCACAGACTACCTTTAAACTCCCACCCAGCCAAAGAGCTGTAGAGCTGCCTGAATTTCCTAAGAGTGATGCTTCGGGACAAGCCTAGGAGGGGAAATAGCTTTAAACATGTTCCAAGTGGTCTAGTTCTTATCTGCTCGCTTTTCATAAATTGATTCCTCTTCCAGAGAGAGTGAAGGCCACTGGTTTCTTCATAACTCCCTCTGGCTACAGGACATAGCCTCAGCGAATCAGGAAAACAAGGCAAGAGAGCGTGATCTATCACAACTAAAGCAGATCCAATAGCAAACCTCTGATACTTGCTGCTCAACTGATTTAAAATAATTTATAAAAGGAAAAAGAAAAAAAGGACAGGGGAGGAAAAAAAAAAAGGAAAGCACAAACACAAAAAGAGCTATACAAGTAAGCAAACAATCACTCCTTGAGTAAAGTCAAGGCAACCGCCCTCGGCTCACAGGCATTTGTAATCGACGACGCAAAACTACAGAGCGCAAGTGAATCATTATGAATTATCCTTCCAGGTCTAACAACCAACCCGATGCCTTTTAAGAAAACAGACACCACCTTGTTTACAAGAAAATAGGACACGGCAAGCGGGGGAGCGAAGGTAGCAGGCGAGGGGAGGAGAGAAGGTGGTAATGGACATGCTACTTTCAACCCCTCCAGCACTAAGAATTAGGCTTTTGCCTGTGCTGCCTCAGCAGGACTTGGGACGGGTGAACGCAGCGGCCGCTGCACTGGAGATGCTCTCATCCATTGCTGATGGAGAAGCAGCCCCTGCAGTGTCACTGTGCTTCGGCAGGGTGTTTTTACAGCGTGTTGGTTTGACCTGCTGTCTTCTGCCTGGTTCTTCCACCTGTTTAGCTCCCTCTTTCCCTGATACCTCAGGCGTGTTAGTGGCACCGGGGTTCCCGACCTCCTGAGTTGACACAAAACTAGGCAGGGAGAAAGGAGAACAGTTGGAGTCCCTGAGGCACCCCAGAATCACCACAGCTGACCTTCTATAACTCACTGTCACCCATCTGTGCCCGTGATTGTCTGGCTATAGCAAAGACTCAGGTCCAGACTCTAAGGATGCTAGGGAGGTAGGCCAGGAGGTGTTACCCAATGTCCTGGCTGCTGCAGGGGAAAGGGAAAGGATGAGAATCATTAAATAAATACACCTCTGCTCCAGCTTAGCACCTTCTCAGTTCACATTACACAGTAAGTCCAGCATGTTCTTCCACAGGATTGCTCCCCAACCTACCGTTCCCTGGCCCATATACACACACTTCACGAAGTGCAGCCCCTTGCACATATTCTTCCTGAATTTCATGCGTAACTTTTTCAGGTGATTCATGCATTTTGTTCTAGCCCTGTGCACAAGCATTTCTGCAACCCCACAAACATTAAAAATAAAAGCTTTTTTGCTATCCTGTCATCCAGCTCATGAAAGAAAATACTGAGCAATAACTGACGTAGGGCTGACCCCTGCCACTCCACGCATCTTCCACTTTGACAGAGAACCGTCAGTAGCTCCTGTCTGAGCACAACAGATGTTGCAGCCACCTTTTGATATTTCAACTGACCTTCTCTAATGTGCTTATGGGCACGCCATGAGAGTATCAAAAGCCTTAATAAAGTAAAAGTATAGGATATGTGCTGTTTGTATCCCATCAGTAAGGCCAGTTATCCGGACAGAAGAGGAGATGAGGATGGTGAAAATGGCATTGGTTTAGCTGGCTCTGCCTTGGGGCACAAGGATGGACTCCTCTTGGTGTTACTTCCATCCTTTGAGCTGAGCTAGCAGCCCAAAGATCTCGGGGTAGCAGTGCCTCAGTGCAGCCTTGTACTAGATAACACGGACAGATTTGCCTGAGGCACGGCAGCTTGGTGAGGAAGGGGTGCCTTTGACACGCAGTGAGACACACGAGACCTGCGAGAGAGATGCTGCAACGGCTTTTGGGAAGGAGAGTCAACTGCTGTGGGTTTAAGATTTCCAGAAAGATTCAAAGTGCTGAAAGTGCAGTTTCTTATTGTACACTTTATATGCCGGGAGAAAACTTTGTATTGCCACTAACACCAAAGCCTCCAATGATCTCCTCAGTCCTCTGTCATCACCCATCAGTAATTAGAGAGGCATTTGCTTCAGACTGCTCTCTCTCCCAGCCTACCTATCTTTTCTGTTGGAGGATCCCGTCTTTGCCTGGCTTACATACCACTGCCTGTTTACTTGAGAAGGAGAGTGAGGCTGGAGAGGAAATTCCTATCCATTACTGAGCTGTTAAAGCATCAGTGAATATGTGTTATTAGCCTATTTTAACTTAATTTATTGTTGAACATATAATAACTGTCAGAATAAATCACTTCTAAAGGCCAACAAAGCTCCCCTGTATCTTAGAGAACAATGTTGCTGAAAAATATTGGCAGCCTTGTGCGTTGCTGGCATTAATTTTAAGCCCCCCTCCCAAAAAATCCCAAACAAACTGGAATCCTCCCTTACAAATGCATCTTCTTTGGAACTTCTTCCTATTGGGTGTCGGAATCATCTGTGTCCCCTAGTTTATACAGCCTGATTCTGGTTTGCCAGTTATGAAGTGCAGAAGCATTTCAAGTGTCTACCCATTACCTATACACCCACAAAGCCCATAACTTCTACACACTCACCTTCCCACAGCCATTCCCAAATCAAAACTGAGCGGTCCTGTCTTCCCTGCCGATCCAGGTGATGCCCTTCCAGACACTCCATCCTCGAGGACACAGGATTGCTGTCGATAACCCTACTAAGCATCTCCTCTGGGTCTCTTTCCTTAGCTGCTCCCCAGCCTCATTTTCTGCTCAACCTCCTCTGCACCAACATCTCCAGCTCCTGCCACCATCCCTAATAGCGCACAGCCCCTCGATCTGGACTACTCTCCAGGCAACCTCTCGCTGGGAGAAGCATCAGCCCACATAAAAGACGGGTGAGCATTCATTCCTGCCTCCCAAATATGCAGCATTCACCGGGGCTCGCTCTCTGACCCCCCCACTGCCCTGCCAACACTCAGAGCATTTCCACAGCCTCGCCCAGGCAAACCTGTGGCAGGGCAATGGGGACAGACACGCCAGGGCAGGGACGAGGAACAAAGAAGCCACAACAGCCAGAGTCAAAGAGAAATGACGTTTGGACTGAAGCCAGGCAAATCAGATGATTAAAAAGTTTCTTCCTAAGGGGAAAAAAAAAGGTCCCTAATCTTTCTTTTGCTGGGCTTTTTGGTTTGGGGTTTTTTTTTTTGTTGTTTTAATCTTGTGTGTTTTCAATTTCAATCTCTCTTTCTCTCTCTCTCCTTTTTTTGAATATATATTTGCATCAGTGCCACAAGAAGAATAGATATCTCTAGCAGAGTAAACTGTTCAGCACAGCAAACTGGTAGCTGAGGACATGAGCAGACGGGAAATGCCACTGTTTTGAATATTCTAACCTTAGTTCCTGAAATCTGGGCCATAGGTTTAAAAAGGTAGCATTCAAAACAAGAGTGTTGCTTTATCAATAAGAATCCTTACTTCTTCTCCAGGTGCAATTTGGGACAGCAGCATTTTTGTCCACAGCTTAATGGTGGAACATTTTGTGCTGCAATTTAATTGCAGGCATAAAATTGATGACCAGCCAGGCACTGATCAAGGGGCATAAAAATTGCATCTGAAAGAAAGTAGGGCTCTGCTTTTTTTTTTTTTCTTAAACATGGAAGAAATAGGAACAAAATTTTGTAGAGTAAATCATATGCCCAAATGAAAGCTTCTGCCTCCCATATTTCTGGAAAAGTATCAGTGAATAATGTAATTTCATTGCTGGGTGAAGTCATCAGGGCTTTCTGGTGCAACACCCCCTTAAAGGCAGAACTGAACACCTCATGTGAGGCAACATAAATCCTGTGGTGGGATGCCAAGATCAGCACCTGCAAAAAGGGTGTTTGCACACCTTAGTGCTACTGTTGGTCTCTAAATGCAGCAGTAACCAAAGCAGCCAGGCTGTGTGCATGACACTGTGCAAACATACGGAAAAATGCTCTGCTTACCCCAAATGTTTTCATTCTCAGGCCACGCACCCAGCATCTTATACCAGAGGAGACTACAATCGATATAAAGTATAGGTCATAGTGTACTTTTATTTCCTTTGGTTTCTTAAAACAAACAACTTATCTGACTGCCCTTCAGCCAATATTCAATTAGGGGCTTAATTAGTTGCGAGGTGTAACTGAGTCAGGACGAAAAAAAAAACTGGAAGGAAGAGAGAATAGCTCCTTTATTGCTGTGCTTTCCAATAGAGCAGCAGGGCTGGGGGCTGGGGATGCCCAGCTCTCCCCTCGCCCCTTCTGCTGACTCCTCAGATGGAACCACGCTACCCAGGGCTGCCCAGCTCCCCAACCAGCCTTACTCCACAAAAGCTTGTGTACCAGAGACCAGATCATAAACTGCCATTGCCTCGGACCATGTTCAGATCCCCGCTGCAGTCCTACGGCACAAGCGGAGCCACAAAGAGACCCCAACACGGGCAGGAGCGTGAGCCCGGGAATGCAGCGGCTTCCCATCAGCTCTGCTGAGGATGCTCCCGGCTCTCCTGTTCCCATACCATGTGCTCAAACTCTCTCTTCTCCCATCCTCTCCTCCCCTGTTTGATGCTGCAACTAAACCCTCACCTGTAGTCGCCCCAGTTTATTAAGCTCCTTTTCAGTAAAAAATCAATCCGGTTTAGTTCCTACAAAAAGCCACGTGGAGGCAAACAGGTACCCCAGAAGAACCGCTCGAGATGTGCGTTTTCTTTAGCTATGGCGCAAACCCCCTCTGTGTCAGGTGCTACCGTAATACAGATGTAACGCATACGGTCTCCCTTTCTGCATTTTCCATGTTTGTATTTCTACAATAGTCTGGTCACCTGGAACACCTACCATTTTATAAGACACAGTAAAATGGTACTTTACAGACACATGCTATTTTCTCTCCTGAGAACTTTGCTTTTGTTCTTTCTTGTTCTGTTGCTTTTCTTTGATTAAACAAAGGCATCCAGAATAGAAGTGCAGGTCTGCACTTTGTGCTCGAACACTAAGACAAACAGCAATGTTGCCATGGATTTTTTTTAAACTCCAAATAAAAATAAACAAACACATCTTGGCAGTGTTTGGAATAGAAGCTAGTGAATAATTCACAATGAATAATTGATTTGTTGAATTTAGCTTGGTGGGGTTTTTTTTGTTCTGCTGGTGGAATGTGCACTACCAGATGGTGAGTTCAATAAATGTATTTGTTTTTCCAATTTATTTGATGGATTTCCCCCCCCAATTTTTCCCCCCTTTAAGGTGAAGTCTGAAATTCCAGATGGTTTGACTAGTGGCCAGATAAGTCACGATGTATTGTTTCAGCTTTCTCTTTAGAAAGGTGGCAAGAATGATAACAGGAGTGGAAAAATGCATACATGAAGCAGGAATGAAAGGGGAGGGGGGGCAGTTTGTATCAAACAGAAGACAAATAAGAGGCGGTGTGATAACAGTCTATAAAATAGTGAATAATACAGAGAATGGAGGTGAAGAGCTACTGAGGTCTTTTATAATGCAAGAAAAAATGAGCAGTTAATGAAGCTGAAAGGTGGTGATTACGAATTTACTAGAGAAATATTTTTTTTTAACAGAACACTGAACTTAGGCAAGGGAGCTCACTGCCACATTACATTAAAGCCAAGAGCTTAGCAAAACGAAGCAAGGAATTACACTTTTACATGGGGAACCAAAACATCCAAATATAAAGTACCAGTGCTGATGACATGGACTATATTACCTCATGCCTTAGGGAATAAACTAATCATTATTATTGATAAATATGTGATATTATCTGCCAACTGCTGCGGTTCCCTTACCTTCTGACTAAAAATCTGATGTTGCTTATTCTGATAGGTCAAATCAGGGCTCAAGAGACTTCAAGACTGATTCTCTATGACAATTGCTAAGGTTGGACGAATGCACAAATCCTTCTAAGTTGAATATTCTCAGTGGAATTGCTAAAATTCAAATTCTATAAATATTTCCACAATGCTGAACTTCATTTTTTTTCTTGTCTTTCTTTTGGGGGGGAAAGGGGGGAAAAGTGAGGGGAAGCGTAAGATGAAATCAGTCAAATATGTGTAGAGAGAGGTTGTTAAAGTGGCATTAAGTGCAGCCAAAGCATATTCACTGACAAATTTGATCTAATGTTCATAAAAACACGGTTCGCATTATTTACCAGCAAATGCTTCATGCAGGGGGAGAGCGGGTAGTATTTTGCACAGGGTGAAATCTCACTAATTACATTGATATTAATGGTAGGAGGGTGTTCTCTGACTTCAGAGAGAGCTCCTTCAGGGGAATAAAATTCAATTCTGCAAGTACATCTTCACGAGAGCCCTTGGTGCAGAGCCCAAACCTGCAGCAAGAAGCTAGGACCTGAGGACCTGAAAGTGAGAGCTGTCTAGAAACAGAAAAGAGAGAAAAGACAAATTGAAGAATCTATGCTAACTGCAAAAAAGGCAAACCACAACAATGCAGCATTAGCAGGGAAAGGTACATAATAGTTTAAAGATTAGTTTGTTCACCAAAGGTCCCGATTCTCATCCATCTAAAGTTCATGGAAACTTCGCTACTACTGTGAATGAGCACAGCACCATGTTTGAATTATTCCCAAAAGAAAACACCATCACATCAGGTACCAAAAGTATCTCAAAAAATCATGTTGCAATTTGGCTTAAGTCTGCAAAGAAGCAACTGAATTAAACTGTATTATTCATCTCCACAAGCTCACAAATCACTGTCTTCAACGAGGCAGTATCAAGGCCTGCATAAACCTTTGCCATCCTTCTTCTCTGCTTCTGCTGACTCAAGCTTCTCCACCTATTCTCCTATGGGAGCTCCATTTGCTCACGTTTTCTGTATTTCATTTATATCAGAACAAAGAAATACAGGCTTATAAAAAATATATATATTTATTTTTACCTTGGCAGTTTCTGTGTAAACCTAGAGTGATCTAATGAGCATGCAGTGTACAAACAGAACGGATGGGGGACATGGGGATATTATTATAGAGACTACACCAATCCCACCCAGCACTATTTGCTCCAAACCCAGCTTCTCAATGGTAAATGAGCCAGCATCACTAGCCAGCTTGAAGGGGCAGAGGTGGAGCGCCTGGGGTAAAAAATTTACGGCCCTCCTCTCCAAGACAGATTTTGCAGTGTGGAAAGCTCACTCCCCAGTGCTGCCTCCCAGCCTCGCCGAATTCCCCTCCGACTCTTTCCTTTGCACTGCTCCTCCACCGCTGCCGTGCTTTCATCCTCACTCCCTGCTCCAGTTTGTAAAAGCGAACACCGCAGACCTGCCTGCATGCAAGGGCACCAAAGATGGGACAGATTTAGTGGAGATTTATTCCCTGCTGGTTCATGTGCCTTGAGCTCGGGCTTTAACTGCCTCTCGTAGTGAGATCCTCGCGTTTCCAAACCCAGGTTCTGCTTAGCTCGACCCAAGGGGTGCGGGCGCTGCATCCCGGGCAGCAGCAGCTCCACACTGGAGCACAGGGGTGCTTCCCATTGCACCCAGCAACCCTGCACCGCTTCCCCTCCAGAATTTGGAGACCCCTGGAAGAAACACACTGCACCTCCCTGCCTGCCAGACTTCTTGCCAAAGAAAAGGGTCAGCGGGGAAAGGCACGCACAGGGGCTCCTCCCGAAAAGCAAACTGAGGACTCAGCCAGGGCTACGCTGTGGCAACCAGCCCTGCTAGGCACAAGACCTTCTTTCGTGCAGATGCAGCACAGATGACCAATGCACCAAACTTTCTTCTGAGGAAATCTGAGCTTCAGCAAATGCTCGGTTCACAGATGAAATGAGTTTTCTTGGCTCAGTCATCTGGAAGGGGTACTGCTACAGGGCAGAAGTGGGGAGCAGGGACAAAGCCACCTGTCTTGAGGCTGGAAATAAGAGACTGCTCCTTCTAGCTCCAGCCAGGCCAAGAAGGTCAAGGCATCAAGGCCCTTGTTTTCCCAGCTCCTTCAAGCTGGCACCGCTCTCACGAGCTGGCAGACTGCATCACTCAGTTCCCACAGCAGATTTACATGCCAAGTTCTAAGAAAAAGCTGCCAGTGCGCTCTACTGTCACCCTCCCAGGTCCCCAAAGCACTTCGGCTGCCTTGGATAAAAATTAAATAAATAAGAGACGCTCAGAAGAGAAGCCCTTCAAAGACAGGCACGCGAGCAGCCGAGTTGTCAGGGGACTCCCTGCGCCGGTGCCCTCCCTCGCTCCCCCCTCTGTCCTCTTTTATTTCCCTCAGCCAGCGCAGACGGCGTGGCGGGACTGGAAGAAACCTGGCAAGATCATGCTGTTTGATTCCGACGCCAGTTTCAATTACGTCCTGGCTTTTATAACCAAATCAAAAAACAAAAGGCTAAGAATAAAAAAAAAGAAGGAGGGAGAGAGAGAGGAGAGGCAGTAGAGTCCAGCTGCAGGCTGGGAAATGACATTTCAATTTGTCAATTGATCCAGTCCCCCTCCTTCCCCCTGTCCTCTCCCTGTTTTTTTTTCTTTTCTCTTTCTGCTCTGTAAATTAATTAGCCCATTTATCATGTGGAAAGACTGCAAACGGGGCAGCCCAGATATGGGCTGAGCCAGAACAACCTGCATTCCGTTTGGGTATGGGCACCAAAGATGTGGCCACAAAGCATCGACAGTCAGGTGGAAGAAATGTCCACACGTGTTCAATTCACAGGTTTCGGGTTGTCCTGGAGAGATCACAGGTACGCTTTCCACTGACTCTCCAAAGCACCTATGCACATGAAAAGTAGGTAGCTACCTTTTGTCCAAGTTTGGGAGCCGAGGACTAAGAAGGCATTCAGCCAAATGAAAAGCTGAACTCAAAGGTGCTGGAATACCTTTTCTCTGCATTTTTCCCCCTCCACATGTTGTATTATAAGACTGTGGGACTGGAAGCTAAAGGAAATAATTGAAAGAAAGTCTGCCAGAAGGGGCAGGATGGAGACACGTTGCAACATCCAGAATTATGACAACAAATGACAGCAATATTTTTGAAGACACGTTAAAGCTTCAGAAAGTCAACGAGCTCCTCCCTCTCATGGCTAGGGATGAGACTTAGCATGGAGTCAGATTACCCAGATATGCCACTTTGCTCTTCTTCTCTGATGTATCTGCTACCAACCATCATGAGAGCTGGGCTTCTGAATCAAATGAGTACCAGATCCAACCCAAATCTCCACATCCAGACCCCCCAGCCTATGCAGTACCAGCTGCAACGTGGAAGAAGTGAAATGCTCTGAAGAAAAAGTCTTTTCAAGATCTTTTCAGCTTCTAGCAAAGTCTATCATAACAGTCCTATGTGTGATTCAAAAACTCAGGTATTGGCGTGAAGAGGAAGCTACATGGTCCAGCTTGAATCTTTGATGCAGGTCTGCGGCTCAGTCCCTCCAGAGATGAGGACGACTGCGAAATTGAGGAGCCCTGGGATTTCCTACCATTTTTTTGCAGCCCAGGCAATTTCACAATGCCATGGCTGCTTCTCAGGGCTTCCTCAAATTCTAATTGTCACAGGCAATGGGTGTTTTCGTTTTCCTTTTCCAAAGTCTCTAGGAGAGTATTGCCCTGCCATCACCCTGCTAAGCACCACGGGATCTCTGCAGTAGGGAAGTACCTATAGGACAGCGAACACTAATTCTCTCCTCTCACACCCTAATAAGAAAGAACATCCTCAAATGAGACACCTAGGGAGCGAGACATAATAAGTAATATGATTTAAAAGCAAAACAAGGGGCTAAGCACAGAGTTGGTGCAAGTGAATACAACTCTGCCGAAGTCCAGAGAGTTTTCCTAGGCATACATTCGGCTCCATATGTTTTCAGTTATTCAGTATTCAAGCATTCTTCTCCCAATCTCCTCTTCTTTTTATCCATCCATATCTATGCAAATCTCATTTCTTCAACTCAGCTCACCACAATAAGTATCTCTCTCACACACATAAAGCCTAAATTTTATCAAGCATTTTATTTACTTCTGTCCCAGCGGAGAGGAGAAAAAATGGAGAGAGATAGAAAAAGAGAAAGATAGAGGAGATTACTGCTGCCTCTTTTTTTTTTTTCATAATTGGCAGGTACTAAGACATTTCCATTATCGGCACAAACAAAAAAAAAATCCACGGCAGATCAACCCAGCAACAGCAGCTCCAGGTGAGGACTCCAGGTGACAACGATAGCTACGGGCAGCGGTGCCTCTGTATGCGGCTGATGAAATGCCACGGCAGCCCGCAGACTCGGCAGAAATGGAGGCAGAAACCATCATTATCCACTCAGATCCTAACAGGGGGCAGGCCCTCGCTGCGCTGTGCCGGGTATGCACGCTAAGTGAAAGAAAGACCCCAAAGAACTCAGCAGCAGTGTGCAAGGAAGGACAAAACTGGCAGGGAGAGGAGGAGGGAAGGGAGAAAGGCAGAGCGCCTGCCAGCTGCCTCACTGTGCTCCAGTGTTTGCTCTGCCGGGAAGCGGGAGAGGGGCAGGTTGGGATGAAGGACTGTGAAGGGGCAGCATTGTGGCCTTAGGAAGAAGTACAGAGTGCAAAAAAACCCTCGACCGCGTTGGAAATAGTCCCTGCGTACTTTCTGATTCTGTATTCATTGCGTGGCTGGTTACTGCATCTCTCCTGCTGGTCGTAGCCAGGCGATGGGGAGCTGTGACCCCCCTCTCCTTCCCTGCACAGTCTTCGCACTGCAGCGATGGGTGGGATGTTGTTACTTACCCTCCTCCATCCTGCACAGTCAAAAGCTGAGCGCTGGGACTGCTGGTTTACTGGGATCGGTACCTTGGCACCCATCTGCTGCTGCTGCTGCCACTCAGCGCTCCTGTAGGGACATCATTTTTCCCCCCAAAAGCACAATACAAACCACTCTGCTTCTTTCATTCTTCATTAAGCACTGTCTAGTGTTGCCCAAGACGAGCAGTGTTTAAAAACTCTCTAGTGGAAATGATGCCGCCAGTGAGCCCACGTTAAAAATCCACATTGGGAAGCTCAGCGACTCGTGTGGTGCCAGCACACCAGGGCCCCCTCCCAAAACGTCAGTTATCCCTACCTACTGCGGGAGAGGTACTTTACGCTCCAAGCTCCTAACAAAAGTGCCACTACTGCAACACACAGCCGGGTTTGGTACACAGATACTCATCCCCTGGTACGCCGCTGAGACGAGCTCAGAAACGGCTATTACCAGCACGCTGCAGCCATCTGAAAGCAAGGTGGGAGCCATTCATTTCTCATGTTTCATCCCAGTGTCTCCCCCCAGACCCTGCCACCCCGCGCAGCCCTTCCGTGACTCAGTTTCCCAGGAGTGCGATGAGGATGATGGTGCTCCCAGCCTCAGTTGGGGGTTACGAGAGTCTTTGATTTGCTATACAGAAGACTGACAATGTAAATACAGATCACCGGGCCTCCAGGCGACAGAATGAATCTGTCACAGCAGTTTTCTCAAAACCCCAGCTCAGCTCTACCTACAGCCCTGACGACCATTTCGCCGCAGGATTTCACAGATTTGACTGGGTTTATCCTCACAACATCACTAATACATTAGTTGTACCCTCTCCAGCTCACAAATGGGGAAATCCAAGAGCAGAAATGCCATGCACCTTCCCCAAGGTCACAGAAGAAGTGCATGGCACTGCAGAGAGCAGCCTCTAGGCCTCCTGCATCTCAGATGCACGGCAATCTCTCTCTTCTTCCTTGTGACTGAAATTTTGCATCCGTCCCTAGAGTCATCCAGTGCTTTGAGAAAATACGACGTGCTCCAAAGCTACTGCAAAGCAAGTCGGCACTAGTAAGCAATTCCCAATAAAATGGAAAGTCAGAATTTCTTTATCTTTGACTTCATCAAAAAATGATACATACTTAAATCTTTTTTTCCCTTAAATACTCTCCTCACAGATGTGAAATCCTGCTGAAAGACATTTTCAGACCAAAATAGATTGGTTAGCATAAAAAGATGGCTCTCTCCACCCCCTCGCCATTTTACTGCAAAGTTTTGTGTTTAATGCCAAAACACCTAGTTTGCTCAAGGTCATAGAACAGTGACAAGAAAAACAACTAAATAAATACTCAAAGTAAGGGGATGAACATTTGGACATACACTTGCTCTGAATGTATCTCTCATTGCCTGGACACGATTATATACCTGAGTCCTGCTATATCTTTCAAAGACAAGAACAGAAAAACCAGTAAGAGGGATGGGTTTTTTTTTTCTTTTTGCACCACAACATTCAAGACTTAAAGGATGCTCCTGGTCCAAGAGATCTGATTGCACCAAGGCACTTTCAATGGTCCTTGTCACCTCAGGGGACTCTTTTGCAGGAGCGCTGAGCGTTCAGAAGAGATCGACAGGAGGTGACTGGTCTCGGGACCCACCAGACCTTGATTTCCTCTATGTTTCAACCCTCCTGTTTTCCAAGTCCTTCCTTCTCCTTTCCAGCTTCCCAAGGAGATGTAGGGAAGCTGAAGGAACTGCACTTTCCCCTAGAGCTGAATGCTGACATTGCTTCCCCAAAAGATTTTCCCCTCCTTGGGATGGGGGAAAGAAA
This sequence comes from Haliaeetus leucocephalus, assembly GCF_000737465.1. Classification (NCBI taxonomy): domain Eukaryota; kingdom Metazoa; phylum Chordata; class Aves; order Accipitriformes; family Accipitridae; genus Haliaeetus; species Haliaeetus leucocephalus. The sequence continues at coordinate 19,786,080 of NW_010972664.1, forward strand.
GATTATCAAGACATCCACAGAATTTCACATACTTCATTTCCTCACACTTGCTTGGACCCTCGTCGATCCTCCTGGTGCCACTCAACCTGCAGGCAGGGAGATCTAAGAGGATCTACACTACACGTCCTAATGGCAAAGCCATCTCCAAACTTGTCACTCATTTCTTCACGTGTGAGTACTGCCAACTTAGACTCATTGACGCAAATGGAGAATGGCTTGACAGAAAGTGGTTGTTACAGGTGTTTAAGCTACATCTCTGAATGCAGTACGAGAAGCACAGGCCAAAGACCTTACATGCACAGAATCACAAGAACTTTTGATTGCTTATATGAAGTTAAAAATCTTTTGAGGCTTCTCTCAGACCGACAATAACAGACCTACCTAACTACACTGACAAACATCAGCAAGCTCCTCAGCCCTTTTATTTTTTGCAATAAAAGAGAATTCTTTTCTTTCTTCTTTTTAATTAAATTTTTGTCTTCTCTTATTACCCTGGGCTGCTACTTTGCGTCTAGAGCAGTTCTGTTCCAGACCATAGAAACAAGAGAGGAGTATGTTCTCTATGCCCATGCAAGGACCCTGAACTGTCCAAGCTGTGCTAATAAAAGGTAAAAACAAAAACTGAGCTGAGATCAACCTGCTCCTACTTCAGACTTTGAGAGACAGTCCAGATCATTACAGATGGGGTGGAGAGAGAAAAATGACTCAGAGGATAGTAGTAGCTTATCTGTCTATTGCAGACTTCAAAGCATTTTCTAATATCAATGAATGAGCCTTTCTAGTTCCTTCTGAGATGAATCAGAATTGTTATTGCTCCAGAAGGGATGAGGAAACTGAGGCATGGGAAGGGGATATGATCCGTGCACAGCCCAGCCACGGCACAGTGCAGACCCTGAGCCAAAACCATGCCCTTAGCCATAGGCCATCCCCCTCCCCTACAAGGGACACGATGAAACCATAAAAAGTTGCTACCAGCTAAAACAAGCCGGCACAGTACACACACGGTGAAGCAATGTATTTAGCCAATTAACCAGCGTGCATGATTAGAGCCTCCAGAAAACAGGTACATATGGGAGAGGGTTGAAGGGAGGAAAAGCGCAATCCAATCCAGAAGACTTCGGGGTCCAGCTTGTCTGTGGGTGCCTCGCTAAGTTTGGTTTCAATCAAATTCTCAACGAGCAGGGATGGCAAACATCTTTCTACTCCACCTCTGGAAATTAGTGAAAGCATTCCCTTCCTCAGTCTGCTTCCACAGGGATAGTAAGGGCTATTAGGGCCGAGGGAAAGCAAGGGACATTTCCAGGACAAATGTTAATGAGAGGGTGGCAAAGTTTGTTTTACAGCTCTTGGAGTACACTCTTCTCTAAGAGTAAAAAATTACCCTTCCAAATGGTTGATTTGACCCTTTTCAGCAGCATGATAATAAGAAGGAAAAAAAAAGGAAAAAAAGGCCACAAAATATATGCATCAAATGCTCTAGAGCAGTGGTCATGGCTCCAGCACATAAAACATTTGCTCTGCCACTGGACAAAGTGAAAATCCTATTTTTCTTCCCTAAAAAAAAAAAGAAAGAAAAGATGAAAAGCCCCTAAATGATTCAATATTTTATACACACTCTGTATACTGCAGCCTTGAAAAAGATGCCGCAGCATGACGGGCTTTGGAGACTTTATCTTCCTGCAGCAACTGAAGAAGAGCAATTTTAACACTGACATAATAGTCAGGCATGTGTTTGTTCGGTGGTTATCCACAGCTAGTATTAGGGTGCTGGTGGATATGTTCTTGGCAGTTTTGCATATGCACAGGTTTCATTTTTAATGGGCTGTACTCCGTGTCCGCATATGTTTCAGGCTATGTCTATGTGTAATTTGTTAATGCTGTTGCAAATGGAGGTGCCAGACCTGTGTACATGCTTTTGGCATGTGCTTTGTGTGCATGCATGTATGTGCACGTGTTCTGGGCTGTGAGGTTTTGTTTCTCGCCGTGTACTGGAGTTAGGTGTGTGCTATGAGTGCATGTGATTTTGCAGGGTTTGCTAAAGCACGCTGTCATTCTTTTCTCCAGCTGACCCTGGTGGTAACCGCTAAAACATACCATCCACTCACGCTCCGTACTAAAGCGTTCATCCCTTTCTTCTGCTACAAACACTGTCAGAGCTGCCGTTTTACGCAGCAGAGCATCCTCCACCATGGAAAACTGCCCCTAACCCCCGCAGAGCAAGTCCAACTGCCTCCAACCAGCACCCACCCAGAGCTAACCTCAGGACGCCGGTGTCCCAGTCCCGGCAGCAAGCTTTGCCTCATGGAAGGACTTGTACCTCGGCATCTCCTGTATTCCCACGTGGACCAGCTCCCTACTACACCTTAGGGAGAGCCATGGTCCTTCCCCTGTGGTCATGACTAGCAAGATGAAGGTCCTGCCAAGGGAAGCAGCTAGGAGACCTCCCTCAGATTATCAGCTCTGGTGAAACAGTGGTACAAGCAACCTAGGCTTTGATATGGTGATAGGAGGTCTAGCCTTGAGGCAGGCAAAACATTCAAACCGTAACATAAAACGCCATCGGAATAGTTTCTGATGCACAACTCTGCCTTTTGTATTCTTTCTTTTGTACTCCCCTCCACTACCCCAAATCAGGTTATGACTCTTACATATCACGGTAGTTGTTAAATTGAACTGGGATCAGGGGAAATACCTCCCACTCCCAGCCATCCAGTCAATCCTATCAAGCTGTATCACAACACAGAGCAAAAGGCCAGCATTCGGTGTGGAAAAAAGAAAAGGGGTGCTCTCCTGCACAGAAGAACAAAGCCTCCTGTAACACACTCTGTTGGGTTTACGTGGCAAGGTTGGGGAGGAAGGGGAGCTACAGAGGTGGCTTCTTTGAGAAGATAGCAGGAGTTGCTCCCATATTAGACAGAGCCAGGTTCAGCCAGCTCCAGGATAGACCTGCCACTGGCCAAGGCTGAGTCCATCAGTTGACATTGGTAGCCCCTCTGCAATAAGATAGTTAAGAAAGAGTAAAAAAACACCGTGCAGCAGCTCTAAGACGGGAGAAAATGTGAGAAAAGTAGCCCTGCAGACACCAAGGTCAGCGAAGAGGGAGAGGAGGAGATGCTCCAGGTGCCTGAGCACATTCCCCTGCAGCCCGTGGAGAAGACCATGGTGATGCAGGTTGTCCTTCTGCAGCCTACGGAGGACCCCACAGGTACAGCAGGTGGATGTGTCTTGAAGGAAGCCCTTGGAAAGCCCATGCTGGAGCAGGCTCCTTGCAGGAGCAGCTGCCATGGAGTGGAGCCCGTCCAGGAGCAAGTTTTCCAGCAGAATCTGCAGCCCGTGGGGGATACATGCTGGAGCAGTCTGTTCCTGAAGGACTGTACCCCATAGGAAGGACTCACATTGAAGCAATTCCCGAAGGACTGTCTCCCATGGGAGGGACCCCACGCTGCAGCAGGGGAAGAGCACGAGGAGGAAGGAGCGGCAGAGACAAAGTGTTATGGACTGACTGCAGTCCGCATTCCCCGTCGCCCTGCGCTGCTCGGGTGGAGGTAGAAGAATTGGGAGTAAAGTTGAGCCTGGGAAGAAGGGAGGGGTGGAGGAAGATGTTTGTAGTTTTGTTCTTACTTCTCACTATCTTACTCTGTTATTAACTGGCAATAAATTAAATTAATTTTCCCAAGTCTAGCCTGTTTTGCCCATGACAGTAATTGGTAAGTGATCTTCCCTGTCCTGCTGAGGAGGAGGAGTGATAGGAGCACCTTGGTGGGCATGTGGCAGCCAGCCAAGGTCAACCCACTCCACACCAACAAATAGTGCTACCGAGGGAAAACAGAGAGAGGAGCATCTCTAAGCAACTGGTGCGACTGTTGCAGGTGAGGTAGACAGCAACATTACAGCTGTACGTAGCTTTTCTGCCCAGTCCTTGGGGCCTGGTTACAGAAAGGACAAAGAACCACAGTTTCCAGGATGATGAACGTCAACTGCTCCCGGGGGCTTCAGACAGAGAAAGAGGTAGACTGCACTTCTGAAAAATCAAACCCTCGCTCCTGAGACGAATGAACAATAAGACTTCATGCTGCAACCAAATAATAATAATAGTTCAAATTCTAATTCATGCTCCAACCAAAGTCTGGGACCCAAGAAGCCACCTCCTCTTGCCTGGGACACTGAGGCAGTGGCTGGGACTCCCTCCCCAGAGGTATTCCCAGCCCTCAGAGTGTCATCAGCAAAAAGAGTGATCCGATTTCTTAGCAGCACAAACTGCCACGGGCACATGAGCCACTGCCTTCCTGAGGACGTGATGCCCTGGATGGCTCTGCTCGTGCTGGCTGCCAGCTTCTACTCTCTTCCCCACTCCTCCATGAGCCCCCCTCCTCCCTCCACTACTCATTCCTTTGCTCAACGAGGCTGGCATTTAAGAAACACTTATTCCAATCCATTTCTACCCTTGTACAGCAATTGGGTGTCATTTAGTTTGATTTAACCAATTTAGTCCTATGAATTAATTGGTTAATAAGCCATCTGTATGCATCAGGTGACAGAGTCGCGCTCTCACACACAGACACAGACAAGCTACCCACTTGTCCTTGTTTAATAACAGGCTGTAGGGAGTAGGAGCGGGAGAGGCGTGCAGGCTAATATCACTCCCCACGGGGAACTGCCAACAAAGGGACTTGGTGATCATTGCACCGACCTTGACCTCTGAGTGGGGGAACTGTCTGTTTAGGGTAATTTAGAAATAACCTACACTGTAGCTAGAGAGGAGTACCAGCAACAGAACAGACGCAAGAACCATGAATATGCTTCACATGGTGGTGTGTTTTTTTTTTTTTTAAAGAGGGACGAAAAAAAGGTTTAGTTCATGCTTAGTAGACAGCAGGAAATTCTCAGCTGCATTCCCAAACAGCTGAACTTTGTATGTGTGTAGGAGGGGGAGAGGGGTGGGAAGTGGGGGAATAGGAGGAGACTGAAGTCGAAAGCATTTGATTTAAGTCTGATCTTTAATTACAAGAAAAATATCTCATCTATTTTGATTTCTTTTTAAATGGCAAGAAAAAAAGCACCCCTCGCAGGCCCCAACCATTTCAATGTTATATCCAAACCCCCAAGCCATTCAACAAACAACAATAAAGCAAACCAAAAGCAAATCCAGCAACATATCCCAACCCACACAACAGAAAAACATCAACTGTTTAGACAGAAAAACAACTCCCTTCCCTGGCTGCCCATCCATCTCAGCCAGCCCTGGATGCCCCAGAAAGCAGAAAAGTTTCTCTGCATACCCTGAAGGTCGACACATGGAGGACTTCCAGACTGAGGGGGAACTGAATTACAGGGCTATGGGACCCTTGGGAAAAAGCTCTGCCAGCGGCTCCCTCTCTTTTCTGGCGAGATCTACCCTCTGTCTCAGCCGCTGCAACTGCAGCAACATTACGTGGGGAAGGGGTCACTCACTGGCGTGGGAGGCTCCCAAGTGATTTAGGACAGTAAATGCCAGCGCTGGGGCCAGAAACTACAAAACCCAAGCCAGATGGCAGCGCTTTGGTGTGACACGCTGGGCAACACGCTCTCCTTAAAGAAATGGACCGCAAGCTTCGGTACTGGGTGGTTTCCAGTTGAATGCAAGGTGCAGCCCAGTGTAGGCTGCATGGTCCAGCTGCCACAGACGAAAAAATGGACACCAGGGACAGCCGTGGCTGAGGCCACCCCAGGGAGAGAAATGGGGCTTAGCCTGCATTGGGTGGTGCAGAACAGCAGTACATCTGCAAGGCTCCCCCAGGGCTGCCCCCCCCCCCCCC
>NW_010972664.1:19791884-19825727 GCF_000737465.1 Haliaeetus leucocephalus
CCCCCCCCCCGCCACCCCCGGCTCCCGGCATTTTCCAGTGATCTGGGAGAGACATTAGCTTGCTGCAGACTCCGCGAGGGAGACACAAAGTGAGTAGCAGGGATGTAGCTCCGATGAGAAAGTACTTCCCCCCCCTCTCCCTGAAGAAAATGAAATTACAGTGGAGTTCGCTTTAAATGGATCCCATTAGCACAACAGGCACCACTGGAAGAATAACATCCTCTGTGCGCTGAAGTGAAACACTGACAGGCAGAGCGGAGCAGGCTGAAATAGTCCCTTCCAGACAGGAAAGAGAGAAACCCGTTTACCCAGTATACTCAGTAGGAGACTACACGAAGGGGGGGACAGAGGAAACCTGCCAAAGTTTCTGGTATGAGCGTGCCCTACCAGCCTGCCGAAAGCAGGCAGGACAGAGCCTTCTTGTTGCAATGGGGGGGGAATGCCTTGAGTGCCTCACTGGGTGTTAATCCCTGAAAAACACCATTTTGCTCTCACTAGCACATGAGTGCCTGTTCCCGGACACTGTTAAACTATCAGAACACAGAGTTAAGCTGCCCTGCTTGAACAACTGGAAGCCCTAGCCAAACCGCCTCGGCTCGGTCCGCAGCAGCAATGCAATGCCTGTGAAATGAATAAATGAACATACCAACCCGTCCACGACAAACAATTTCACTTGATCAGTGACCACAAAAACCAGGACGCCCCGGCCTGAATTGAGCAAGTGGTGATGTGGATTTACAGCTTCTTTAATGGCCATGTGGAGCATATGTACCTGACTGCTACACTTTCCCAGTTAGGCAGCTCACATGCAAAAGGTAGTCACATCACACTTCGCAAGAAGTCTTATCTTTACTGATTGCTAAGGACTCAGGGCTCAAAATGTGTTAAAGTACTTAGGAGGTTAAAGGGGCAGAAAGATTTTACTTTTTTTCTTTCCCAGAAATGCCTCACCAGGCTCAGTTCCGTAATATCTACTCATTTCAAAAAGAGAGAGACACCTATGCTGCTTGGGAGGACTTGGAAATCTCACCAGCTGCTTCATGGCAGCTCCCAGCACTGAAAACACCTTTGAATCTGTGTTGCATCCCGTTACCCAAATATCGTTAGTCACAGAGCCAATGCACCTCTCCGTGCAAGCCTCGCACATCCAGATGGAGCTGCGCAAACTGACGGCAGCAGAGCACAGGGCAATGGGGCAGCAAGAGAGACCACCACTACTGGAGACGTGGACGGCACGGGACAGGGCTGTTAATCCCTAGGTTACTGCCTAGGGAGTATGGGACACGTTATGGGATGCAGGGGAAGAGCATTTGGGGATTGTACAGGAACTAGACGACTGGAGGAGCTGTCTGCTGGAGGGACCAGAGAGGCCAATTGTCCAGCAGGACAACTGCTGGAGAGACCAGCCAAACTGAGCCCCGTTGGTCCTGCCTCTTGTTGTCTCCATCCTCCACATCCTCTCCAGCTTGGGAACCATCTCCCTTAGTTTCCTCCTCTCTCACCCTCTTTTTTTTAATCCTCCTGACAAAACCTTAAATGGTCTAAAAGCACCCCCAACAAGGATGAGGGAACGCAAATGTCTTGGCAAATATGCATTTGAGCTCCACATGCTCCCAGGGATGGCGTAGTAATAAAAACCAATTAGATAATGCTCAGCAGCTACAGTGAGAGGGAGTGGTACAATCTTACCACAACTAATAGGGTTTTTAATAATAGATGGGTGTCTCTGTGCAGCGCTAGAGAGGGGAGGCCGAAGTGGTTTCAGTTACATTGCATCTTTCTGCCCAGTGAATTGCTGTGAGTGGAGATTTAATATTCTATGAAAGTGGGGATTAACTCGCCTTCTATGCTTGCTACTCCTACCAGGGAGATCCCTGCAGGGTCAGGGCTGGGCTCCCTCTGATAGTGCAGGATGGCGGAATCCCATGGAGAAGCACACTGAGCTCCCCCCGCCCCCCCCCCCCCAAAAAAAGGACACATAACTCAGTCCTACAGGTGCCAACTTTTGAGCAGCTCAGAAGTAAAGAACCTGGAAAAGCACACACTTTTGCTCTCTTGCTTTTTCTCATGTCCCAGGAAAAGTCCAAAAGCAAAGTTGCAAGTGACCGCTGAAACAAGGCTGAAGAAAGCCCAACACAGCAGAAGAAGCTACGTGTGCCCCAGGTGGGTCACTGTCACGGGCAGGGTGCCACAAAGCCCCCTGCTTGCATCTCTTGCCACTGCCTTCTGTTTACAAACCTTCACTTCATGCCTCCTCGCTCAAAACACAAACAAAAAGCCATGGAGGGCATTTTCTTGTTGCCATAGAAACAGTTATTATAATCTCAAACGTACTTAACGCATCACTCTTCCCCCTCCAGCACCTTGCAACAGCTTGCTATTCAATGGGAAGGCTATGCTGCAAGAGGAAGAGGAGGGCAGGCAAAAGAGCCCTGACAGCTCACGTCCTGCGCTCGAGACCCAGCATCTCTGCAGCTGCCCATAATCTCATTTCCATCAGCACACAGACTCTTTCTTCCTTTTCTTTTCTCTTTCTGTCTTGTTTTCTGTTCTTTGGAGTGTCACATCATTTACATTTATGAAGGGAATTTTCCTGGGGGTGCAAAGATAGTTCAAATTGTCTGTGATCAGATCAACCTTGTGCATAATACATTTGTATGAAAATAAACTCCCCGGGGCCCACGCTCCTGGCTGAAAGTCTCTGTAATGAAGTATTTTACTCTAATTTAGTTAAAGATGATGGAGATAGGAATGAGTGCGTGCCTGCATGCATATAGAGGAGGGGAAGAAAGACAGGATACTATACATACACAAAAGCCAATAATTATAAGATTACATGCTAGCTGGGAACACTACTGCAGTACCTCATTATTACAAGAAGTTAACTTCTCATCTGTTCCTTCTGAAAAGCAGTCCTGCCCTATAAGGCTTCTTACAGACCAGATCTGGACAACCTGAATGCTTGTCCTCATAAGGGGTAGGCAAAAAACTACTTTTCCATCCTGCATCGCTTGTTAAGAAATCATTCCCATTCCACATCCAGACTGAGCCAAGACCACTTTGGGATAATGACCTTCCCTGCTCCCCATTCTTCTCCAAATGCAAAAGCAAGACATGACCCGTGATTAGAGTTGCTCCTCTGGAACATCAGCCATTTGTTTTCCAGCCTCTGTTCTATTTGATTCAGAAGGACGACTTCCCTGTGCCTCCAGTCCCAGCTGAATAACTTGGCTCCCAGGTTCCTGGCTACTCCTGTGTGACCTCTATGGCTTGGCTAGGCACTTAAACCTGGAAATGTGAAACTCTATCCCAGCAAAACCTTGTTGAAATGAGGACAATTCCACTCAAGGTTTCTGTTTCAATTAACTGGTGTTTTCTGAGGATAACAACTTTGACTGCACACAAAAATATCAACCAGATCTGACTTAGCAAAGGTTAAATGATTTCAGTGAACTTTGGGTCAAGCCTGAAGTACAACCGCAGATAGTTAAGTTCTAGTACACTCTGCCATTGACTCGCTATGATGCCTGGCATAAACCTCTGCTCTCTCTTTCATTTCCCCACCTTTTCCATGGAGGACAAATTTACCTCCCTGCTCAACAAAAAATCATAACATTCATACATCTGCCTCCCAGAGTTCCATCCATAGACCGAGTGTACCCAGGGACATCCTCAGATGTATCAGGTATGGTCAATATAGGAAAAGGATACCGTTTGATTGCCACTGCTTTCAATTCAAGAGGATCATGTCCTCCAGGCTTCTTTACTGTCAATAATAAAATACTGGGATTTTTTTACTCCATTATTGCACGTCTAGTACTTCCCCATCCTAGGCAGATGTGGGAAAAATGCAAATAAAAGCTATTAAAGGACAGGAGAGGGAAAGAAGTGAGGAGACAGAAAGCTAAGAATCCTTGATAAGGTGTGAAGGGAACAGCATGATTCAAGATGCACAAGAACTGGCAAAAGTGATTTAGCAGACAGTACTCCTAGCTAGGATTTGTTGTGTTTGTACATTTTCCTAATAGCTCTGCTGAGAGGATCTACTTTGGATAATGCTGGTGCTGTGCAGGAGTCTTACATGTTTAGACCCAGAATGGCTACCCCCCTTTTTTTTAAATGTTGTGTTGCATAGGACACAAAAGAAAAAATTATTCCAGGATGCAGATGCAGACACACATGTACTATAGAAATATCTATTTTACCCGAGATGTTTGGGTTTTTCCTTCCCATTTCTATACCCTAAGAAAAAAATAGACTATCAGCTCTTGTGTCTAGACAGGCCTGGAAAAAATCCTACATCCCAGTGAAGACTTCATCTTCCACACAGTAAGGGAAGAAAGGAAGAGAAACTACACAAAATACAAGTGTAGTAGAAAGAAAGAGAAACTACACAAAATACACCTTGAAAATGAAGGCAGAGGACTAATTCCATTCCTGGCAAGAAGAAGGTGCAACTCCCTTTGAAGCAAGAGAAATCAGTGCCGCTGAATTTGTCTTAGGGAGATAAATACTAATAACCAGTCCTTCCCAGAGGACAATCTGATAACACTGAAGTTGACACCCACAAACGTCAGGCAGGATATATTTCCTCCTGTGTGCCAGTATCTAAGCTTATCACCCTTTTTGCTTCTTCTCTCCCAAGTCATTTTGCAGGGTCAAAGGCTATCGTGGGGCTTTAATTAGAATGCCATCATAATGAGCTGACACTTAAATCAGCCTGCCAGTGGCTAAAGAAAATTAACCTTAGAGTCAAATGAGCTCCAGTCTGGGAGTTCATGTCACGAGGGGGCAACAGATGCTCAGAGCTTGATGTGCATGGTTGAGGGATAGAGAGCTAAACCTTGCATTCCTTTGAACCAAGAGATCTACACTGGGAAACCCACCTATCCTAGCTGTCTCTGATGCACAAATAAATGCAAGCAGTCTCTACTGAGCTTTGTACCACATGTTTGCTGTGCCAAGCCAAGGAGAAATCAACAGGGAGATGTTACCTGGGGATAGAAACTTGTTTTGGGCTCCTCAAGAAAGGATGCAACTTGAGCTCATATACACCTATGAACGTATCATGTCTGAGAAGCCATATCAGTTGCTGTGAATGACTTTGTCATTATGACTTAGTCGATTACATCGTTATATGCAAGAGCTCAGGCTGCAAATAAGGGCAGGTGCTTCACCCAGCTCAGACCCTGCAAAGCTTAGGGAGCAAACGAACAGTACGAGGATCTCTCTTGCTAGCTAACAAATAGGAGGAGCATTCACAAGGATGTATATGCACAGGGGATTAACCTCCCCCCAGCCTTGCACCTTCCCTTTGCCACTGGTACCCCTGCAGCTGTAGTGCCCCCTCCCACACACATTTTGTACCAATTTCACCCCGCACCATCTTTTGGCATGAGTCACAACAATGCTGTACTGCCAGTGAGTTTTGAGTAAGTTCTGCACAGTCAGTGGCAGTTTTTCCCAGTGAACCCAGGTACTCCCTTTAGTACCATTTGTCTTTGCATCCTAAAGGCACCCAGTAGCCTAGAGAAGAAATCCAATGTGCGTTACTCACGGGTACCAGAGAAAACATAAAGGCTTACTGCCTTCCTCAGAGCTGAACCGCCAGTGCTATCATTTTCCACGACATCTCTTTTATGCCACTGCACTTGACAAATACCTTGTGCCTCTCCACAGGTATTTAGGAAATCCTGCCAATGCAGGCATAGAGAACACACAAATGGACCTAACATCTCCATCTATTCAAGACAGACCCGTGCAGCAAAACCAAGAGATTTTGCTGACCAAAGCTGGCCACGGACCTGCCCGCGTATAGCAGATTTGGACCCATGCTCCTTGCTGTGAGAGGACATTTTCCCTTCATTAAAATCAGTACACCTCAGAGGCTACTTTAAACAACCCTCAAATCATTCCTGGTGTGTTTCTACTACAACCATAATGGAACTTTCTCTAAAGGGGAACTATGCAATTGAGAACCTTGGGAGATGACTCTACTTATTACATCATAAAGTTTAAAACTGGATCAACTCTGCTAGAGTCAATGCAGCGATAGTAAATTTATAAAAGGATGCTAAAGAGTAGCATTTACTGCAGAATCATCTTTTTAAAGGAAAGCTGAAGCCGCCTTGTTTTGCAAAAGTATGCTATGAAACACTTGCTTCCTACGTTGCCAATAACACCTTCAACTAATTGTTCCAGAAAGACCTCAGTTAATTCTTCTCTAGTTACGGTCTTTGTTTACTTTCGGGATTTGACTGCACTACGGAGGTCAACTTGTTTCCTTCTTAAGAACAATGGAGCTCCAATGGGCTCAGTGTTATAGTTCCCAGATTAATGTGCTAGGAATTAAAAAAGCCAAATCCATCTTCCAACTCCTGTAAGGTGCACTCCCAGGTTTTCATGCCACAGGGGCTGTGATACAGGAGGACTGCAAACAGCTGAACAGAATAGTTGCAGGCATTTTTAAACTTAGCGTTATTTGCACCAGGGTATTTAAAAAGGGTATAATTTTTAGTTTATGTTAAGCTTTAAGTATAATTTTGTTCTTTTGAAAGTATTCCTACATCACACGATTTGGACACAAGTCATTCAATTTGTGATACTTGCTTAAAGGTTCAGCTCCCATGAGGCTTCAAGAGAATTTCAGCTTTCTTTTAAAAGTAGAATGTTATTAACCCCTGGAGGAGTTATATTGAAAAGCATGAAACTGCAACCTTTGGCTTGACCCAAATGTCTTGAACCTAGAGGCAAGTAATAACAAGTGCAGGTATTTTGGAACTGTTCCTGCAGGGTGTATGTTGTGGAGGACAGTGTTGGTCATTTCTGAGGTACATGGCAATTTGCAAGTCAGTCTCATGTTCTGGGGCAGCCAGACACCTGATACTGGGAAGGGACATCTCAACACCAGCTTTGAAAGGGAAGTAATCTTGGAGCTTTTTTTTTTCCTTGTAGTTTTCTTCTCCTCTCACCAAATCTTGTAATGTATGGATTCAACAGATGGTGTGATCTCTTCCTCCCTCTCTCCCCTCAAGTCAAAAAGTAAAATAGTAAATACCGCTGTAAGCCACTTAATGCAGAAATAAACCATTGCAGTACAAGAAAGAGGAGCTTCAGACACTTCAAAATAAACAAGACGTAAGAAAAGACAGGTCCTCATCCAAGTCATACAGTTCCACACAGAAAAACGGCATCTCCTTGTCTTTCTTCTGACAACAAGAAACAGTTTCCCCCTTACTCCCAAATAAACCTCAGGCTACTGGAACATCACTGACATTTTCTTTAAAGAGTTTTTAATTAAAATAACATTAAGTACGCCATGTTCAGTACTTGTCAGGCATCAGGAAAGGCTACTAAAATTATCACTGAGGGGCCTATTAAATATCATCATAAGCTCCCAGAGTAACTAATTACAGACGCTTTTAAAGGTTCTGCTTCCCCTATCCTGCAAAAATCTCTAACTTTTTTATTTCTTTATTTACTCACATCAAATAACCAAATATTAACAACACGCGATTCAGCACCTGTCCTGCAGAACGGGCAGGCGTTGCCCCACTGCCCCCGATGGCACCAAACAGCCCACTGGCATCTTGGAGCCGGGGAGCAAACCTGATGAGGTTTCAGTTCCTTTTTTTTGTTGTTTGTTTTCCCCTTGCCTTCTGCACTTCACGTTCCCTGTTTGCATCACTTCAACGTTTGGGCAAAGGCCACAGAAAACACTGGAGCTTGGAAATAAAACAGGTACTCCCAGCAATCCAAATCCAAAAGCTTGAGGAACGTAGAAAACTGCAAGCCCTTTGAGAAAACCCCAGCCCTACTGATCTGCACTTGCACAGCACCTCACGTAGCAGGATCGCATTGGGCAGCTACTGTAACTACCAGCTACAGCAACTACGGTAAATAATACTGGAAAGGGCTTGGAGCTGAACTTTTCTTTCTGCGTGGGATAGCATCAGAACAAAAATAACGATGATGGTTTATGGTGTAGACAGGGTAGTAACAAGACCTTTAGGCTGTGGATCTGCTCTTCAGAGCAAAGGGAAGCCACCTGCTCCTAGGTTAGGGATGCCTAACGCCACACTACGCCAGGACATCTGGGCACATAGGGTATGCCCAGAGGCATACTTTTAGGATTGCTAACTGCAATATCAGAGAGACTGGTCTTGAAGCCATCTGGGGAGCACTCAAAATTCAACAGAGACATACCCAGACACAAGTGGTTGGTCCCCCGGCTTCCCACCTCCCAGAGCAAGCACCTGTGTGTTGCTGAGCAGTGCCAGACCAGGTGAGAGGGCTGACGGCGAGGAGCACAGCCCTGCTGCCGATTCAGCCCAAAGAGGGCCTTCCAGCAGGAATCTGGAGCGATCGCAATGAATGATGTCGCCGAACGCTTTATGCGTGAGGTAGACCAGTTTCCCCGCCGACCTTCACATTGCTTGTGAGGAGGGCAAGCGTTTCAGCACCTACACCATCTGCAAATTTGGTCTTCCCCTCAAGGATACAAAAATTAGGTCAGAGGCTTTTCTCTTCCCCTTCCATTCCTGCAAGGCACATTAGAGCTCAAATCCTCAAGACAAAGCATTATTATTATTGTTGTTATTTTTTTATGGTGGAACAAAATATTAATGTTACAAATAGCTGCCATTAGCATAAGCAGAGCTGCATATTAATATGCACACGGGTGTTTCCACTGTCAGGAAGCAGAGAGGCCCCAGAGGCCCTGCTTTCACTGGGGAAAATGATGATGGCATTAGCTCTAATGATAATGATAAGGAGGCTGCCATAAATGATATGACAATTTCTTTTGTAATCCTGTTCGGGCAAAGACTTCTTCCTTACTCCCCAGTGTCCATAAAAGGATGCTGTTTGAACAAATAGCAGCTTGACTGATTTATTTAATTTCACCACAGCTTTATGGTTTTCTTAAAAGTGCCAGCTCTGAGTCACGTGACTAAGAAACTCAGTTAAGTCTTTCAGATAAATTCCTAACCACCAAGATTTTGGAGAACAATATACTAAATAAAAGGAATCCCACATCTATTTATGTTTTTAAAACCTTGTGAGTTTGAGTCTTTTTGGACTAATTATTATATTATATCCAAGGACAGCAGGAGCTAAGAAGGAAAAAAAAAAAAAAAAAAAAGGATATGAAAAAAATAACAAGTAATGAAAGTTGTCTCTGACAAAAGATGTTCCCAACCCTGTCACAGCCTTTCTTCCCCTTCGCTTATCATAGCCCCTATGCGTATTACATCTAGGATGCGACAGCAGATCTTTGTGAGCCTATGCTATGAATCAGATGAGAGAACCAATCTGGCTGAAGAGTAACAAAGCAAAAGAGAGCACGGATGGGGATTTCCTCCAGAAAGGTTTTGGATGTGCTCAACAGTGCAGACCTGCAGACAGGCATGCCGGTACAGCTGGGAGGGCAGAGAAAGCGTGGTCTAACCTACTCGCATTACTGAGAAAATGCGTGTTGGACTGGGGGAAGAGATGCAGAGGGAAGATCTGGGTTCCTAGGGCCCATGTGTCAAGAGTCTGGCAAAACCCTCTTTTGGCTGTTCCATCTGTGGAACAAACATGAGTTTTCTCTTTTTTTTTTTTTAGGCCAGAGGGAAAGCAGAAAACATTATCCCCAGCTGTGATGTTAAAGCCTCGGTTATGCAATAGGACTTGGCTGCAACAAATGCAAAAGCAATTTCTTCACTGAACTCTGCATCTAGACACGGACAGAAGATGATTCTCTCTGGCTCTGTAGCTTCTGAACTAATTACACAGCTTTTTGGCGATGTCACTGCACAGGGTGTCTCTGGCCTGGAATTGTCTGTCATGGCTACAATGTACAACAGGGATCTAAATACATTAAAGTGTCAGGGAGGTGGGGATGCTAGGTTTTGGTCTGTCAGCTTCTGCGCTGAAAATCCTATTGAGCTCAGCTAAAATACTACACTATCCACTTTTCATTTTTCACATTTGTTCTTGTAATGTACATCCTGAAGCTCATCAGAGAGAAACTTAAGCTTTATACCAGCAATAATGTTCTTTGTGGTAAACTCAATCCAAAGGGACTAGCCAAGACCACAAAGAGCCCTACAGATGACTGCTTCAGTTAAAGTGGCCAGGTGAAAATTCTTCATACAGATACATGTCCAAAAACTTGGCATGCACAGGCCAGTAACACAGGTGTTATAGAAAAACGGCTTCCTCCACCCACATAGCCTGTAGGACATAGGGAATAGGCACAAGCATCACGATATCTCTCAGGTAATACATGTCCCAGATAATACAACAGCAAAAAGAACCATCTTTGCAGTACAAAACAGCAGTATTAAAGCCACAAAACTGGTGGACTCAAGATGGAAAACATCAGGGTAGTCCAAACTATGAATCCTATTTGTTCTCCTCTTGTGCCCCTTCCTCTCTTTCCCTTTGACTTAGTTGAGTGGTTCAAGTCTGTATCTCAAACTCAATCAGTTCACACACAGCTTCTCAGACCCTTAGTATTCCAGCTGGCCTGCACAGACAAATGTTTTCTCATTTATTTTGTTGTTTTGGAACAGAACCTCAGTTATCCAACAGACTTCCTCCAAAGAGACAGCAGAAATGCTGAGCAGTGATGACCATGCTTGGAAAATGCCACATTATCATAAACCTCCTGTTTCAGACATATCCAGAACCAACAGCAGATCTTCCTTCCCCAGCAAAACCCACTAAGACAGTGCAGGTACTGGAGAACTTCTCTAAATGACCAGGACCACAACACTGCAATTGTAAGCAGAAGCACATACACACACCCTACAAAGAATGTTTACCAATATCAGTTGTTCAATATTGTCTCCTACTGTACAAAGTTGAGAGAAAAGAATTAAACTAATATATGAAGTGATTTGCTGTTTCCGTATGACTAGAACTTACACCTATACACAGAAGTCTGCGGTTCACTCATACTTGGATTTCCAAGCGTGTTTGCTGGTCTCCCACACCAGCATTATGTAGTCTACCCATAATGTCTGTGGATTTAAAAAGAGGAGAAGCAACTCTGAATCATCCAGCATTTGTATGATCCTGGAAGGCAAATGCACAAACCCAAAGCTATTCCCCCGACAGCTATATGGGCTCGTAACAAGGAATACGGTATAGATGCAACCGTAAGGTGCTTGAAAATTGGAAGGATGAACTACAGCCCACTGTATGCTAAGTCCATACAGACATAAATCTTGATTTCAAATGTGGCTATCGGGGCTTCAGTGCCAAGTGGAAATAAAAGCAATTAAAAAATTATTTCAAAAATACTTTTTCAGACTCAGGTCATGCACCACAAGAACATAGTGTCTGAAAGGGGAATCAGCTTGGCAGATATGAACACATTTGCTTGAGCTTGCTGTTCTCACACAACTTGCACCGTGGCTGTACAGGGGCACTACCATCACCATGAGACAGAAATTGCACAAGTGCCTGTTCCAAGACTGGCATGGCCTGCTTGGTGCCCAAGCTAAAGAGAAGATGCAGGGGTAGTCCTCAATGATCTCAATATAAACCAGCCTGGGGAAGGGGAGAGGTGACAAAAAAAGATTATACGTGCTTTTGATCGCAGATGACATTCCATTAGCCCAGAACGATACATATATATATGCTATCAGCACCCCAACACAGGTAGCGACTTACTGATGGGGTATAAAACAATGCAGGTTAACCGTCGCGATCGCTGGATCATGCAGTCACAAGGCATCTGTTTTTCTATGAAGTTTTTCTAGCAAAGACTTACGAACAAACAGGAGAGCCATGAACACCTGAGACTGGACAACTGTTGCTGTGGCCTTTGAGCCAAGGAACACATCACCTTCTCAGTTCATCACGCCCAGTCAACTGGTACTTTTTGCATAGGAAAACCAAAGCTTCACTTACCTAGAAGACAAAAAAAGAGAAACGGAGAGAAAATACGGTTAGTGGATTTCCCTGAAACATACAGATGCTGCTTATCTTTATTTCCCAGGTGATTCCCACATCCCAGCACCTTGTTAGGAGATTCCTGACATATTCAGGAACAGGAGTGATCTATGATAGCTCTCTTAGCACACGGCCACTATCTCCCCTGCTGTAATTAGTATGTGGTGCCATTTAATGTTATACAGATTATTCATTAAGAAAAGCAAAACGGAGCAGGTGTTTTCATCAACATCTTGTTCTATTTGGCGGGGGGGGGGGGGGAGAAAAAGAGGCTCCACAACAACATTAACCACACAGAAGGGCACAAATTACTCTGACTGTGAACAGCAGGGTGCAATAGGTCTTGAATTCTACCAAAAGAAACTGCAGCAGGAAAGGATCTCCGTGTTAAGGGAAGGATGGATTAAATGACTCTGCCGTGTGGTTCTGTCATGTACTATCTGAACTATGGCTGCAACAAAAGACCTTGATAACCTTGGTTTCGGTAAAGTAGGCGATACCATGGGATGGAAGGAGAGAACAGAAGACCTCAAGGTCCGTGCTACCCTGCATTTCAGTATTTTCATGAAGACACAGCACCTTCGCATGCAATACAACACAGTGTGGTGGTGCAGATCCCCTGAGCCACGTTGCAATGGTAGGACCAGCCAACATCGTGTTCTCGTCGCAGCTGCAAGTGCAGTGACTTGGGACAACCTGGTATTCTTGCCCTGGTTACAGTACAGTGAGTTAGGACAATTAGGCACTCCCTAACTGTACCTGAAACTCCTGCTGCCTGGATTGTGGCCCGCCCTTAGGGTGCCTGAATTGCCTGACAAGAATTGTGGCCAGAATGGAAATATACTGACCAAAGTCAAACATCTCATGATCCTATAAATAGCAATGCTAAGTGAGACCCTTTGAGCTCTCCGGGATTGCAGCAGGCTGTGACCAGTATTCTCCCCCTGAGTTGGGACGGCTCTCAGGGTAGATTTCACGAGGATTTCCGAGATCGTCCGCTGATAGATGCTGACAAAGAAGAAGGGATCAAAGATCGTCTGCTGACAAATGCTGACGAAGGAGAATAGTGAGTAATTCACTACAATTAGGTTTCGCGAAGTTTCAGAGATCGTTTGGTACCAATAATTTACTACAATCAGCAAAGAGAGAAAAATCTTGATCATAGGTTAACCTCTATACCTCTGTGTGTGTGTGTGTTTGTGCATGTGTGATTCGACTTAGGAAACTCCGTAGTGTTGACTATAGCAAATTTTATTAAATCGCTCTGATAATTGGCTGATGATCAAGCATTGTTAAAAATCATATGACCTAATCTTGTGATTCACCATAATAGTGCTAATATATCTTAAACTGCTGCTACCTCAAAGTTGTGTAGGATCCCTAATCGCTCATTCCCCAACAAACTGGTGTAGTAACTCAGCGGGGGTCTTCCTTACCCTTTGCATCCCGTCCATTAGGCATAAACCGTTGCCCAAGTCTGGGACTAAGTCTGGATCCAGCCGCACCTAGACTCCTCTCTGAGAAGGAGTTTAGAAAGCAAGGGGGTCCATTCTGAACCTCGTGACTCAACGGGAGGTTTTCCTTACCCTTTGTATCCCGTCCATTAGGCATAAACTGTTGACCAAGTCTGGGACTAAGTCTGGATCCAGCCGCACCTAGACTCCTCTCTGAGAAGGAGTTTAGAAAGCAAGGGGGTCCACTCTGAACCTCGTGACTCAACGGGAGGGTCTCCCTTACCCTTCTGCCTCTCTGGTATCTGTGTAAATCATTCTAAATCGATTCTACCTCAATTTTCCTCTGTATGTTTCTTCCATGTAGTAAGTAACAGAGTGAACCTTGCCATCGAACTTTGTTAAGTCGCGCTTTTACAAATTCCTATTAAAATCACTTTTTGCTAATACCTTTGACAGTGATTCTTTAAGCGATCTAAACCTCTCATTTCCATGACAAATTGGCGTAGTCAGCAGGATGGTAAGTAGTATCACCAATTACTTACGAATGCATGGTATTAATCCAAACCCTGGCTTTTCAGGAGAATGGGGCCGTGATAATTGGTATGAATGGGAAGCGATAGAGAAGCAATTGAATGATGCAAGGGGTTCGACCAAGAATGGAAAAGATAAACTAATTATTTGCAAAATGCTAGCTACCTGTTTAGAAGCTGCTTATCAAGATAGGAAAAATAGCACTAAGAGGGAACAGCACCTAAAGGAAGAAATAGAAGTCAGAAAGGCAGCTGAATTAATGCTGTCTTTGAAAAGTGAGCAGCTGCAGAAGCAGTTTCAGGAAGGAACGGAGAAAACACAAAAATTGGAAGATTGAGATGATGCTCATGCATGGCCCACACCTGCCTAACCCCATGCAAATTTAGAAATTAATAGTGTCCCCAGAGAACTGGGATGGTGATATTTGGGGTGATCCTGATGACTATGATGAGGAAAATGATGACTCCTTGTTCCTCTCAGATTCCTCTGAATATGAGGGTAGACCCAAAGCAGAATACATTCTGATTCCAGTTGGTCCTCGATGACAAGTGGTGAAATTTCTAAGAGATACAGGAGCACAAAGTTCAATACTAATACAACAGGATGCTGAGAAGGTGGGTGTGTGACCCGGATGGCAGAGAGTTAAATTCACCAGAGTAAACGGAGCAAGTGTTACTCGCCAAACCGCAAAAGTTAATTTATGGCTCCCGGGCTAGAAGCACATGTCCTCTACTCACTTTGCAGTTAAAGATCACAATGAAAATATTTGAGGGTTTGATGTTTTAACTAGACCAAACTGGCACTTGCCAGCTGGCAGCGTATGGTTCTTCAGTACAAGTCCCAACCCCAACCCTGGTAGAAATTGGAAGGCTACAGTGTGTGTACTCCACGCAGCCCCTGCACTCCCTGATTCAAAGATTACTAATGTACCACAACACCCGATTTCTGCTGCGGCACGAAATGGAATTTCTGAGGTAATAGCAGACTTGGAAAAATGGCACATTATTTCCAGAACCCACTCCCCATACAATTCACCAGTCTGTCCAGTCCGAAAACGAGATGGAAGATAGCATCTAACAATTGATTACTGGTGCTTAAATGCCAACACAGCCCCACTAACAGCTGCAGTACCCAATTTTGCAACTCTAACAGCCTCACTACAAGCAGCCGCACACCCATGGATGGCAGCACTAGATGTAAAAGGTATGGTTTTTATGGTCCTCTTACAGGAAAAGGATAAAAAGAAATTTGCTTTTACTGGGGAAGGTATACAACACACCTTTAACAGACTCCCACAGGGGTATAAACATTCACCCATGATTGCTCACGATGCTCTTCCTGAACTTTTACAGATGGTCTCACTCCCTCAAGATGTGGCACTACACCAATATATAGATGATATTCTCATCAGAAGAACTTTCCCTGAAAAGGTAGGGGAAGCGGCAGCAGCAGTATGGCAAGACCTACACAAAGCAGACGTCGAGATCCCACCTGAGAAATGTCACGGACCAAGTAAAGAAGTTTTTAGGTACTTGGTGGATAGCAAGTAGTGCAGCAACTCCACCAGGCATCCTAAGTAAAATAAAACAATTGCAGATACCCCAGTCTAGGAAAGAGTTAACAGTTAATGGGGTCTTTAGAATATTGGAGAAAATATGCACCTGGATTTTCTATCATTGCTCGCCCACTGTACTCACTTTTACAAAAGGGAAAACCATAGAAATGGAAGCCAGAACATGGAGAGGCAGTCAAAACCCTAATACGGAAATTAAAAACATATCAGTCACTGGGACCAGTACACCCTCACAACCTTATTATAGCCAAATGGGGTTTTGCTGAACATGGTACTTACTGTAACCTATTCCAAACTGGCCCTGATGGACTAGAAAGACCTTTATTATTCAGCTTGACTGCATTTAAAGAAACAGAAGAGAGGTACTCTGAGGAGAAAAAGGGACTTTTGGTTTTAGTCCGAGCAATTAAACAAGTTGAGCCACTAAGGGGTAACCCGTCCGGAAAAACCCCACCGAGACTTGTATTGTTTTCCCTTTCCAGGAACGATACTGGGAGTGATACCAGCACACCACCCCTGGAGATCGGTTTAATCATCAAAGGATTGCTTATCCTTCTCATAGGACTAATGATCACCAGCATGAACCAAATTTGGTTCACACATCAACAAGCTCAACCCACAGGGTGGAGACCCTCACTTCTTTTATTTATGCTAATCAATACGGTAACTATAGCACATTCTGCACCACACACATTTCTCAGTTGTGGGTGCAGTGTATAACAGCAATTATAAGGGAAGGTGATGAGGCCACCTTGCCCACTAAGATTTGAAAGGTAATCTGGGATAATGCAACTAAATTTGAAAGAGAATTCTAATCTTGGTGGCACCTAGTTCATCTTACTTATGACCCCACCGACAGCAGAGTGACACTTTTTCTTTTGACAATACGCAATGCTTCGGTATACACCATATACCCAATCATTGTGCTAGGATTAAATCACCATGGAACTGTCCTCTATCCATTAGAACATACAGTATGGGCTGAACAAAATGGGAACAAATGGTAACCTATTGATGTTGATGCATGTGTTGTACGGGAACAACAAGGATTTATTTGTGAAACTAATACCATTAAGGCTCAAGACATTTGTCTTGACACTGAACAAAATGTTTGTCATTTTGAAATACACCCTGATGAAACCCCTGAGACTGTACTTATATATGTTGGAAATAGACGTATTTGTATGAGAACACTCTGTGATTCTATATTTATAGACAACACCACTATAGAGACAAATAATCACTCAAACATCTGTATTTGTAATGTTACCAAAATTATAGGATGCAACTTTAACTATTCAGCTTCTGTCACAACCTACCAATTGCTACAATCAAACTACACATCGTATCAAGATTTACTGCCTACCCCCATTGGAATGAATCTTACATTGGTAAGAAAACTGTTACAACATGGTGACCTGAATCAATTGCTAAAACAAAACCGGAACAATGGACAAAAATCCCTGATTACCATCCATCATGATGCAAAGGAGATATACCATATCCTACAAAGAGTGAAGAAAGATGTAGAACATCACTGGTAGGAAACCCTTTTTGGATGGTCTCCCACAGCAACTGGGACGCGAAACCTGATGCTACAGCCCATCGTGGTTCTATTGCCTCTTGCCATACTGTTTGTTATTAACATTGTTCTATATATCAAAGTCTGGAAGATGACAAACAAGTTATGCTATTACAAGAACCTCCCCATATATATAATGTTGTCTAATCCCATTTGATGAAATAACATATATGCCTCTTTAATAGTTATAGAGGTTAACCTAACGTGAATTTTCACTCAAATTATAACTAAAATGCAGCATTGTCTACTTATAGGCACGGAGGCAAGAGGTGACCACACTACCACTCTGTGGAAGAGTTAGATTGACTTCAGTCATGGAGTGGATTGCGGTGGTGGAGACCTCGTGGGCCACGTTGCGATGGCAGGACCAGCCAACATTGTGTTCTCGTCGCGGCTGCAAGTGCAGTGATTTGGGACAACCTGGTATTCTTGCCCTGGTTACAGTACAGTGAGTTAGGACAATTAGGCACTCCCTAACTGTACCTGAAACTCCTGCTGCCTGGAACCGTACGTGAAACTCCTGCTGCCTGAATTGCCTGACAAGAATTGTGGCCAGAATAAAAATAAACAGCAATGTTAAGTGAGACCCTTTGAGTCCTCTGGGACTGCAGCAGGCTGTGACCCAGTATTCTCTCCCTGAGATGGGACACCTCTTGGGGAAGATTTCACGAGGATTTCAAAGTGTAGATTTCGCGAGGACTTCCAAGTCTGCTGATAGATGCTGAAAAAGAAGGGGTCAAAGGTCGTCTGCTGACAAATGCTGACGAAGGAGAATAGTGAGTAATTCACTACAATTAGGTTTCGCGAAGTTTCAGAGATCGTTTGGTACCAATAATTTACTACAATCAGCAAAGAGAGAAAAATCTTGATCATAGGTTAACCTCTATACCTCTGTGTGTGTGTGTGTTTGTGCATGTGTGATTCGACTTAGGAAACTCCGTAGTGTTGACTATAGCAAATTTTATTAAATCGCTCTGATAATTGGCTGATGATCAAGCATTGTTAAAAATCATATAACCTAATCTTGTGATTCACCATAATAGTGTTAATATATCTTAAACTGCTGCTACCTCAAAGTTGTGTAGGATCCCCAATCACTCATTCCCCAACAAACTGGTGTAGTAACTCAGCGGGGGTCTTCCTTACCCTTTGTATCCCGTCCATTAGGCATAAACCGTTGCCCAAGTCTGGGACTAAGTCTGGATCCAGCCGCACCTAGACTCCTCTCTGAGAAGGAGTTTAGAAAGCAAGGGGGTCCATTCTGAACCTCGTGACTCAACGGGAGGTCTCCCTTACCCTTCTGCCTCTCTGGTATCTGTGTAAATCATTCTAAATCGATTCTACCTCAATTTTCCTCTGTATGTTTCTTCCATGTAGTAAGTAACAGAGTGAACCTTGCCATCGAACTTTGTTAAGTCGCGCTTTTACAAATTCCTATTAAAATCACTTTTTGCTAATACCTTTGACAGTGATTCTTTAAGCGATCTAAACCTCTCATTTCCATGACACATGCACATAAAAAAATGTGACTGTCTCACAAAGAGCCACCACCTGAATAAACCATAGGGAAGGCATAAAGGGGAGCTGTTAGATGGGATGAGAGGAAGCTAAGCAGTTCTGAAGCAGTACTGGGCCTTTCTTTCGGACCCGTTTCATGCTCACTCAGAGCGTGGCTAGGATGTGCTACTTTCTCGAACACTGATTTATAGGTCTGGAGCCAGGACCAGCAATCAATCAACCAGGACTCAATCCTTGCAAGCAGTAAATAACTAAATAAAGATTGCTTATTTAGTCTCAAGACTTAACCTGCCTCTGAGAGATAACTCAAATTTCCAGAGAAAGGGGGAAAGCGACTATACCAAGGTCAGGTCCTGAGAAAGTAAAAGCCTCCCTCCAGCTCAGTTTTGAACAAAGTCAAATCAGCATTTTCATGTTTGGAAACAGTGCGTCACATTTACTCCTGCTCCATTCTACCAGTCCAGGGTAGCACAGAATGACACTTAAACATCCCGCACAAGCTTTGCCTACCACCATGGGCTGCATTATTTGAACTGTAAAGGAATATAGCTACCATCACAGAATCCCCTAGAGGAGATGCAGCCAGGCTTGCACACTACGGAGAAAAAAAGAAATAGATTAATATACATTCATGGCACATTTGCAAAGAGATTGCTTTGCTCATAGTGAGATTTGCACCTGTATAATTGTATCACTTTCAAATTAATCATGATCGTACTCTCAACCAATATATGAGCTACAGAGTAGGCCTCATCCTCAGACTCTCATAATCGGGATAAAAATAGCTGGCTCTGAATGCACCAAGATTTCTGCTGGTACGCAGGAGACAGTAAATCCCAGCTGACCCACTAAGCCTTGGTATTTTGTTTCTGCAAAGCCCTAGCATGGCACATATTTTTGCATAAGTAAGACCTGGTCTGTACGACAGCAGCACCGTAACATTCAGCGACACGTTCCCTTTGCAAAACACTACAAAAGTAGCACGTGCCTTACTCTTCCGAAGAAAACTTAAGCACAAAGAGAGGTTAAGTGATTTGCCAGCAGATACATCGTGCCTCTGTCACACGACACAGGACCGGTAACTCTTGGCTTCCCCGACACACACGTTTAATTACTGGATATTTCGGCACAGGAACAGTGACCCACAAGTGCAGCGTAGCATCAGCCCGAAGCCTCCCCAGTGCCGTGCCTGCCCCTCCCCTGCCGTCTTCTCCAAATGGCTCCCAGCAAAAGGCGGATTCCTTAATCGCGTTATTAGCTGAATTATTAATTGATATGAAAACAGCATTTTACTGGGCATAAAAAGTCATTTGGAAATGAGATAAAATGTTCTCGGCGCTGCCTGCCTCCAAGCAGAGCTGGAGCAAGGGCTCTGACAGCTTGATTATTATGCACATTAGTGCAATCTGGTGAACTCCCAACACGGGGAGCGCAGAGTCCCCCAGTACGGTATCCATCAGGACGCATCCCTCTCCTTTTCTCTTTCTTCCCCCCCCCATCACTGCCTGCTTTGCATTTCTGTGGGAGACCTCAGGGGCAATTTTTTCTTTCTGATCAATCCCAGCTGTCATCACTGCAGAGCTGCTAATGATAGCAGCGGTGGGCAAACAGTATTTTCCCTTCAGCCCCACACAGGGAAAGACTGTCTTTGTGCCTCTTCCCCAAACCCTCCTGCACCCCAACAGGGAAGAGATTGTTTCCCAAGACACTCCTTGCTGGAAAGGAGCTGCTTGCATTTCTCTGTCTCCGAGTCCTTTGTGTCCCGCTGTGGAAACGGCGGTCTGTGTATATATACTTTTGTATATATATAAAATGTTCCAGTATTTTACAACGGGGTGGGGGGGGGTGGGGGGGCAGTGCATGTCTTGATGCCCTTTCAGCCTTTGTTCAAAACCCTGTCTTTAGACACAATACACTTTCACTCCAGACCGACCCCTTTTCCCCTGGTGCTGAGAGGGGACAGCTCTATGGGTGCCCACCACGTCACCCATCCCACTCCCTGGGCCTCCCCCCCTCTCCCACCCCCTTGTCATTCCCCCCAGGCTTCACAGAGCTGCGGCAGGAGCAGAGCTGCCTGGCAGATGGTATCAATTAATTTTGAACCTCCATTAAAGAGGCAAAATGTGCGTCCTTGCGCAAGGCAGGTGATAAACCCCGGGCAGCCCCCTCCCCTACCTTTCTTGACCCCCTCCTTTGCAGTCACCCCACCAGTGGGAACCCACCCCCACTGACCCACACCTGTAACACGCAGCCAGAGAAGCCAGCGGACACCAGTGATCAACCCCGTCTCTTACATGCAAACCTTGTAATTTAGCAATAACTACTCAACCACCATTGACCTGCTAATTAATCCATGGATTTTTTGTTGTGCCTTTAATTGTTGGCCCTGATATCTGAGTCACTTTAGACTGCTCACTCTGCGCGAAGCCTAACCAACTAAATGCTACTTCAGCTCTGTAGTAATAAAACACTGAAATATATTGACTCCCTGCCAGCTCTTGCGCTCGCTCTCTGCCTCTCTGCTTGCCAGCTGAGTGCTGGCGTGTGAAGGGAATATAGAGAGGGGAAGGCATCGGCCGTGAGAGATGAAGTTTGGGACACAGGTGAAAGAAAGCAAGAATCAGTCACTGGTGACAGGCCACCAAGGGCAGCCTCTGATCCCTGCTACAGCCTTGCTCTGACAAACTCAAACCCGCAGCTCCTCCATCCCAAAATGGGCTTGATGGCTCCGAAAATTCAAGGGCGTGCTGGATCCTGCCTCCTTTCTGCCTTCCACCCCTTAATGAGGAAATCTTTGTCCTCTTGACTATCACTGTCACACTCGCTATGTATGTTTGAGATAAAAAGCCAGATGGTGTAGGCAAAAAATGAATCCGTGCAGTGGAGAGCCAGATCTATATTTTTCTGCTAGCGCTGTCAGAGGACCTCTGTGTAAACACGGATGAATCACCATGAATGCAGTTTTCTGAAGTGGCTCGCACCTCTTGGTGCCTTGCACTGATGTCAAGTTTTGGGAGAGGGAAATAGCAGTTTGAAACCCTGACATGGCAGGAGCCGCGGATGCTTAGCCCGCTTGGACGTTGAGTGACTGTGAACCAGCCCTCCCAATAGCTGTTTGATAACGTGGGTCACACTGATGATGGGGGTGGGACAGAGATGAAGGGACTAATGGGTGACAGTTCGGTGCTGAGAGCAGAGAAGTAGGAGGAGGTTGTTAACCCGGTCAAGAAAATTCTCCATTAAAAAGTATTCATTTTCATTTGGTTAAAATCAAAATGGAAGCCCTGTCAGCAGCAGCTGATATTTACCCTCCCACATGGAAATAAAGTGGAAAGCGATAAGCCCTTCCAATTACTGCTGTAGCTTGCTGCCATCGCTTTTGTTGCGGCCGATCAGTAGTCCCGAGCCGTTCCCGATGCCCACCTTGTGCTCTGCTGCCGGGAGGCACACCACCCAACTGCCCTGCCCAAAAGGGCTCCTGGGCTCCCTCCAGCTGAGCCCCAGGAGCAGGCCAGCGAGTGGGGGGAAAAAAACACAGGCAACGGGAATAAAAGGGCGTCTGGGGGACTGGTGAAGGCGACGCAACTCCACGGGCAAGCTCTCCATGCCTTCCTCGTGTCGGCACGTCACACGGGCAAATGGAGTGGTGGTGCCCTTGATGAGCTGGAAATACCAACACGCTCCAAAGAGCTGGGGATGCGCTGGCCCTGTCACAAACACCTCCCGTGCCCCTACGCCGACAGCGTAGTGACACCGCAACCAGAGTTCGATAGCTCAAAACCTATTCTGCTAGCACACCTGAGATGTTGTAACTGGGGGGCAATGGCAGGACAGAGGCACTTATTGTCGGAGAAGGCGATTGGGAAAGCAGCCGTACGGTGGCCCTATATTTCCTGATCCTCACTCCGCTGTTTCCATGTAAATAGCTAGTGTTCCCAAGCCCGCTGCGTCCCCCTGTCCTTTTCTGTTTGTCTCTGTAAATAGCAATGCCAGAGCATGTCCGGGGTACAAAGAGTGGCCAGAACAAGGCTTCCCAGCAACAACAGGTCACACTGGCAACTCCGAGGGGGTTTGGCAGCAGCATTTCTAAAAGTTTCCTTGAGGACTTCCTGGGATCTTATTGTCCTGATCTGCCCTCTCTTTTTTAATACTGCAAATAATGTTTCTGAAATGCAGGTCATTTGGGGTAATTTATGATCCCTTTCATTGCCAAGAGAGTCTATCGGCAGCGGACCTCCTGCTGGTCAACGTTTGGGGACTTTTGAACAGAAAGGATTTTTCTGTGCTTCCCCCAAAACTGTCTAGAGGCAGCACAGTTGGCTGGGAGGAAGCTGAGAGTTGCTTGTTCGAGTGCCTGCACATACTGGGTTTGGAGATGCAAAATATGTCAGTGAAAGGACATCGTTTTGCTGAATAGCTTTGTCACTGAATTGCTTGATCAAAGATACCAAAATGAGTTGCCAAGCGCATGAGAAGAAATAGTTTTCCCTCAGTTATATCCTATCTAGTTCTTTTATAGAGCAATTATCACCAAGAGAACCATTTCCATTTTTACAAAAAAGACACACATTACAAATAGCTCAGCGTTTTGGGGCAGCATGGACATTCAACAGACCTCACGTGCTTTAGTGGAGAATTGTAAACTGACTTCATTTTGGAAATGCGCTGCTTTACAATGTTCTTCCCACCACACGTATGGGTCCAGCCTAAGGGCTGGAAAATCAAGACCTCGGACTTCAGATCTACTTCAAGGGGGTGCTTTCAGTCTGTGCTACTAGGCCTTTTTGCCTGCAATCTAGTGAACTGCCTTGTCCAAGGCAGGCAAGGTACAGACCCTTGCACCTGATGGCTGCCTGAGAGCCTGATGCCAACCTCAGGCAGGACTGTAAGGACCACGGGGTGTCCATAAGCCATTTTTTAATTAGCTAAACCCTTGAAAATTCTACAGGTGGCTTCCCCTCCCTATTCACAGGCACAGAGAAGTTGGGAGTTGCTGTACTGCTACATCTCCCTCCATCCCCATGTCCAAAACAAGTCCTTAACACCAAGTGACTGTGATTTACATAAAGAGCCTTCATACTCATGTTTTGCTGATTAAAGTGCTACTTTAGAGGTATAGACCTCAGTGGAGTACTTTAACCTCTGGTGGTAAAAGCAGATCTTTGTTTAAATTAATCCTCAGCTCTTCCACACAAAGGAACCTGCACCTATGTTAGTTCTACTGCAAGAAAATTGCGCTGAGGAACAGTTATGCCTTTTCAAACCAGCTAAACAGTGGTGACCACGCCAACTTATTTCCAAGTGAACACCTTCCTGGAAAGGAGGGCTGTTTGTTTGCATGTGGGGTTTAAACTAGATCCGGCCCCTGCCAGCTTTCTGATATGTCTCTGGGGTTTGTCCCATGAAGATGCTTCCTCCACTACACTCTGGAAGAACATCTTCCCCTCATCACTTGACTGCCTTGCAGAGCCCAGTAGCCGCTTTGCATTTACATCGGGTTTTCCTTGGAGAAACCTGGATGGATAAGAACTAGAGAAAAAGAGAGACAGTAAATTGGTCCAGAACTGAGGCACAATGCTCAGCCTGATGTGTGATCTCCTCTTCTAATCCAGCAAGATCAATTAAGGCTATTAAGAGAAATCCCACTGCTTGGGACATACACAGGGAGTAACGGCGTGTAGGAAACAACCTCATAAGGAGAGGGAACAGTCAGATGGGAGCTCAGAGAGCTTTTCCGTCTGTGGTTGTTCCCCAGGAACTCTAACCAGGCATTTACAAGACCTCCATCAGTGACAGCTTATCCGGGCATCTTGCACCTGAATTTCTACTCTCCAGCCTTCCTGGGCGGCTAGGAAGAATGACTGTGCCCATTTGAAAGAGGGAAACAAGATTCAAAGACTTTCTCAAACTCAAACTTGCAGCCTTTAGCAGAGATGAGAATCAAATAGAGATTTTCCAAGTCTGACAGCCTAACTACCTTTTCCCATCCAGTTTCCTGTACTGGAAAGTAGAACAAAAAGTCACCGTTTTTTGCTTTGCACTCTGTCTCACATGATTGAGTTCCTACAGCCAACCCTAGAGAATGAGTTGGACCTTTCCCTTTTTAGCCAGCCCCAGACAGCTGCCCTACCCCATCCTCATACCTCACAAAACCATAAAGTTCACGTCATACTATAACACCACAATAGCGTGACAGCAGCACAGGAGTACTTCCCAAGCCTCAACCCCTCTGCCAGCCAGAGGGAGCTTTCAGCACAACAGGGGGAATCCGACAAAGACAGCTTCAGTGGAAGGGATATGCCCAGTTTGAATTAAACCTCAGCTGCCACCTCTGTTCAAGCAGGTCCCACCTTGCCAACGCTGTACCGGCCCAGCAAGCCCAGGATTAGTTTTGAAACGCCTGCCTCCTAAAGCAGCAGCAAGCTGCCTGCAGCCTTTCCAGTTATTTGGCCATGCTCTTGCAGCACAGGGAAAAATTCATCTCAATTGAAAGATTGGGGTATAGGAAGTAGAGTGGCGTCTCCCAAGTGTCCTCCCCTCAACTCATTGTGGCAGGAGGAGGGGATCGTCCTGTTCAGAGAGAAACAGCCAGAATGACTGATTGCATCCATGCCACTGAAAGATGCTGATGAGAAAAACCCAGGCTCCTGCCTGTCATATTTTCAAAACCCCCAGACGCTGGCTCAGAGCCTTGCCTGTCGCTTTCCTTAAGCCTCTGTTGAGGAGGAAGAGTGAAGATCTCGGAGACAGCGTTTAGTGTCATAGACAGTTCGGCAAGAGACAATTTTTCACCCCGTTAAATCCCTCTGCAGAATATTATCTGCTGGTTTTCCCTCTTTTTTATGATTTTCTTATGATTATCTCCTGCTGTTTCTGTCCTCAGCAGCCAAATAAATAAATAGCAGTATAGCTGTCAGCAGCTTTAGCTGAGTAAGAAGGCCCTGCAGACAGCCTTGGTGGGCTACACCCCTCCTCGCCCTCAGCACCGCTGCCCTCCAGGCAGTATCAGGGTGCCGAGACCCTCGGGTCTAACAGCAAGAGCGGAGTGGGAAGGGGCTGAGAGCGCAGCCTCTTGCTTCTCTGTCTCACCTGTAAAAGGTGATGATGATGATAACATTAACAGCAACTTGATGAGGGAGGAGGGCTGTGAATATTTAACCTCTTCACCTGTGCTTGGAGCATGTTTTTACCATCATCCCACGGCACAAATGAAAAACCGTCAGAGAGGTGAAGGGACTTCTACGGGGTTGCAAGGCCAGTCTGTGGCAGAGCCAGGAATGAAACCCAGCCAATCTGATAGGAAGTCACTGGTGTCTTCCCCATAAAACAATTCTGCCCTTTAAAAAAAGAAATGCACTTCTTTCTCTTGTGTTATGTGTACCCTTTACCCCCTACCTTCCCTACTTTTTCCTTTCCTCTGCCTAGTTTATTCATACAGCAGTCACACAGGTGTGCAGATCGCTTTACATACAAATGGAAAGACAAGATGCCTGCACAGGGGGACTTAGAGTCTGGCCACCGCATTCACTCACAGCTCCGGAATTCCTTCACAGACTCATTTTTCTACATTGCTCAGGGATTCTGGTCCCTTTGGGGCTATGTTTAATTCATATCCTACAACTCTCCGAGATCCTTTGCAGGTACTGATCCTGTCTTTTTCGTGAGCTCAGTGCTCAGATGTCAGGCTTTTTTCTTCCATATATAGTTTTCTACTCCTTCCTACTCAGATAAAGCTCTTCCTCTACTCCAGCCTCCATCTTTGGTCTTGCTCTCTCATTGCCTTTTTCTCCTTCTCTGCTTTCAACATTATCTTCCTGAGCATTCTTCTTTTTTCCTTGACACAACGTGTTCTCTTTTATAACAACCATCCTTACATCCTTCAAATACCCACCCCAGGCCCCACGTCTAACTCTGCCCGTGCCTCTACTCCTTCCCAACTTGTTTGTTAGGCAAGTGCTGGAGCTTATCAAATAGACACCTTTCCAGGGGTACCTAGAATATTAATAACACAATGAACTTGTCACTGCATATATACCAAATTGACTCATTTTTAACACAACCATTGGAAGCTAAGTTCCAGGACAGTGCGCTAGCAGTGCCAGCAGCTGCAACAAAGCAGGGTTGGCTAGTTTTTGACAGTGTGAGATATCTTAACCCAGCAGTTGCTTATTTGATTAGCATGAGCACTTGTACACCCGTTTTAAAAGAAAAAAAATAACATTTACTTACTTCCTATTTCTCCCGCCCCATGTAACACACAGGTCAAAAACAGCAGAGGAAGGGGCTGTCCTGGTTTCGGCTGGGATAGAGATAATTTTCTTCTTAGTAGCTGGCCCAGTGCGTTTTGGATTTAGTGTGAGAATTATGTTGGTAACACACTGATGTTTTACTCGTTGCTAAGTAGCATTTATCCAAAGTTAAGGACTTTTCAGTTTCCCATGCTCTGCCAGCAAGCAGGTGCACAGGAGGCTGGGAGGGAGCATGGCCGGGACAGCTGACCCGAACTAGCCAAAGGGGTATTCCATACCGTAGGACGTCATGGTCAGTATAGAAACTGGGGGGAGTTAGCTGCAAGGGGCGGATCACTGCTCAGGCATCGGTCAGTGGGTGGTGAGCAATTGCATTGTGCATCACTTGTATTTTCTTGGGTTTTATTTATCTCTGGGTTTTTTTGTTATATTCCTTTTCATTACTATTATTATTGTTACTATTATATTTTATTTTACTTTAGTTATGAAACTGTTCTTATCTTAACCCATAAGTTTTACTTCTTTTTCTCGATTCTGCTCCCCATCCCACTGGGAGGGGGAAGGAGTTAGCAAGCTGCTGCATGGTGCTTAGTTGCTGGCTGGGATTAAACCACAACAGGGCCAGAGACCCATGTCTAGGTATCTACCATGCCACGAACATGAAAACATCTCACACTTAGAGCTCTTCTCTCAGTATCTTCCAGACTTCAAACTACAGTGCTGATAGGAACAAAAGCAAATCTATTTGCTTGAGGAAGGAGAAATTTCTTACCCTTTTTTATAAGGATGGTGCGATTTCAGTGAGCAAAGAAGTGTCAACCTGCTCTCAGCTGTCACAGGAACTGGCTTTTATCTGAAAACGCTTTGAGAACCCAAAGGTTTTGAAGACATGAAAACAGGAGCTTCATGCCTTATCCTGATTTCTGATTGTGATCTCTTTCCTAGCACCAGAAAGTGCAAGGGTCAAGTCAGTTACTTTGCACCTATTTCCACAAATTTTTAGGAGCTCCATCGACTTGATGCAATCTTCTTCAACCATTGCCTTCCCTCTACTAGCTGTCACACCTACTCTCAAGGATTTTCTTGTGATTAGGTAAAAACTCAAGATGTGATCATCAGAAGACTGAGACAAAGCTAGTCCTCATGAAATTGGAGATCACAACACTTTCACACTTTCTACACCCATTGAATAGGTCAATGCAGCAACTTAACAGCTCCTGTAAGTTGTGCCCAGATGGCCTGAAACTCAAGATCCTAGGAACTGCCGGAATACAGTCAGTCTACTGGGCTCGTGCAAGTACCGAAAATCCTGAGCTTAGGTTTGAAAATAACAGCCGCTGCTGTTCTTGGCCCTACACACCTGAGCTCTGCTCCTCCTACGGCTGGGAGAGCAGGCACCCTCCCACCAGCAAGAGGCCAGTTCAGATGAGTCCCGTTCTCTTCTCCAAAACCTGGAGCAAAAGTCAAGCAGGGAGAAAGACAGAAAGCAAACAGGTCAGGGAGGCTGAGCTCCCTCTCCTTGCAGAGAACTGCTGGCTGCTGCTTCCTCTCCCCTTCCTAAAAACTTCTCTCCTTAACTGAGGAGAGAGCACGAGGCCCAACAGCATCCCGCGCTGCTTCCCCATGCCGCAGGCAGAGAGGCAAGGGCAGCCAAGTGGAGAGCTCTCTCCTCGGGCTGTAACAAGCAGGCGCTTCTGGAGCCACAGAGAAGCAAAAGTATTTTTGGCAGGGATTAAATCAAGAATACTTAGGGAACAGTCTGTCTAGTCAGAGAAAATGCAACCATGATGGGTAGCTCAGCGTGCCATGCCTTCCTCCCCACTGCCCCCCAAGGACAATTACAACAAAATTATTACTGCCATCTCAGTACCTGGGTCTGAGCAAACATGCCCTAGGATCAAAACCACAAGGAATATCACCTCATGGCAGCTCTGCTGCTTTCCCTCAGCCCTCCCTGTGCTTTACAGCCTGGACCGATACTGCTTCATGCTGACCTCTTTGAGGCATACCCCTCCTTCCCACCAAAAAAACATTGTATCTTGGGCGAGCAAAGGGATACGAAAAAGGAACAAGGCTGGAACACTGCTGCAGGCACAGAGATAGACTAGGAAGAAGCGGGTGTCAAGTTTGCCAGACACCATTAATGAGTTGAGGAAGCCCCGGTGGCTACATCAAAGGCTCGCCCTTGTTGCTCCAAGCTACAGCAGGCCCTTGGCTGGGAAGAAGGGGGCTGAGGACCCAAATTTCAGAGCCTGTTGCAGGAGATCAGTTGGTCTAAACCCCTACAATTCCCTGGGCCTGGGTCACAGGACGGCAGGGGCCCTGCAGAGAGGTCAGGCCGGGCCATGAAGGCACCCGGGCATCAAACGTGGCTAGGTGGGCAACACAGCGCCAGGGAAAGCAAGAGGGCAGCAGCCATCGGCTCTTAAAATACTGCTAGGGCCCTGCCTGCTGGCAGGCAGAGCCAGCACTGCAGGGCAGCAAGCCGCCGGGAAGCACGGGCAAAGCCCAGCCGCGGGTTCTGCCATGCGAGCATCGGTGCCACGGGCAATAGAGCATGGCGAGAGCTCCACAAGCAGCAGCCGGCGCCGAACTAACAGCCCGCCTGCTGGCACAAAGCTGAGGAGAGCTGGGCAGGAGCCCGGGAAGCAGAGAGGAACCGTGCTCCTGGGTGAGCCGGGCGAGTGGGGGGAAAAGGCAGCTGCTTCACGCAACCTCTGCTTCCCAGACCTTTAATGCTCAGCAGTCCTTTGCCCACCCATGGGAGCTGGCACTCCAGCAGCAGGATTTCCCCAGGCAGAAGATAGAGGACAGTGGGATAAAGCAGCGAGAGCACGCTGTTTGTGCTGAGCGTTGGTACGAGTACAGATCTGCTGGGGCACCGGGCAATTTGATAAAGGAAATAGAGAATACACGGTGGGACCAAGAAGCTGTTGTGCCTGGTCCCGTGTGAAGTCAGAGCAAAACTACAGTCCCTGCTGCAGTTATTATACAAGGTATAAGGCAAGGGGCAGTCAGCGAACCCCAGAGAGGAAAGAAAGGAAAGGAATTATTAGGCTAGAGCAAAGCTGCTGACGCTGTGGAGTAGTAGCAAAACCACCAGTCCCTTTTCTGCAGCGATCATTAGGCTTGCATATCGTGTTCACGTGTTGCTAGTTTTCCTGATCCATGCTTCCCAATTACCAAGAAACCCAGTTTGGGAAGCTTATACACACATCTGTGTTTCTTCTTACCCTGCTTCTGCCACGGAGTAGCTCAGGAATGGGTTTTACCCCTGTGCCCTCCAAGAAGCTTTCACACTGAAAGAGTATCGCTGAGCGCCTCTCACTACAGAAAAAACAGCGCTGAACCACTGATGAAGAGCTTGACTGTGCCTTGTTCACATAATACCTTAACTAGCATCAGCGAAAGCGTTGCAGGAGTGCAGTGAGGAGCCTCCGTCCTTACATGTAGAAATACAACTGCCACATTCGCGAAGCTACGGCTAGAGGGGAATTGAGCTGTTCCCTTCCACTGCACTGTCGAATGTAATTTACTCCCTGGCATTGTGTGATCAAGCAAAGGACGGGCAATAACATACACAGCAGCTTATCCCAGAGAATGGCAACTTCACCTTTTCAGCTTTTAACTGAACCTGACTGCAACTTGAGACATGTATTCGTACCTCTGCTGCAGCGTTACCATCCCCACTATGAGTGCTGTGGAAGCAGAGAAGGCGGCAAGGGTCTCTGGTATAAACTGGGGAAATCAGCTTGCCAGTAAAGGCAAAATCCCAAGGCTTTCCCCTGGAGGAGTAAAAGCTGTTTAGAGCAGCGTGTAAATTCACGGCAAGAAGCAATAAAGGTGAGTTTTATACATTCCCATTATTGCTTGTACGTCTTTGCAATAATGTTTATTGACATGTTTGAACGGAGCACAAGCTGCAGTTCGGTTCAACTGCCTGTGAAAATGGGACATTTGTCAAGAAACAAACCTTACAGATCTTAGCAGCTCCTCTTTTCCCAGGTATTAGTTGGGAAATACTGGAAAGAGTATGGAGCACCAGGGAAAAGGCATCCACTGAGATGCCCAGGGTGCCTTGGCCAGCAATCCCTGAGGTGCAGAGAGGGAGGGGGAAAGCTCAGCAGGTTAATGGGGAGCGTCTTACTTTGCATTGACACTCATGCACAGCCTAAAAGTATGCGTGCACATCAATTACAGAATCCCTATGAGGCACAATAAAATTAACCTTGCATAGCCACGGAGATATACTACAAACGTGTCTCGTCGAAGGCGCTTGGCATGGCTTTAGCCAAAGTACCCTATAAGAACTTGGCCATAACTTCCCTTGACACGCAGAAATGCCCTTGCTCCTCCTTTCCACCAGGCCCTATTCCGTGAGGTGAGGAGCCTCTTCTAACTCCTCTGAATTTTAAAGATCCCTGAAGACATGCAGCACATTTTAAATTCATTAAATGCAAAAGACATTCTTCTTCAAGAGTTATGTTGGAACTGCATGCCCCAGATTTCCACAAGGCTTGGACTAGGCTCTTAGTTCGGTCCGCTACAGACACAGAAATGACACCAAGTCATGCCACGCCAAAACTTTTGGATTTGAATCCCTGTGCTGAGCTTTAAACAGCCGACGGTTCCAAACCTATCATGCTCTGCGGTTCTGCTTCAGGCATGCTTCACCTCTCATCACCCTTTTTACACTAGGAACTCATGGTATGGGGCTACCTCTGTCTCCATAAAAAGCAAGGCTACCACACAGTTCATGCATTTCAGTCCCTGTTCTGTAGCCAACGCTCTCCTGCCCTGTCCCAGCACCAGCTCTGCCAGTACCACTCGTTCCCGAGCAGCAATTATTCCAGTCATATGTCCTCTCCACATGTGGCACTCGTTACTGGACAAACTAGACCTAGCCTTGTGGACCCCTCCCTTCCCAGCATCCTGCAATGTCACTTTTCATTAAGCTTCATAAACCTTTCAAGTGACAATTCTCTCTGCATTCATTGCTGCACCAGCCCAGGGAATAGGAATGGCCTCTGGTTAACATCACATCACTGCTGTGGCTTTGTTTTTGTGCATGTTGATCAGAAATTACCTGGCTTAGAGAAAGTAATTTAGTGATAAATGATTGCCCGTTCAGAGGTAGCTAGTTCCAGCCGTAGCTGCCAGGTATTAATCTATTTGTCAATCCTTTCAGATCTTCTGCGGTGATGAGCAGGGGTACAGCTAAGGCGTCAGAGCAGCTCCCAACTCTGGAAATTGAAGCCCCCTCTTCAGAGGGCAGAGAAGAGGGCAAAGAACTTACCCCACACCTTTACAGCTGCATTTGCAAGGTGCTCTCAAAACAAGGAGGACCAACTTGGGAGGGATTAGTGAGGGCCAGGGTTCCAGCTTTGACCTTCAAAGGGGCTTTTGAACAGAGCTCAAAAGCAGGAAGAGCAGAGATTTAAGTCTCAAAAGTGCCTGGGAGTGCCTGGATGAAACAGTGAGTGGGAACATGCCAAAATTTTTCACTGTTACCAGCTCTCCCCGAGCTTTCAACAGGAGCATTCCCACAATAAAATTTTTGGACATAAAGGGACAAAAAAATTAAGCGAATAGCTAGACTCCTCACTTAGGATATGCAGCTCTCAAGATCCAATTCCTATTCTGCAACAGGAGTTCGAAACTCAGGCCTCCTACCTTTTCTGAGCACTGCCACCTCTCTTCGGTGCAATAACTAACTACTTACAAAGAGTAGGAGGTTTACACCTCTTTTATGCCCACCAGTGATTCTCCTCAAGAGACAGAAACACAGAAAAACAACAACAGCTTTCCAACACCAGGACGAACAACGTAACCCACAGTTTGTTTTGGCCATGGCATAAAATCAGAGTAATTCATCCAAGCCTGCTTGTTCGCAGAATGCACGAGGTTTAGGTAAGGATTGGCACACGCAGCTCACAGGACAAGTTGCACCTCTCCAGCTAAGAGAGGAGCTCCCAGAAACCTTCAGGATGAGTGTGAACTCTACGTGCAAATACTTCTGAAATTCTACGGCGCATCATTTCATACATGGAAACAACTTTCACGTTTGTGGTTCCCAGACATGGAAAGGTCACAACATACACTAAAATTTGAAATTTACAGCCTATTTTCATGATGCCAGCCAGAACTCAAACTCTGGAAACAATTCCTCAGTCTTGTTCTGGATTTAGTATATTGCTGTAGGACATTAGAAAAACTGGCTTTAAATCATTGCCCTGTGGAGCAGTTTGAAGAGCAGACATATCCAAACCATTACCAGCATCCTGACAATGAACCGCACTCACACAGTGGCCTTGGTGCAAGCTCCGCTTTAAAAAATTGGAATAATTTGATGGTGCTTCCTAGATTCCTGGAGAAAAATACTCTTTTTGACAGGAAAATTCTTGTCTCCCTTTGGCTAGGGCAAAAGGTCTGCACCTTCCCCTTCCCTCCACTCCCTGCTGGGCTGCAGTACTATTTTCTTGAGCTGTTCAAGTTTGGAGGCTCCAGCAGCGAGCCAGCGACAGATCGTGAACTGCCTTACCAAACCCTGCAGGTAACAGGGCAGCACACGTTTTTTGTCTCGAAAGCAGATGTGCGAGGCAGCTGGGACCCTTCCACCAAACCTCTCCTCCATCCGCCTACCCCGCTCCCCTTCATGCCCCGCTTGCTCTTTCTCTTCCTCTCCCGTAAGCCAGGGAGAGAGCCGATATTCGGAAGCAATTCTCTCCCTCTCCAACTCAGCCCCCAACTACCCTCTTCCTTGGGACCGTGCCTCGGGCAGAGCCGCGATGGCCGCTGGATGCAGGGCTGCCCCGTCGCTTGCAGCTGGGACTAATTCCCCCTCCGCTCAAACGAGGGAGGAGAGGTGACGAGGAGGGAGCATCCCCACCGCCTCCGGACCTCAGCCGCGGCACCCCGCCACGGGCACCCTGCCTGCGGCCGGCCGGGACTCATGCAGGTGCGACAGCATCGGCAGGGGGCCGCGGCAAA